>NC_056570.1:5669644-5688129 GCF_013358625.1 Macadamia integrifolia
GGGGGCTGGGTTGGGGGAGAAGCTACTCCTTTTATACCAAATACGATATGAGGCAAATACTTGATCAGGCGGTGCCTCGACCCCCCAGAAGGACCTTTGCTCACTTTGCTGCTTTGTACATGTTGTCAATAGCACTCTGTCAAAATAGGATGCAGTAAGCAGCAGCACATAAATGTACAGGTAAAATGGAAAGAAACTAGGATTCAACTGGTCTTCTCTTGGTGACATGAACCAGAAAGTTGTTACAGAGCATTAACAGTTAGACAGGAAAGACCAAGAAGTATACAAATAACCATTCTGAGGATTCAGATATTCAAGAAGAACAAGGCGACAAGTCATGCACTAATTTTGTGATCCAAAGTCCAAGCTATAGTTTTTTTTTTTTTTGGGAATATTCAATATGCACTTCTGTCTGAGCATTTGACCACAATCAACGACTCTAATGATATATTCCATCAAGGAGTTGATCCACCAGGTGCAAGCACCAAATTCTATGCATTATTTTAGGTAAGAACCACGTAAAAGGGAAAAACTTGGGAAAAATATTATTCTTTTACACAGATCTCACCAGAAAATTTCCTTTTTAACATGCTTTTCACTTGGAAACAAGTGGAGCGTACCAAAAGCAATGGTGTACGGAGCAAATTGGTCAAAAGAGAATGCACAAGAATTGCAAGGGTGGAGGGAAGTTCCAATATGTTGGCGTCTTCAAGTTTCACGAGATTGCCAGTGCAACTTAAGGATAACATTATCCAGACATAACAGACATCTAAAATAATCAAGAATAGTTCAGTTGGTAGGCCAAATTTCGATAGAGTAACCTCGTAATACATCAGCCATGTAATCATAACATTCAGAGAAACCTATACATGATGCATGTCTCTTGTATACAGCATGGCATTGATAGTGTGCTCTAAGGTTACACTTATAGGACAAGTGAAGCTAACCTGATAATATTTCAGCAACTGAGGCCTCTTCTTCTTGTAGGTAGGGGTCATAAGATCACGCTCCATGTCAAATGGCACTGGGTCAAGGTGGACAGCCTTGATAAACTCAAAACCTTTCAACTGCCAAGACCATTAATAAGTTAGGACGAAGGTTTTTTGGGCAGTTCTGGCAAGTTCACAAAGACCATCTTCTAAATGAGATCAAATTTATTAACACGTATGAGTTAAGGAGGTAAACCTTCTTTTCCTTCCCAATCTTGGTGAGCTCTCCTAGGATGAATTCTTTAGCCTTGGGATTCTCACAGAGTGAATTCAAGTCTCCTGTTATTCCATTCACTTCAGCCCAACGCTCTAGGGCTTGCTTATTGGGGTTGGCAACAGCAACCAAGAAGGATTCAAAACTGTTCCCATAAACCCATATCTGCAGTGGGGAGAATGTGGATCAATAGTTAGTGAACCAGTAGCCAATAAGGAAGAGGAAAAGTGAAACAATAAGACTAAATAGCAATAAAAGCCTGTTATAGAGAAATTCATTTGATCAGAAAAAGAATGAAGAGAAGAATGAAAAATATGAATATGGATATTCAAAGATCGCTTAAATTTTGGGAAAAGGCTGAGTTGTTGTTGCTGTTGCTGTTGTTGAAAGAATTGTTAAAATGAAACAAGAGATGTGTTGTTTTCTTCCCCATCCTGAGACATATCGAATCAATAGGAGACATACCGCATCAACAGCAGAAGCAAGACCATAAATGTTTTCAAGGTTCTCAACAGCAACGTATTCTCCTTGTGAAAGTTTGAAAATGTTCTTCTTGCGGTCAATAACCTTCATGGTTCCCTCTGGTTGCCACTCACCAATGTCTCCTGCTCAGAAAAGGTCATCAGAACAAGTTTGTTGAGGAACAGAGCTGTGCAAATACAAGACCCAACAGCAGAACAAGCCTATTATAACCGTGCAAATACAAGACCCGAGAAGGACAAACCTGTGTGGAACCATCCATCAATCAACACCTCTCTGGTGAGGTCTTCACGTTTGTAGTATCCTGAAAACAGTGTTTCTCCCCTTACACAAATTTCTCCCCGTGAAGTGCTTGAAAGGGCATCATATCCCATTTCCGGAACAGACTCCAAGCATACATCTACGTTTGAAACAGGAGGCCCTACTGTACCAAGCATTGATAGTTCATTTGGTAGGGAGACAAATGTTCCCGCACATGTTTCCGTCAGACCTATATAAACAGATAAAGCCATTAGCATTCACGAGTGATGTGAATATCATCAAAGTCCTTAGGGTGCTACAGCAAAAATGTTGGTACACATTCTCTCACATAACTGACTGATTAGACTAGTGCAACCATCCATAGACCTTATTGATTAACGGCACACTTTTGCCCCCTTATTTCCCAAGAGAACGATCGATTGTACGGTTATAGTATTTCTGGGGTCTGATTAGGTGTAGGGATTATCTCTTTATTTATTCATTTTTTTTTTTTTTTACTAACAATGGGTATCCATGCCTTCAGCCTAACTAGTCCCACGGGCCCATACTGACTCCACAACCACATGGACCAAGTCATGCCGGGGTTGAATGAGAACCATTCAACTTTCACCAAAAGCAGTGAAGAGCACTAAAAACCCCCCATGTGAATGGCCTCAAGGAGGTAAGAGAAATCGAACTCAGAACCACATGCTTCCTGAGGCGAAGGTCCCTTGCCAACTCAGCTACCCCCTTGGGTTGGTGTGGGGATTATCTCATAGTTCAGCTGTTTTTGTTAAAATAATTAGAAAGAAAGTTGCTACACCAACAGAAAGCAGAGTTTAAAAATCAGATCACAATTGGCCAATTCAACTCATAATCGACGGATGCAGATGCTGATCCACCACGAATCCTAGCATAATAAGTCCGGCCAAATCTGACCAACTAGGGGAAAATTCCATTCCATTCTGAGGCGATTTGAATCAGAATCGACGGAGATCAATCCCATACCCTATTCCAAGTTTTTAAACCTTGATAGAAGGAACTGCATAAAATCATATATGTATTCAATGAATTTTATTTTTTATTTTTTAAATGCAGCTTCATCATCTGTTTGGTATTGCCATCATGGTTCATAATGTAAGGAATTGTAGGCTGAGGCAGAAGGTGACAAGGTGCGGCCCTAATTCCACGCACTGTAGATAAATTTGATATCCTAATACTATACACATAGAATACTGGTGGATGCAATTAAATTCTAGCTAACCAAACATTTTTTACTCATGTATGATATTCAAGGACATTAGTGTTAGATATGACAGACTTGCAGAAACAGGATTCATATAGATCACCTTGAGTATTCAGGATCACACTTCATTTATTGAGTTGGCTAACTGTTTGCCAAAATTCTAAGTTGCAGAAACAGGATTCATATATATCACCTCAAGTATTCAGGACATTGGAGTTAGATATAATAGACTTGCAGAAACAGGATTCATATAGTGATCCTCAAGTATTCAGGATCACGCTTCATTTATTGAGTTGGCTTACTGTTTGCCAAAATATTACAAGGAACATTTATTTAGCATAAGCAAATTGACATGAAGAATGCTCATAAATACAGAGAGCAAAGATATTGACAAACACTTAATTTGTGAACTTTTTTAGCTTTTTATTTTGAATTTTCATTCTTTTAAAAAGTTATGATGCACAGTGGATTCTCTACAAATGAAGTGAATGTAATACAACTGACACATTGTCATCAATGTGAAGCATAAACTAGAAATTTACGAAGGAATTGTCCTAACTATGCTATGAGTATACTTCTGCCCTGGCTTTTAAACATTGCCAATCCTATAATTGATTTTCCTAATGATGACTCATTGTCACACAGTTGAGTTATCTTAACAGTGCAAATCATTAGGCCATGGCCTTGAGGGTGCACATGATAATACACAAAATGTAATCATGGGCCTTGGGAGTGCTGTGAAAAAGATGGAGAAAAATAAAATATGAAGCACGAGTCACATATACAAAACAGGATGAAAATTTCATCCCTTGGCGTTGCAACGGTTACCCAACAGAATACTTCATGCTTTGTGGATAACACCTTCGAAGCATTAATACATTCATACCCTAGATAAAACCCTACTAAAATTAAAGTAAGTATTAAATCTGTGAAGGACTGGAGAGCATCGAGATTTCAGCAGATAACATTACAACCATGGTAATTGAAATCAATGCAATAAAATAGTACTTTAAAAAATAAGAGGGAAAAGGGGTTTCAACGACATGAGTTTTCAAAACACTGTATACCATATCCTTGTAAGACATAGGCACATGTCACCACACGTAGAAAAGCTTCAACATGATTTGCAAGAGGAGCAGCTCCAGATAAAATGAGTCGTACATTCCCTCCCAAACCTTGCTTTACCTGACTAAGTCATGAATATCATCAAGAATGCTATGTGAATTTTGGGAAGCTCACTCTTGCAAAAGTAAGCAGCAAATTTGAAAACATATAATTTTACACTTCCAATACCTGGCTAAAAACAACTTTGTCACAAAGTGGAGAGGCCTTTTCATGTTTATACCCTTTCTTCATGTTAAAAAATTTGCTGCAACATTCGCATATTGTAGATTAAAAACCAGAAATGAAGAGGTATGCACCATATATTGGAGGAGAAATCAAGAGGTCCTCAACAAAATCGGAACACTGGTTTATAGAACGGATGCAGTAACACTGGAGAAAATAAAATGAACCACAAACAACCGATTATAACCCCCCCCCTAAAAAAAAGGTAAAATAAAATAATATGTGAGGAATATCTTGAACTGCTCCTCTAACATATATATATGTATATATATATATATATACATATATATATGCCAAGGCAGTCCACAAAGACCACCCACCTCAATACTCAACTAAGCTTTATCACAACTACTTTGCGGTGGATCCTGTTTCACTAGAGTTACACAGACTTATGAGAAGTTAGGGCTTAAAAAAGTAGATAAAATGTAGGATGAAGTTTCATGGTTGGAAAAGATGCAGAAACTTTGGGGCCCAACCAGAAATTCTGGCCATGCATCAAATACATCATTGATAAGAAAATGTTAATGAATAGGCTCCAATAATTGGCTATCTTTGACCATCTAATCTGCCAGACAGATAATTATTTTTCTACTTCAAAGTTAGCTCCAAATTCTCCTCCCTCCCTCATTGTAGTGTAAGGGGTTCCCCAAGGAACAGGCTTATTGTTGTGTCTTGGGGTCTTCCCTCCTCCCTCCTCCCCACCCCCCTCACCTCAATAGCTCTGTTGTTACCTTCTTTTGTTTGCTTGTGCTCTTGGGTATTTTTTTCTGTTTGGCTTGATATGAGCCTCTTCCCCCCCACCCCCCTTGTTTATTCTTCTCTTGCGTAGTTTAATTGTTTATTAATCCCAAAAAAGAAAAAAAAAAAATTGCCAGACTGTTTTCTGGAACATTTGTAGAAATTTCTCTACATTAAAATTGGATGGCCGAAACCATATCATTGTATAACGTTGGTCCTGAAGTGCATCACTAGTAAGTGTCCCTTATTTGCACATGATTTAGCTCTAGAACAGTCTTGAGTACTCAAGAAACTGGATATAATCTTTAAAAGATTTCTTATACAAGGAGCAAGCTACATATACTTGGAAAGAGGGGTGGGAGACAAAAGAAAAATCTGAGAAGTTGGGGCCAATCGGTAGGTGACTCCGATCAACTTTAGGTGGGCTTGGGCCTAGCCTATAGCAAAGATCAGATTGGTTGAAGCCCAGTCCAGTAATTGATAAGAAAAGGGGCGTACCCAGTGCACAAGGCTCCTGCCACTAAGGAGTCTAGAGAGTGGAGAGGGTCATAATGTACACAGCCTTACCCCCCGCTTCACATAGAGGCTGTTTCCTGACTCAAATCCGTGACCACTAGGTCACAATGGAGCAACCTTACCGTTGTGCCAAGGTCCGCCCTCTCCCAGTCCAGTCATTGATGATTTATAAAAATAGCCCACCTAGTCTAGTTGACAATCCTGGCCTGTTTCTGCCAATTGGCATTTGGCAGTTTCTTTGGCACCTATGCTACTCAGACGCAGTAAAGGATAAAACTTGGGAGTAGCAAGATTCCATATCTTTCATTCCCATCGGGTTACATCAAGTGTTAGACACAGGTACAGCTCATAACTTGATGTGTCTACATAACATGGGCTGACGTTAGGGAAATGGTTCACAAGCAGTTATATCACCCACTACTTGTTAAAAGTTTCATCCCACAAGAATTTTGGCTTGTGGCATAATGGAGTTTATTTTTTATATCAATGAAATTTGCCCTCCCCACCCCCCCCCCCCCAACCCCAAAAAAAAAAGAAAGAAAGAAAAAGCTTTGGAAGGTGGTTTATGGATGATAGTAAAAGGGGCAAGCCAGATACATGGTTAGTTCACAAAGTTGAAACCACAAAACTGAAGTATGTCCAATCCAAATGGTTCCCTATCTATTCAAAATTTTAATGGTTTCCACATGGCTCAAATCAAGGGCTACTAGAAGAATTTGACCAGATTCAGGGCTAGGCTTCAACTTCATCCCTGATGATGAAGCTGGGTCCAATCTTCTGGATAACAACCTAGCCTGGACTTATAAATACTTAGCCCTACTCTAAGCCTGTTTAAGCATGGAATTTTACATGCGGCCGCTGAACTGCAACACAAAATAGGATAATAGGTTACATCATGCCTGCTTCCTTCCATGTTGCAAATATTATACCAATAGCCTTCTGCCATATAGAAAAGCGAGAGTTGCTTTTGCCATCCTTTTAAATGAGAAGTAAAAAACCCTTAGCCTTATGGGCAGGAGAAAAGTGCAACAGGGGCATGGACCAGACTTCGAACAGGGGGCATCATATAGATATAGTCCAGAATGTACCCGAATTGATGGATACACTAGATTTTCCATGAGATCCCCCAGCTTGGCAGAAAAATTGTCGCTAAGGGCTTCAAAGCTTGTGAGGACAGAACAGAGTGACTTTCACCACAGAAAATTGAAACAATGAGGAAAACTTACTATGAATATGCAATGTTAAACAATGTGCTCTTTAAGAAACCCCCAGAAGATATCTTCTCAGTCAGACCTGAAAATAATTAAAGCCACTGGCTAAGAATGTGAATATGTTTATGTAACAAATAGATAATCAACAAAGAGTTGAACAGCAATGCCACTGCACATAAGAATGTCTACTACCCCTCATTCTAAATATAAGTGGATATTTTATGTGCACATTTACTGGAGAAGCAGAGAATAGCCTAACTTGGCACACAGAGGTATAATTTTTTCCAAATTTACCTGAATATATCCTATCCAACACACGTGGAACAGCACAGAAAACAGTTGGTTTTAGCTCCCCAAGGTCTTCAATCATCAATTTGACATCCTGAAAATGCAAACAAATGATCAATTTATAAATTTGGAATTATTCTAGGTAAAAATTGTATCCTGTCTAGGTAGAATTATATGCTGTAATTAACTTACCCCACGCCAAAATCCTATTGAGGCACCATGATGAATAAACAACTCCTCAAGAACCCGATCAAAGATATGAGCCAGAGGAAGATAGGACATATAAACATCATTTATAGTCAACTGTAACACTTACAAAAATGAAAGTCCATGAGAAACTGATAAAATTCAAAAAAGTACTTGCATCTATGTTCTCACACGACACACGTGAACAAATACTAAAGTGATTATGACTCGCCTGTTCATTCACACTCTCTAGCAGTCGTTCTATACCCGCTATAAGAGTAACAATAGCATTATTGGAAATCAGTACTCCCTTGGGGTCACCAGTTGTTCCACTTGTATACATAATTGTAGAAATGTCAGACTTCTTTTTCATTGGAAGATCAAATTGTTTACCATCTCCCTGTTGATAAAAAAGAGTAAAAAATGAAATAAAAAATTAGACTTCCTATGCTTAAGAAACCACGTGGGAAGATATAACATAAAACCTTTTGCATCAAAGCGAGAAAGTACCACCCAAGCTTAACACAAATCTATCCCATGATGGAAATAATAGCAAACCCAAACCCAGAAATATGACAGTTGAGAAATCCCTGTTTAGCTAATATTTTGTGAAACACTGACCTTTTCTTGATTCTTTGAATTAAATCAAGAAAAAAAAATGGAGAAGTAACACCTACCACAAAAATAACAGCTATAGAGAGACTTTTTCTAGGGAATTCACCATGATTTCATGAAAGGATAGCAAATGAGAAAAATTTATATTTTGATCCAATTAGCCTACCAGTTGCAAAAATTCGTCCCATGAATATATTGCTAAACCAAACTTTTCAACCTCTTCTCTTAGTTTAGGTGCAACCTTGCCAAAACTCACAACCGCTACAAAAGAGGGGAAAAAAGTATCAATAGCTATAACACAAAATGCATCAAGCAAGAGAAAGAAATCAACAAAGTTAACTTACTTTTCAGATATTCTGTTGTCTTTGGAAATGTTTTCAGCAGCTGAAAAGAGGGAAATGCCAATTGAGAATTGTGAACTGCATTGCTAGCATATCTTAATACTTTTCAAATCTCAAACAAGTGCTTATTACACAGAAAACTACTATAGGAATGATACTCCCGTAAATGGTAAATGAAGACTACTATAGGAATGATACTCTCATAAACGGTAAATGAAAACTACTATAGGAGTGATACTCCCGTAAATGGTAAAAGAACTTTTGCCTTAAATAGACCGAATTCCTGTAGCCACATAAATTGTTAATTGGGCTAAAATTTCCAGCTTTTGTAATACATATGAAATGAACAGATGTAATAGAGGAAACCCCCCCCCCCCCAACCAAAATCTTTTCAAAACCAACTTATTCCAGAATGGAAATGATAAAATAGAATATCATCTACCTCTGGGATCTTCTTTTCTTCTGTGAATGCAATTGAAACCTCTGCATGGCATATAACATATTCTACAGCACCAGCACCTAAATCATAATGGAAAATAATCAAAATTTCATCAACTACAGTTTTAGCAGACCCAGACTTCATGATTGATAAGGCTTCAGGTTTGTAGGTATAGATATCCTATATTTAATGAAACAACTTCAAGCACACTGTAAGCAACTGTAAGTGGACATCATCTGTAGAAATACACTTGTATATAAAAATCACAGAAAATGCTCAAAATGCATACCGAGAGAATCATATAAAGGAACACAATAAACTGCATGAGCATTGCAAGCCTGCAAAATTTTGTAGCATTAGAATAAATCTCATCAAGATGTACATAGGATCAAAACAGTAAACAGAACACCAAAAAAAAAAAAAAAAGATGAAACCTTAATACGGTCAAGGAGGAGAAAGAAATGTATGAGGACAATAAATGCTTAAACTTATAGCCAAATCTCTAGTTGAGATGCCAACAACACCACTGTAGCAAGAAACAAATAGCAAATGCATGGAAAGTAAACTGGCACCTGCATACTTATCATCCACTCTGGACAATTGACACCATATATGCCACATCTCCCTCCCTGGGGAAAAGAAAATAAAATCAAAGATTGAGTTGGACATATTTTATACATGAAAGGATGTCAAACACATACTACCAAAACATGCAATGACAAGAACTAAACCACTTCAAACCAGAGAAAATTTGAAAACAGAGGGGAGATGCAATTGTTAAAATTTTCCCATCTACATGAAACCCAGAGAGAATCCTGAATAAGGAATGTCATTCATCATTGGAAAACCTAAAATGGGGGAGAGGTCATCTTTCCTCCAACAAACAACATGAGAAACCAAAAGGACAGAAAACTCAAAAGTAATTCACGAATAATAGAATAAAATAGTAAGGTTTCCAAGGTTAGGCGCAATGATTGAATATAAGGCAACTAAGACATACAAAAACCTTCCCTTTAGTCCAAAGTATAGATAATGCTTGATTATCTTTCCATGTATTATATAATTACAGGTTTGATCAACACAAGATCTATAAAGGTCTTAATATTTTCACAAAAAGATTGTGAAACAATAGACAGTAACAAAACCTCTTCTGCAGAATCACAGCTTCCCAACCATATATTTCAGTACTAGGAAATTTAAGAGTCTTGAAGGCATGATTTAAAGGTTTCTTACTCGTTGCCAAAAAAAAAAGGTTTCCTACTCATTTAATAGTTTGTTCTTAGATCTGATTTAGGTATCCATCTGGACTCCAGCTTTAGATTTTACGAATCAATTTTTGCACAGAAATTGATAAAATCTAGGCATATTGATTAAAAAGAGCAGTGCCCATCCTAACATTCTGGCCTGCAGGACTTCACCAAGAAATTTGTTCTGCACTTTTACCTTAACTTCCATGAAGGCATGTGATTTAATTTATTGGAGTTATTAAGGAGTAAGGACTAAGGACTAAAGAAATAAAATTTTATTTTGCAAAATACCAATAAAGTTAGCCGTTAATTCTACAAAAAAGTATATAAAATTTTACTTCTCTATACAGATTTTATTTTTTGTTTTGGCTGATTTGGTTTTATCTTCTTTTCCTTTTTCCCATGCCTGCACCATTTGCAGAGCTGGTCCAAACTGATATCATGGACGAGTGAGGATGTGATGACGTGCTTCTGCAAAGTGTGACACTCACAGAGCCTTTTGCCCCTTGATGAGCATAGAACTTGGCATTTCATGGACCCAAAAAATTGACAGCCCCACCTAAAGAATTTTTTTAAGCGCCATAGCCTACTGCAGATCCTGCATTTACAGGGTCCCCTGAGGGGGTAGCCTGTGGTTGGTCATAACATAACCTTCAGCATTTTTGCAAAAAGTAGGCACCCTCAAACTCAAACATGTGCCTCCACCCTGAAAGCTCAAGCTTAAACTAAACAAGAATATATTAATTTCAAGTCCTTGGGTGCAACGAAACAATTATCTGGAGCAGTAGCAACTTACTGGCTTAACACCACAGCTACGGATGGAATATCCAACTTTCATAACAATATCATATACTTCCTTGTAAGTTCGCCACACATATTTACCTGCCTGTAAATAACAAAAGCAATACTCGTAACAATTATAAAGTTTGAAAGGTAATAATAGAAAATTAGAATATACAATTTAAGGGAGAAGTGCAAACTATGTGAAGAAGCACAAATAAAGAATCCACAATGAATATGTACCTTCCCATTCACTGTCTCTCGATGACCAAGCATTCGATTTCCAGGATACTTTTCAACAGACAACCTGTGAAAGGAACACAACAATATTAGCCATGGTTATCAGCATGAAAAGAAAACAAGAAGACATTCCTAACTACTCAAGGCATTCAATGACTCACCGTCAAGCTTTCAAGAAACAATGACCAACAGCATGCAAATTTATTAACTGGTATATGCATCAGCACTCTTGAATTTGAATGCCAAAAGAACACTTATATGTACCAAGATTGGTCTTACATAACAGGAATTAAATTAGGTAAGAGTCATTGCATAATGACACTGGCCAGCATATTTTTTTGATGATTTATTCTGTTAATTGTGTGACCAAACCAAAAACTGAATATGCTCGAATTACTGGGATTCAAGATTTGAACAAAAAATATTTCAGAAACAGATATCACAATTGAAGATATTTGGGGGAAAATAATAATAGTAATAATTAGCAAATTTAACCTGATAGACTGCATTTCAAGAGGAAAACCATGAGATGTGGGTCAGCAAACCTAGCTTTCGTTATAGTTGCAACTGGTGCCAAAACCATGAAATTTTCTTTCTTGAAAGTAGTTCTACGTGTGCTTTTTGTACCTAATTTGGGACGGAAAGCCACTGGCGAGAACTTTTGGGCCTAAGTTCCTATTGGTTATGGGATCCTCGAGAGAAGTTATTTTGATGGAAATGCATGCCTGGATATGGTGAATACATTTGTCTAACATAGATTTGCAGTACTGTCAAGTGTCAAAACAGACTTGGAAAGTCATCGCATCATCAGTGCTTGGTATCATGATATTAAGTATCAGTATCATGGCGGCTATACATACCGGTATCCCCAGAGACCAATACCGATACAGATCGGTGGTGTCGGTATGTATTGAAGGTAGTTTGAATTTTATTTTTTTATTTTTTTAAATCAAATTAGAGGGAAAAATGGTCTGATCCGTCTAATCTATGTCCGTGTCAATATTGGTATCGGCCAAGACCCATACTGCTACCGATACCGTGATTAAATCCCTGCTTGGTATAGAATAAAATGAATCTTAAATTTTCCCCGTCAGACTCAGCAGTTCTAGGTTAGATGTTTTCTGGATCCTAAGCTCAATTTCAAGGTCTATAATTGACAGTCAGTGAAACTAGTGTGGAAGCTTTCGTTATTTTTCGTGAAGAAAAGTGAACGCTAAATAAATCTTTAAAACAACCTAGCAGATTTCAGTAAATTGTGAATAGCAATTCAAAGAAGACAATTCCATAAAAAGAAGGGGGAAGAGAGGATGACACATGAAGGACCATATTTTATAATCCAACTATCCATCCCCATACAAAGAATCAACGATGAACTCAATTTCCTTCCCTAGAACAGTTGAAGAACACTACAAATCCACTTAAACTGTACATAGTCCTGCATGCAACGCTCAAATTGATCCGTTTCTGTTAAAAAGAGAAGAATGTAATCCAAACATCCCAAAGAACTAAAAGAACCAAGAACTTTCACTAGCTTAGCACAGCAGAGAAAGTATAAATTTCCACTAACAGTCATAAAGAACTAACTAAAGCTTGGAAGACTGCAACAAAATACGAATTAACAAACCAAATTCCATGTAAATAGAAATGAAAAGTTGAGAGAAATTCATAGAAAAAATACCGAAAAATATCCCAGCAGCTCTCCAATCCTCTTTGTGGATGCGGAAATCCATCCTTAGCTAACACACTCCGATAAACTGGTCCGACTGAAGGTCTTCCATCCTTCGATTCTTTTCCCTTCTCTACTTCAACTATATACTTCTTCTGCGCCATTGTTGGCAAACAAAGCTTGATCTCTCTCTCTCTGCTGCTGCTGCTGCTGCTAATCTCAACTATCTAACTTCCCTTTTTGGAGGAATCATCTAAACTTGTGGATTAAGAGAACAATTATTGAAGAAATTATCTCTCTTTCACTGTAGATGAAGGAATCAATCTTTACAGTGGGTGAAGGAAATGAAAATCTTGGATTCCTTTCCCCTTCTTTTAAGACAATCTTCGTCTTCTTCGGTCACCAAAATCGCCGGTAGAGAAAAGTCACAGAGACTACAAAGCTATAAAGCAGTTACTGACTTTTGTGGACCCCACTACAACACAACACGCGGTGCCAAGCCAAGAAGTAGTGTCTAAATCACAATGCCAGACCGTCCGATCTTTGACCTTTCCCTGGGAATGAACGGTGATTAACGTGATTTTGTTAGACGCCGCAATCACATGGACACGCGAGCGTGGATTTGGTTTACAGTATTTGGTAACGGTATCAGTCATTATTAATATTGATAACGATACCAATATGTATCAAGTTCTGTTAAGCGGAAGTAGTCCGATCGACTGAATAGAAATGTGTTCATAACCTAACTCACGAAGCTTGAGTACATAAATGGTAAGTATAATAGTCCAAAGGCAAGGATTTAGGCAATGTCTGATAACGTTTCTACTGTTTATGTGTCTGGAAATAGTATAACGATTTTTTACGTTTTTAGAAACAAAAAGTAATTTTTTAGTATTTGATAAACTTATTAATCGGATCCTCCGTGCCGAGATCTGCAACACCAACAATGGTGTCAAGGACTACCTTCAATAATTTTTTGGTGTTTGATAAACAAGTTACCTTTTTATCGATTTTTTATAGGGCCTTCCCCAATATTTTGGCCTCAACTTGTTCCTAAAAACAGCGAAAAAAGTATAACATGTTTCGCCATTCATGTTTCTTATATCATAAATTTCTATAAATTTCTATTTACGTTTCTAAAAACGGGTGGAACGGAACAGGTTTATCAAATGCTTTTAATGTTGTTTTTCCATTTCTCGACACAGAATAACGTAGAAACATGTTTCTAGGAATGTTATCAAACGGTGTCTTAGTTATCGATATTTGTATCGATCTTGGTATTGATCTCAACTATCAATCTGAGATCGACTGTATTGGTCTGGATCATCAATATTAACCTTATTTTTCATAAAAATTGAGGTTCTTTTGATGATTTTACCCCTGATACCAATACAATACCTAATCCCAGATGGGCCATGTATCAAGATTGGTCTCAATCGTACCGATACGAGACAGCTGATATGATACCTATTCCTAAAACCATGTTCCAAGGCCTTAATTTGGTAGTGATTGATTAGGTTAGGCCAAAACTAACAAGGCCATGGTTTCAAAAATTGGAATTGAATCAATTGAATTGACTGATTTGAATCATAATCGACCATGAATAATCTTGATTTCAGATGTTTCAGATGAATTGGTTCTAAGATTTTTGTGACCAAATCACTGAAGTTCCAAATTTGAGGACCAATTCTAAGGGTTTTGGATCATAATGGTTTTTTACATGCACCTCATCTCCTCTAATCCAATTTAATCTCAAATTTCTAAATCATTCGATTTAAATATTAAACTTTAAATGGATTCATTATAAATAATATATATATATATATTTTTAATTCTATCTAAAAACATGACTTTTGCAGTTACGCAAAGGCCAATAAGAACACCTATGAAAGCATTAGTAGGAATGAATTATGTTTCATAAGAGCCATACTCTCGGATAGGCTCCTTAAATGTTTTTTTTTTTCATTTTCTAAAATCCTAGAGGTAAGTGGTATTAGGGATATCTTTTACCAAAAAAAAGGTATTAGGTCTATCCTAAAATACTATGGATGGTGTGACCCATAGATTAATGGGGAATCCCATCTGTCCATTCAATGTATGACTTTAATAATAAGAAGGCGACAGGGAGTGAGAGAGAGAGAGCGTCAGGCGGATCGCTTTACGGTTAGTGCGTCTGGGTTGCGTGGGGTTAACGACCAAAAAACACAACAAAGAATCTTCTAGCTCCACTGGTAAAAGAGAGCCTTGCCGTACGAGTTTGGACTCATTAAAACCAGCTGTGCCAATGCCAACAATAATCCACGGCAATCTTTGTTTTTGAATAAATTCCTTTTCACAAACTGTAACCACAGAAACAGGATAGAAAATTATTGGGAAACTATGGCCCTACCTTTTAATTTGTACATGTGGATTCAAGAGTTCGAAGGAACCAGAGACTTCCATTGTGCTGTCTAATATTCTTATAATTAGGTGTACCCATTAGTCCTCATGAAATTGAGACTGTTAGCTGATGATATCATCTAATATGATACTTTTTAATATCGAAAATACTTTTATATACACATGAACTTATCAAAATACTTTTCCATTAAAACAAATAAGAGTTTATGGCATCGAAAGCATGGGTTTGATCATCGACATTATCAAAATCGTGGACAACAGTTTCGTCAAGATTCTCCCTCTTCCTGACACTGTAGCCAGTCCTTGGAAGATTATGGCGTCGCTCGTCACCCTCGTCTCTCCTAGAATGCCAACCACCCATTTGAGTACATCCAATGTGACATCTCCGACGCCCAAGATACCCTGACCAAGCTTTCCCCTCTCTCCAATGTTACCCACATCTTCTATGTTTGGAAGCAAATCCACCATTGTGAGATCAACAATGCCCATGTTCTATAACGTTGTTCAAGTTGTGATCCCAAATGCCCCCAATCTCCAACACATATGCCTCCAATCGGGGACCAAACATTACCTAGGCTCTTTCAAAGACTTGATTTCAGGCACCGCCGGTCCTCATGATCCTCCCTTCGACAACGATCTCCCTCGCCTCCCTAACCCCAATTTCTATTACACTTTGGAGGGTATTCTCTTGGAGGAGGTTGAGAAGGACAACTTGACATGGTCTGTCCTTTTCCCTGGTTGCGTCTTCAGCTTCTCACCCTTAGCTTGATGAACATGATCGAAATTGTCTGCATTTACGTCGATAACTGTAAACACAAGAGTTTGCCCCTCAGAGTCTCTGGGACTCAAGTCACTTGGAACATTTACGTAGAGGCTTCCGATTTCGATCTAATCGCGAAGCATCACATTTGGGCATCCGTCGACAATCCTTACACGAAGAACAAAGCTTTCAATTGCGCCAACGGAGATGTGTTCAAATGGAAGCATCCCAGGAAATTTTTGGCAGGGCAATTCGAGATGAGTTGCCCTGAATTCGAAGAGGGGGTTCCTTCCCTTGCAGAGATGATGAAAGACAAGGGACCTATGTGGGACAAAATCATCAAGGAGAACAATCTATTGTCCACTTAACTGGAAGATATCGAGGTATGGTGGTTCGCGAATGTTACTCTTTAGGCTCAAGAATCGTTTTTTTAGTTCTTGGCCTTTTCCACTAGAGGATAATATGGTCTTTTGCTATTTAAAATTAACAGCATACTCATAGCATCAATGCCAGAGGAGGAGGCGTAATTCCTTAAAACCCTTGGATCCACGTGTAATTTCGACAAACTATAAAGAAGGCGGCCTAATTTTCCTAAAATTATTTATATGGACAAGAGA
Organism: Macadamia integrifolia; assembly: GCF_013358625.1. Classification (NCBI taxonomy): domain Eukaryota; kingdom Viridiplantae; phylum Streptophyta; class Magnoliopsida; order Proteales; family Proteaceae; genus Macadamia; species Macadamia integrifolia. Next base: position 5,686,205 of record NC_056570.1, read on the forward strand.
ATTCTATCCAACTACACCTGTACGCACAGATACAGTTAGACACGAGAATATTCAGTCTGCATCCAACTTTGTCTGGTGGAATAATTATTCTCTTGAACAACCATGAGAAGATACCAATATTTTAAAAATCATAATAAAATCTGATTACGACTCACGAAACAATTGTGACGCATTTAAATCTTGTCGTACTTTCAATAATTTAATAGAGAATCCTGAAACTTGATGTCTTTGGCTTAATTGAGGAAACCTACCTCCACTCCTTAAAGCATTGATTAAGATTTCAAGTCTAGCTCCATTCGTTGGTGATCTATAAATATTTGTACAAATTGTTAGGTAACCAACCACCACTACCACAAATTTTCTACCGAATCTAATAATTAGAACTTTTATAACTTCTCCCTAACTTTTACTTAACTTGTCTTATCATCCATTAACAACTATTCATAAATTCGTAAATAATCATAGCATAATTATATGTGGACTCAACTACATGGAACATTACATCATCAATCATCACATCTAATGAAAACCTCATTATAATTCCTCATGATTGCATGTGTATATCTTCAAATGTCGAACTGTAAGGCTGATTGGAACCGAATTACCATATTAATTCTAAGGTTTTGGGATTGATATCGGACGTATCTGATCCATCTCCTATCAGAATCAATAGGGATCAATCCATCTCTGATTCCAACTTAAAAATATTGGGAAGGAACACTAGCACCTTGTACGTGTAAAACTATTTTATCGTATTTTACTGGTGTACTCTTTTATGTTGCTTGTTCAACGAATCCTCTCCCATGAATAAATAAATAATTTTATTTCAAAACAAAAATTAATAAAGAGGGTTTCTTTCAACATCACTAAAGAGGGGAATTTTCCATCCTATATCAATCATAGTGTGGGAAATATGGATTAGGTATCGGTATCGATATTGATATTGACTTTGGTATTGTCAGAAGCTGATATCAATCAGATACTAATCCAAATCTGTTCGGATCGATGTGTATCAATCACTTTTAATGTTGCTTAAAAGAAAATTACTACTTTACCCTTGAAATGATATAGATAATTGATTCAGATCGAATAAATATCAATATCAACCTCAACCAATATCGATACAATACAACCAATCCAATACTAATAGTTGAAACCATGATGGGAAATGACTTCAGATAATTAGGGACCTACATGATCAAGGAAGTGAAAAAAAAAAGCTTTGGTTGTGGAATACAATGGATTTTTTCCCCTTTTTTCTCTCTTCTTATCAATTAATACGATCACATCCAGTATAAATTGGAGAGTTGAACAACCGTCTCCCACCTGCATGCAATTCTCATTCAAAGCACACGCGTAAGAGAGAGAGAGAGAGAGAGAGGTTGCACGTGAGATTCATGAATCCAAATTTAATGGTAAGGTGGAGAGCGCTCTCTCCCTCTCTCTCCCTCTTTCCCTCTCTCCCTCTCTCCCTCTCTCCCTCGTCACGTGGTCTTTGTACTAGCGTGTGATCAATGAGATTGAGGGTAAGAATATCAATATACATGAGATTTTTTATTTTTGAAGAGGTAGTACAGTAATTTTGTATCCTCTTATGTCTTGCATAGGGACTATGTGACCAGATAGTTTTCTTTTTCCCCTATTTAACACCAAAAACATTATTTTCTATTAGACTATTATAATGGATAGTTATTATAGCGGTACTTTTTAAGTATAATGACCATATTTTGAAAGAATAGTATTGAATCGGGTGAATCAGTCGATATGTATCAGAATTGATCATATTTGATGTTGATATTCGTCCAATTTTGTATTGATCGAATGGTCCTAAGTCCTAACTTAGATGAAGGGTTCATAAGTACATGTTTTATGAAGTGAAAGCTTATTTGGACCTATAAAAATTAGGACATTATTCTTCATTGCAA
>NC_056570.1:5688149-5697332 GCF_013358625.1 Macadamia integrifolia
AAGAGGGTTTCTTTCAACATCACTAAAGAGGGGAATTTTCCATCCTATATCAATCATAGTGTGGGAAATATGGATTAGGTATTGGTATCGGTATCGATATTGACATTGGTATTGTCAGAAGCTGATATCGATCAGATACTAATCCAAATCTGTTCGGATCGATGTGTATCAATCACTTTTAATGTTGCTTAAAAAAAATTACTAGTTTACCCTTGAAATGATATAGATAATTGATTCTGATTGAATAAATATTAGTATCAACCTCAACCAATACGGATACAATACAACCAATCCAATACTAATACTTGAAACCATGATGGGAAATGACTTCAGTTAATTAGGGGCCTACATGATCAAAAAAAAAAAAAAAAAAAAAAAAAAAAAAAAAAAAAAAGCTTTGGCTGTGGAATACAATGGATTTTTTCCCCTTTTTTTCTTTCTTCTTATAAATTAATACGTTCACATCCAATATAAATTGGAGAGTTGAACAACCGTCTCCCACCTCCATGCAATTCTCATTCAAAGCACACGCGTAAGAGAGAGAGAGAGACAGAGGTTGCACGTGACCTCTTCGAGAATTTATTTTTGAACATAAATTACGCTCACATGTTTCGTCTTTGAAACAACGTATCTTGGCGTAGAGATGCATGAATCCAAATTTAATGGTAAGGTGGAGAGCGCTCTCTCCCTCTCTCTCTCCCTCTTTCCCTCTCTCTCTCTCCCTCGTCACGTGGTCTTTGTACTAGCGTGTGATCAATGAGATTGAGGGTAAGAATATCAATATACATGAGATTTTTTTATTTTTGAAGAGGTAGCACAGTAATTTTGTATCCTCTTATGTCTTGCATAGGAACTATGCGACCAGATAGTTTTCTTTTTCCCCTATTTAACACCAAAAACATTATTTTCTATTAGACTATTATAATGGATAGTTATTATAGCGGTACTTTTTAAGTATAATGACCATATTCTGAAAGAATAGTATTGAATCGGGTGAATCAGTCGAGATGTATCAGGATTGATCATATTTGATGTTGATATTCGTCCAATTTTGTATTGATCGAATGGTCCTAAGTCCTAACTTAGATGAAGGGTTCATAAGTACATGTTTTATGAAGTGAAAGCTTATTTGGACCTATAAAAATTAGGACATTATTCTTCATTGCAATTATAGTTCAAGGAATTGGTAGATACGCCTCGATATCGTTGAAGGCATTAGATACCGACATTCTAGCAGTTGTATTCGTATAAGGGATTCTACCATTGGGGGAAAAAAAAAGTATTAGCATAGGGGAGGATAAACGTCCTAAAAAATTAAGGTAACAATATTTTGAGGGCAAAATGATTCAATCTAACTTGATATAATCAATTCATAATAGTATCAGTTTTAATATCGATATGAAAGCTAATATTGATACTCAAGACCACAAATTTTTTTTAAAAGCATGATTGCAAATTCTTCCATTTATAAAAGGCGTACTTGATGCACGAGACTTGTATATGAGAAGTCCAAGGAAGAGAACTTAAAAATATATATATATATATATATATTAATAATAGTATCAATGTACTAATATAATAATTAAAATTAAGCAAATTGAGTATGGTAGTACCTGCCACAAAAACCAAATTAAATAGGTCCTACCAATTCAAGTGTTTCTTTAAGTGAAAACGTTTTTTTTCTGATCTTTAGTTTGGTGGAGTGGTGGGGGAAGAGTCTGCCATTAATGCCAATAATGGTAGTATGTACTTTTTTCCTGATAAAGATGGTAATATGTACTTATACGTAACCCTATTATAGAGAGAGAAACTCTGACTCGTCCAAGTCTGCCACATTATTTGACATTGAAAGAGCAGTAATGCATTAATGAACATTTCTACTTTTTTTTCTATTTCGGGGTTGTCATATTAACTAATGCCATAAGTGATGATAAAGCGACTTTTTCTCATTGATGAAACGAAGAGGTCTGGCGGCGAGGACCCGCTAAGTACGTGAACATGTACCTCCTTCAATTAACACAGACTGAGGTGAGGGTGTGGTTTGGCCGCCAAGTCGGTTCGAATTCACCATGGTTTGCTCGCAGTCCGAATAAGATTTGGGGTAAGATTTTTGACTTTGAGGATAAATTATGATTGAAAAACATTGAGTGAGTCAGGATTGGATCGGTTTTGGATTGAGGCTTAGGCCCCAGTCCAACCCTGATTTTAACCCTAATTTATAATATAATTTAGAACTGTCATCTTATTATTTTATTGAGAATAATAAAAATTAGGTCATTGTACTTCATAATTTTATTTATGTATAGATCATTTGATCTATTGGTTCCCACAAAAAATTAAAAAAAAAAACTCTATTTGTTTTGTTCATTTATTATTATTATTAGTATAAGACACAAATGGCAAAACACAGGCTCAATTGGGGTTAGCCCAACCCGATCCAATCAAGGTCAATTAGGGCCGTGTTGGATTGGGTATGAGTTGAGTTTTGGGGACCTAGGATTGATCTGAGGTTCAAGAAATTTGGCCCTATTTTACCCTAATCGGAATTGTCCCGTTAAAACTTGATACTGGATTATTTCATTAATAAATGAGACAATATTGGGATTTGATTTTAATATCGAATAATAAATGGGACGGGATGGTTCTAGAGCAAGATTCTCAATGATACTAGTACCAAAATACCGGTTAGGTGCCAAATAGAGCCGTAACCACCACTACCATTTCAAATGGTATATTTCATGTTCTTGTGTTCAAGTTCCATGGCTATAAGTTAATGTATTTGATTGGTATTTTCCCTTGATGGACATTTAATTTTGTTACTATAAACTTGTTTGGTGATTGGACTAAAACTAAATTAGGGCTTCTTTATTTGGTGATCATTAATTCTTAGTTGTTATTTTGAGAAGCTTACAAGTGAGCTTAGAGATTTTGAAGAAGTAAAATTAACCATGAAATTCATCGTGGTTTTGTATTCTAATTTGCTTTAGAAATTCTTAGATCTCACGATAATGAAAAGATCCACAACACTACTAATGGAGCCATGAGGTTAGGAGCTATTAAAATTTTTCTCCTTATTCTGCATTGCCTATAACAGTTTAGGAATTGGTATCATTATGGTATCCTACCATAATGTCCCAATAATAATCAGGATCGGGACTAAGACCGGGACCCAGATTTGGTCTCGTAAACAAAACAAGATGGTCCTTCGATTGACATATTTGATACCGCTATTGGTACAACACGTCTCAATCAACACCCTTAGATTGAGGCAAATTGGAGAGAGAGAGAGAGAGAGAGAGAGAGAGAGAGAGAAGCTTCATTAAATAAACTAAGGTTTGAACATAGAGACGATGATGAAATCTATGCAAAGGCGATTCGACGAGGCGTGGAAGACTCTTGTTCACTAACGGTTGGGTCCTTCTTCCGTCACAGGTTGGAGCATTACAGCTGACCACTAGCGTTCTTTGTAGACTTTCGGTGTTGCTCATTGTTGAGTTTATTCTTTGTGTCCCCACCGCTGCTTCCGGATAAGGTCACGTGCTTGTCCATTACAAGAGACAAGCAGACATTGGAAATGTGGGGAATGGGAACCAGACACGTTGTCGACCATCATGTTTGGAAAACATGGGTTTTTTTTTGTCATGCCCCTCATCCTTATTGTTATCTTCTCAATAACATTTGTTTTTTATCCATTTGTCATGCATAATGTGTCTAAAGCATTATTTCTAGGGAATCCTTTGGTTATGCCTATACCTTAGATTGAAAGACCCCGTTAATGGTATGTACAACGGGTTTGTCATATTCCACTCCATAGTTTTTGGTACTGAGTCCTAAAACCTTATCTTCTATATGAATCAACTTGTTTTACATAAAAAGAAGAAGAAGAGCAGTGTAGATTCTCTCCTCCCCCCTGATTAGTGAAATTCTAAGGTTATCTTGAGTGGATGTAGGCTTTTGTGCTTTAACACGGTAAATTCATCGAATTGTGTGGGATTGTTTGTTTGGTTTGTTTCTCATGGTTGTGCATTCGTTTTCAACAATTGGTATCAGAGTAGGTTTTGGTAAATCATTACAAGTGGCACATAGAGATCTAGGAAATGAGAGGTTTGCAAGGAGAATAGAAGAAGAGAGAATCATTGTATGATTTTGAGGTTCAATTTAGATATGTGAAGAAAAGGTGTTCCAAGGTACAATTCAAATACATAAAAAAGAGATGTTCTGACTCTTATTCTCATTTCGATACATTTATTGTCTGAGAAAATAATAAAAAAGAAGGTAAAAGAATGCAACATGGTCGGGTGGCCCCTATGCCTAGACACAGGGGTGCATGAAACTACCGCTCAACCGTTGTTAAATAAAAAATCTCATTCATATTTATGTCCATGTGCGTGCTCTCATTTGTTATGTATAAAATGCAGGGATCACACAACCAGGTAGCTTTCTTTAAAAATAAATAAATAAATGAAGAACAAAATGTGTATGGAAGATAAAAGGGAAAGTGACAAAGAGAACATGCCAACGCCATGTTGAGTTATTATTTTCATTTGTTTTGTAAAAAAAAAAAAAAATTAGTGGAGTGGATTAATTTGTATAGACATTATTGTTAGAAGACAAGGTTTCAACTCTGACAAGCCACTGAAGTCGAGTAAAAAAAAGGCAAAACCTAGTCTCAATCGATACTAAAAAAAAAAAAAAAAATAAAATTCAGATCAAGTTGGCCTGAGACACAATAGACTCGATTTATATATTTGAGTCACAGTAAACTTGCTGAGTTTGGCTAAATACTAACTTTAATGGGTTAACATGTATCATGCATTGCATACACTTTATCACATATCATAGAAAAGATTAATCACAAAAAACCATGTGGTGCAGTCTTGGGCCCGATGTGAAGACGTGCAACTTTCTCTTGGTAAAACCACAACACTTTGTATTTTACCTTCAGGAATATCAAAAAGGTTGCACCATCACAACGTTGATCATCTTACATAAAAAGGTGCTGAGAAATATATAGGTGCACCTTGCTAAGGGAATTTTGTGTCCTAATCCATTCATCATGCATCATGTAAGGACATAGAGCAACAAACGTTTAGGGTATGCAATACTAACTGTAATATTGTATGATAACTGATCCGGTACTCTATTGATTCGATTATCTTCCGAATTAGATATTGTTCATCACATCATGGACATGGTTTGTGTGTGGTCTCCAATATCTAGATTAACTATAGAACTTGTTCAACCCTAGCTTGTACCCATAGTCACTAACCCTTGGGTGACTTATACGGTTTGCAACTAATCTATGCGGTTTTTAGTTTACATATGTTTTTTTCCATATTTTTGAGTAAAAGCTTATATATGTTTTTGAAGTGATATACTTCTTGGTTCATTTTTGTTTATATGAAGAAAAAAAATTCTGATATCTTATATTTAAGGTTACACCATTCATCCTAAGTTGGGCCTTGAGCCTCTTGGATAACAAAATTTTGATTAAGCCACAAGCCAAGTCTAAGGATCTAAGAGAATTATGAACCCAACTTGGGATCCAATTTTAATTTGGCATCATTCTGGTCTAAGTAAGACCGGTTCCTTCATTACTCAATTCTTCACCTTCTAGTCTAACTCTCAATCTTATATTGACCAAGTTCAATTCCAACTTAACCAGTGTGTCCTTCTCTCCATTAGCCAAATTCATTTTTTTCCCCACTTTTTTCTCGATTTTGATCCAAACAGTCAATTTTATCAATTTATCCAACCGGTTTTGATCTCTTAATTATTTCTAAAAATCAAAACTAATATCAAACCAATGAAAACTTGGATCAATCAATTTTGATAGATTTAATCAAATAATTTAATTCTCAAGCTCCAAAGCTGGTGTATTAAATGCTCATTGAGGTTGTGCCAAGCAAGTCATGTTGAATTGAACAATTTTCCAACCCTCTTGATATTGCCTTTAAGGCTGTATTTGATATGCATTTTTGAAATATATAATGAGTCTTGACGTATTCTAAAACCTAATTCTTTTATATTTTCTCATTTCAGAATACATTCTAGATACAGAATCTATTCCGAAAATATATATCAAATACAATCATAAAATATATATCAAATACAATCATATATGAGAACAAAAATGATCTGCGCAATTCGTAAACAAACTTCTTCTATCAAAGATCCTTTCATTCTCTCTTTTTAAATAACCAAGAAATAACAAACAATACCATATGTTGCGGTAATTTATATTGCTATTCAGTTCCAATAAATGGGAAGGTTGAGCTCCAAACATTTTAAAGAATAGACTCCATAAGCTTCAATTCTTGTCATATAAATTGAAGTCTAGTGAGGTATAATCAGGGTAGCAACTAACAATTTTACATTGATGACCATCAATAAACAACTAATTGTTACCTGTTCAGAAAACTATCAAATTGTCAGCAATGCTAAACCTACCATTAATTGTTATCAGCACCCACCATTGATTATTTATTTATTTATTTTATCGAATCTAGATCCCATTCAGTTGGGATAAGATTATGATTGTTGTTATTGTATCCATGGCTGAAACTTTAAGTGATCAACTCAACAACCTAGATAATCTAAGTTTTTTTTTTCCATCTAAATTGGGGTCATCTAAATGGAATTTATTTTGTAATACAACTTCACTAAATGTTATGTTAGTTATGAACTAAGGCTTTGGTTGCAAGGGATGTTGGGAAAGGGAAGGGAAAATTTTGCATTCCTGCTAATTATATTTCATTTCTTCAAACACCTAAAATGAATTTTCCTATAAATATTTCACTTCCTTGCAACTAATGAAACTTTAAGCCATCCATCCATTGTTTAAGTAAACCAACTAGACTGAAATCGATGGATAACAAAGCCATCCATCCATATTTTTAGAAAACCAACTGAAATTGATAGATAACAATATCTAGATTCTAGTCACATTCTTTTTTAGGATAGGTAAGTCCAGAGTTGAACTCATGATCTCTTAATTGTGAGGCGTTAATTTTTGTCAACTGAACTATCCCTTAGGGTCAAGTCATAAATTGTGTCCCTGTTATCTCAACTTTCGACTATTTTAATTTGTTCAAACTACATAAGCCACATAAAAAAAAAAAAATACAAGGGGGGTGACAGGCATCCGTTTGGTTGCAAGGGAAATATAAATATTTCCACGCGAAATGAAATATATTTTTATAGAAAAATTCACTTTGATGTTTGATTATGAGGGTAATGTAAATATTTTATGGAGACATGAATTATATATTTTACAAAAAATGCAAATATTTCCCATCACTTCCTTTTCCTTCTCCACTTACCTTACAACCAAAATGGAGCCATACGGGAGGGTATGGCATTATATAGAAGGATAAATCATCAAAGGTAAGGGAGGGAAAGAAGTTCATTATTGAATCAATCAAGGGTCGCGCTCTTACTCAACAAAGACAAGTTTTCAAAAAGGTACCAAAAAAACCAACATTAGGAAAATTTTCCTGAATGTAGTTTTTCAAGTTCAGTTGCTCAAACTTGAATTTTTTTCCATAATAAATGATGAAACATAGGAAAATCCTCGAAACCACTCACACGGGTGTTTAGTGCTTTCTGAAATCAGATTTCCCAGCTAAGCAAACATAGACTCATGGGCTTTGGCTCCTTTGGCGTGTTAAGAATAAAAGGACTCCCGTAAGTGAAGCCCACCATTTAAAAAATCTTCTGGTAGTTGGGCCACGCTATACGTCCCTTCCTTTTCCACTGGGGGTGGGGGGAGAGAGAGAGAGAGAGAGAGAGAGAGAGAGAGAGAGACCTAACCGACTCACCTCTCCCTGGGTATGGGTTATGACGTGACCCAACACAACTGAACTCGTTTTTAGCAGATGACTCTTATCTTTTTTTGCATGAAACACAACTGAACTCATTTTTAGCAGATGACTCTTATCTTTTTTTGCATGAATCTTTGCATTCGTTCTTACCTGAAATTTAATTTTCATGTAATTGATCCCATAAAGTTAAGATAAAGTTTTGGATGATAATTATGAGAGAGAGAGAGAGAAAGCGAGAGAGAGAATAACTAACTACGGGTGTTAAAGGGGTGTCAATTGGTCGATTCGGTCTAGGACGAATCAGTTTTGGTGTGGGAATAGTGAAACCGAAACCAAGCCAATAAAGAAATTTTTTGGTTTGGGTATGGTTTCAGTTTCAGTGTGATTTGGTTTGTTTTTTTGTATTAATTTGTAATTAGGTTGGTTTCGGTTCTTTTTGTCCGACTTGGGTTCGATTTGCCATACAAAATTATGCAATTTTTTTTTTAAAATGAATTTTGGGTTTTTTTCGGTTTCTTACTAGTTCAATTTTGGTTTCGATTTCAATTTCGGTTTCGGTTTTGATCCAATTCCGATGTGACTTTGGGTTCATTCGATTTTCAATGCCGTTTAGCATGGTTTTGAGATTGCAGTATCCCAAACCAAAACCAGCCCAATGAGGGTTCAGTTCGGTTTAGGTTTTGGCACACTCAGATGTTAAAGGTGGGATATGAAATAACCATAGTGGATACATCGGATGTACACCAAGTATTTGATATTATACCTCTAGGACCAGAACTTCTTGTTTCAAAAGGTGAATCTCAACCTTGGATCAACCATTAACAAGTATCCCCCAATGGCTGAATTTGGTCAATAGAAGAATGCAGGAATAGCTCTCAAGACCATTACATGTCCAAGCTTTTTGTCTTACTTGGCTTGGTTATTTTGGCACAAATTTTTTGTTCAAAAAGGAAAATAATTGAGTCAATTCCTAAATGAATTTCTAAATCATGGAATTTTCAACATCAAGTTGGTAAAAAGAGCGAAATTCTTATTGGTTGGTGTGATTTCCTCTAAAAGTCTCATGAGTAGACTTTTACTTGCCCTGGCCTGTAGTCCACAGAAGCGTAGAGCAGGCTACACAGGCGCTGGAGTGAGTGACCCAACTTGACTTACTTTGTAGAACTGTAGAGAATTCGGCTGCACTTGATAGCAGACGACTTATCGGAAGCTCGGCTAACTCCCCGCTCCTCCCGATGGAAGACGGAATAGATGAAAAGGGAGACAAGTAGGTCATAAGATGGGTTAGAGCAGCTCGGGGTGTTGGGTAGTTCAATGACCCGACCCGATACAAAACAATTCTTTTTTTTTTTTTTTTTTT
>NC_056570.1:5697410-5734736 GCF_013358625.1 Macadamia integrifolia
TTAAAACCATGAAATCTAAAATTTGCAACTTTAAATCATTAAACTGGAAGTTGATACCATGAACCCTTCTACCTTAAACCATGAAATCCAAAATGGCTGAAACCTAAATCATGAGGCCCATAAAAACTATAAAACTAACTTATAGCATATTCTGGGCACGAGGTTCCCACATGTGCGAGATATGAGGTGAAAACTATGAAATAAGGTCAAAGAAAACCCAATAAAATGTGAACTATATGGTTTAAATAGACCACAAAATTTGAAATTTGGCAGATGGTTTATCCAAGTAATATCCCAGATATATACTCAAACTGGTTACCAGCCCCACTAGTTGGAAAATGGTAAGACCCAGTAGGTGTTGTGGATGGTAGTGAAAAATAAAATCCGTGGCTAGCCATCAATACTCCTCAAGGATTTAGTTCTCGGTAAGGATCGGCTCTGGATTGGTCGGGGATGGGAAAAAGTACACTTTTCTTGGATCGGTCCCTGTATCAGACAGGATCGGTTAAGGAAAAAAAAAAAAAAAAAACATATGTTAAAAATTAAAAAATTCAGTAAAATGTGAAAATCAAAATTAGAGGAAAAAAAAGATACTTTCTCAACCGCCATTACCACCTGTGAGAAAGCACTGATCCTCTGAACAGGATGTCTTGAAGCCCTAGATTTGCAATTGATCTCTGAAAAATTATTTTGATTGCTTGGAGAATTTCTTTCGAGGTACCCTCTCTCACTTATTAATGTCAACCGCCATTACCACCTATGAATCTATAAGAAAGCATCAATCCTCCGACTGGGATGTCTTGAAGCCCTAGATTTGCAATTGATCTCTAAAAAACTACCTTGATTGCTTGGAGAATTTCTTTGCGAGGTACCCAATTGATCAAGATGCATGATTTTTGCTTTACGATTCCTTAAGGATTGATCATGGTTGTTGGAGTGCTTATTGGATATTTTAAGAAAGGGAGCACAACTTCGTTGGCTGGAGGATTGGGTACAAGATATTTGCTGCTGCTGCTGCTTGCGGATGTTGAGTCTAAAAGCATTTGAAAAGCGAAAGAATTTTTATTTCATCTTGATTCTCGAGATAGGTTGTGCATTAACACTTATTTGTCATGGGGCGGCGGTAGATCTAAAACTCCAAGATAATGCCTGTTGGAATTGTTGCTGCAATCAGAGCTAAAAAAAAAAAAAAAAAGACTGGCTAATTAATGGAATATGTAATTATCATGTTGCTGAAAAGGCTGAGGAGTGACATGGGAAATGGAAGCACCACAGTTAATTCATTCAACACTCTTCCCATCGCACTCTGTTACAATGACCTTTGCCATGTAAAAATGGTGTTCATGATGCCCTATTTTGACTTTTGAATGCATAGATTGAACCCTCAAGTATGATTCTAGCTTAGAAACCATGGTTCCCTTCAAGTTTTCTGTAAATATGAGGAGTGGAATAGGAGAAAAGGGTGCTGGAAATCCTGAATCTGCATTTTCACCATATTTTCCCCCTTTTTGGGTTTTAAAAATCATTTACATGGATCATGTCGGATCGGCCGATCAGGATTGGTATCTGATCGCCAATCGATACCGATCCTCGTCTCAAGATCGACTAAGTATTGGGATTAGTCTCAGTCGATACTGATCTGATACGATCGTATCGGCCGATCCGATACTTGATTCCATGATACTCCTTCCCTCAACCCATAGGTATTTGCCCTGGCTTCCTTGTTAAAGCAGTATGTCTCATGCTCAAGGTTCAAGTAAGTGGAATCGGCAACATTCGCCTCCACCAATTCCAACCTCAAATCCATCTGATTCCAAACTGATTTGATAGGCATCACCATTCCTTGAACCATGCTCAAATTTATAATATTTTCAATAGAAGTATGGCCTAAAATAGCCACAAACGAAGTGGTGAGGAATGACATGTGTAGTCCCTGTCTTGTCTCAAGTATGACATTGGATAAAGCCTATTGGAAGGCTAGGATTCATGTTCCCGACACCATTTAGCTGAGATTCTCCTGCCATGTGGGTTGGACCTCTTCCTCTTACTCTCACCGACATATTCTCATCTTTTCACCTCCCCATTCCCCTTTCCTCTATTGTGTTTTCTATGGATCCATGTAGCCAACCCCATTAAGTTAGGATAAGGTTGAGTTTGTTGTTGTTGTAAGGTGTTTTGTGGTGAAAACCACCTCATCAGGTTCTTCAAGACTAGATTTGTATATAATATACAAAAAATTGAGAGAAAAATCATTGTATTAAATGCCTTTAATATACAGCAACCAATTTCCTGACCATGCACAAACTATTGATTTGCATGTATATTGCTATATACAGATTATCATTTCTTTTCTTTTTTGGCAATATCATGAGTTTGGTGGGTTTCAAAGATCAGATTAGGGTCTATAGCATGTTGTGTACGACAAGCCTATTGCAGGAACTTGAAGAAATCTCACTGTTTCCATTTTGAATTTAGGGCAGTGGCTCTGCCTTAGAGCAGATGAAGCCTTCCTTCTTTCTTATCGGTTCGCTTTGGCTCCTGATCTTAAGCTCGCTGTTCTTGGCCTTAGGCTTGACTTCTTCTTGGAGTCTTTGCCTTTTCAAGACTTTAGGCCCCTGCCCTTGACCTGGTCTCGACTCCCCCTGGCTGAGTACTTTCAATGACGCAGGCTAGCTGCCAGTATGGGAGGAGACCATTGTAGAAAGAGGCTGAAAGTTAGTGTTCCCAACAAACCAGTAGAGAGCCCATTCGAGATTACAGAGGGTGTACTGTACAGCTTTTGTCCAATTCTCCTGCTTGTTGAAACTCTGCATGATGGTGTAGTTCCCCACTCTGTCATTTTCAATCCTACAAGTTCAATCCTGGAATGTCAGAAATATATAAAGCTCAAAATATTTTAAGAACATTTAGTCTGCCATCTTTCTGTCTCAGTTACACTTGCATTAATCCAACCAATGTTGCACCATGAGAAACATCATATCAAGTTTGGCCTCCACGGAGTGTGAAGGATGGGGCCCCAATGGCATCATCAATACAGACGACTTGGTGAGCTAGATTTAATTATGATGGACTGGTTCCAATAAGGATCACAGACCTCAGGTCCCCATCATAAATGTCCTGGTAAAAAAGAAGATATGCATAACCTGAAGGTTGGGCCAGTATAAACCCCTGCTCCCCTTCTCCCCTTCTCCCCTTCCCAACCGCCCAACCCCACCACCCCCTCCCCCTTTTCTTTCTTTTTTTTTTTTTTTTGGGGGGGGGGGGTGTGGGGTGCTCATGGTTGTGCAAGAAAGTAAAAACACAAAACTAATATAAAAACTAAGTGATCTGCTATATTAAGTATACAAAAAGAGGTGATTCTATGTGTCTTCACTGTTCATATTACAAAACATCCTCTTTTTTCCTTTCCTTATTTTCTTCACAATAACTCTTTACCAACTTCACCTAACAGTTTATGGCTTAAAATTGTTGAACTCATGCCAGCATCTGAGACACATCCAAAGAAACAAATTGGACCACTAAAGAATCAAGAATTATGTGTGAGGAAATAAAATTACGCATAGCATTTTGTGGAATCAAGAGAATCCCAAAATGATAATTTGTGAAATATGATAACTGAACCATTCCCTATATTCAAAGAACTATAAATGACTAGAAGTCTTCAAACTTACGGTTCCCCCAATTCTGTAAAGCGCCTGGATTTTAATTATTGTCCTTCAGCTCAGAATTTATCTCTGCACACTGTTTCTCAGTTTGTTCAATTGCTACTTCAAGTCATCTTCTTCTGCAACCGTAAACAGTACCAAGAGTTAACTAAACAACATTTTCGACATTCCAATGTAGATCTTGCACCAAAGTAATTTTCAGTTCGCATAACTTGCTAAACATGAATATCAGAGAACATAGTTTTGCAATTCAGATCTTCTGATTGGACAAAGGCTTAATAAATTTTCAGATTCAAGTAATAGCTTCATGGGGCAGTTTATGGATATAATATAATTTTACATGTTTTGTGGCTTAGTCTCATGGAAATTCCTTGTTTGGCAGACAACTATCTCCCAATCTTATAGTCTAAAATTTCAGAAGTGTAATCCAATATAGTGTTCCTCACATTAGTGTTGTTTTCTGAAGTTGGACTGGAACCCATACCCATTTATACTGAAAACCCACAAATGTCTGGGAATGAATCCATTATTATACCAATCAAAGTGTTTCACTCAAAAGGTTATGAAGTGATGTCGGTACCATATACTATCCAAACAATGATGTTTGACGCCATAAGGGATTTATCAATCTTCCACATGAATGAACAAAAACAATGATTTCATTCCAAACAGGTTTACATCCAAACATGGGAAGTCAAATAAGAACCTTTAACCTCTCTTGGAGAAAATCAGCCTCACTAAGAACATCACATGCCTCCTCCTCAAGGCATTGAAGACATGCTTCATACACTTTGATATCATTGTTCACATCTTCCACCTCTCTGTCAAGTTTATTAGACAGTATTAAGGCTTCCATCTTAAAATTAATTGGCTTGAAGTGGGTTGGCCTCTTGTACTTCTTACACATGATAGTCGAGTCACCCACAGCCGATGTGGGATTATTGTTGGTGTACGATGTCTTGTATTCCTTCACAGTTTAACCCAGAGATACTGGTGCAGCGCCTTGACAGGCAGGCCGGCAGTCCCGCTAGCCGGTTAGCGAGCCGTGGGGGTTGCAAGGGGGGCAGGAGACCCCCCTGCATAGCAGAGGATGTAGGGGGGCACAGCCCCGCTCGAATTTTTATCTGAGGGCAATTGTGTATTTTTCAGATTAGGGTTTTTCCCTATATATTTGTAGCGAGGGTTTTTTTCTCTGTAATACAAGCAATACTGAGAGCTGTGAAGGACGAGCGCTGTAACCCTATTCTAATAGTGAATAGGATCTCATCTCACCGGAGACGTAGGCCATCTTGCCGAACCTCGTAAATCTGTGTGCATTGCTTGTTCTTGTCTTTCCATTATCTTCTGCATCATTTTAGGGTTGCGCTTCTACAACTATCTCAATAGATAGCACTTGCATTAACTCCAGACATAAATGTTCTTTCCTTTTCTCCATTAATTACAAAAACCAGAAACACTTAATAAGAAATCTACTCAGACAGTTCCTGTAAAAATTACAGGAGAAAAAGAGGTTTTGTAAACCAGTTCTCTAAACAGAAAGCATTACAGTAAGACAATTCGATTCAAATAACCCCATAAAGGAATTCAAAAGTCGCAGGAACTCAAGGAGCCTAAACTTCAATCGAATTAACCATTTTAAAAATTCCATCCACTTATCGATTAAGAATAATTACCTAATAATGAAATTTCATTTCTGTATCAATTCCAGAAGCTAAAATGAGTATGATCAACAAGAAATGTCTGAAGAAAATTTGAACCCTAAAAATCAAAGAAGGCAAATAATTAATTCAGCGTTTGAGAGAAGCACAGAATGATTATAATCAACTACAAGGTAAGACATTGAAGAACTAATCACCATATGAATCGAAGATCCTGTCTTTATCAGATAGATTGTCCTTCATCTCCTTCTTCACTTTCAAGCCCTTTCCGTCTCCGCCAGCGCTATTGCTTGTGATTTGCAGCGGAGGCTACTCCAAATCGTTAAAGCCGCAACACAGAATTGCGAATTGCGACTTTAGTGTGTACTAGAATGGGCCTCAGCCCGAACCCACGGCTAGGCTCTAACGATAGGAAAACCCACTCCACCTCCAACTCCAACTCCAACTCCAACTCCAATTGGGTTGAACTATATTCGATCAGAATAAGCCGGTTCAACTTCCACCCAAAAACGAACGTCTGATCTTACTGGAAACTTCCAGTAGCAAATCAGATCGTTCATGAACTGACACATGTTATATCTTCACACTTTAGACCGGTCTGACCAGATGGTCCTTAGGAACGGTCCGTCCTACTCCTACCAAGATCTCTATATATACCGGGTAGTGTTCACCTTCCCAGATCATTCACGATCGACTTTCCTCGAGCGCTCGAAACTGGTCATCAATGGCGGTCTTTCAGCTATTTGTGAGGCTTTTGGATGGAAAATCTGTAGACTTAAAATTTCCATTCCCGACAATCTCAGGCGAAACCCTAAAGTCTCATCTCTACGAACTTACCAGGATTCCTCCACAGCACCAACGATTGTGCACCGGTTGTCGAGATATCAGCGAAGAAACCCTAATTGTAGCCGCTGAAGATGGTTTATTCCCTTCTGTTCATCTCTTGTTGCGTCTTCTTGGTGGGAAGGGAGGGTTTGGATCCCTCCTCCGTGGTGCTGCCACAAAAGCCGGGCAGAAGAAGACCAATAACTTCGATGCGTGCAGGGATATGAGCGGTCGAAGGCTTCGGCATGTTAATGCGGAGAAGAAATTGGAAGAGTGGAAAGCCGAGGCTGAGGAGCGGAAATTGGAGAAGATCGCTGAGGATTTTCTTAAGAAGCAAGCAAAAGCGGCTAAGAAGTCGGGGTCGGGTGAATCCGAGAAGTATATCGAGAAGTACAGGGAAGATTCAGCCAAGTGCAGGGAAGAGGTTGAAGCGGCAGTGAGGGAAGCGTTTAGTCTTCATGAGAGCTCGAAGCGTAAGATCACGACTGATAAGGGGCCCGAGTCGAAGCGGTTAAAGATATGGTAAGATTTTAGGTTAACACATCCTTCGCTCTTTTTTTTTTTCTGGGATTTTATTCTGTTCCGGTTTTGATTATTATTATTAATTCTTGTAGGATGGGTAAGCGAACGAATGATGAGAGCGATAGTGATGAGGAGGATGAGGCTGAAAGTGAAGATGATGATGATGAAAAATCTGTTATTCTGAATAATGGAAGTTCCTCAGGACACAGTAAGGAAGCGGATGGGAATTCGAGTTCGGATTCGGTTTCTGATGTGCAACCAGAAGGGGAGTCCTCTGGTGGGGATTATACAGAAAGCAACTTGGAGGAAGAAAACGACGTTGCCGATAGAAAGGGTTCTGAATTAGGTGAAGCTCCTGGAAGTGAAGCAGTTCATACTAAATCGGAGGTTTCTGTTGAGCCTGAATTTGGAATTCCCAAGGAGACAATTGTTCCACGCCCTGATGCCTCTGATTCGGATGCGGTGGCAGTTTCTGGAAGTGAAGATGTTCCTGCTGGAGGAACTGATTCTCTTGAACCGGATACTGGCAATCGTGAAGAAGAAGTTGGTAAGGCTACAAGCGTAACCACTATGGGAGAGGGGAAAGGTTCTGAAAGCGGAGTACTTGCTACTGAACTATGTGATTCTGTTGAGCTGAAACCAGAAAATCATGAAATGGTGGTTGATGATGCAAGCATTTTGGATATGGAGAAGCCATTGAATTTTGAGGAATTCAACTCGGCAGCAGAGATGGAGGTACTTTTACCCTTATCCATATTTATGTTGTTTCTGTTGCATTGGCTGCTGTTATCAAGATGTCACTCTTTCATGCTTGCTTAATGCTTCATGTCAAGTCATAATTCTATCACAGGATTGCATTCCTTGAAGCGTTTACAGATGAAAAATTCTTTTCTAATAACCACTTTAGGACTTTTAGGTACGTTAACAATTTGAATTTAAACCCAGCAATTAAAGAGAATTACGCTTTGTCCTCTCCATTCATTTACATCATAATGCAGGATAGATAGCACAACTGACCCACTAGGGGTTGGTGGGAGGAGAGGGGAGGGAAATTGGCTGTAGGATGTGGTCTGTTGCTAGTAAGCAGGGTTAGGATTGTGGAATTGTGAGTATTATGGGGACAACGGGCAAATGTTTCTAGGAAAGCTAGTGGAAAGTGTTAAAACTTAAAACTAATCTGGAATTAAAATGGTAGATTTAAGAGGGGCTTTCTGGTGCGGCTGGTTAGTGATAGTATTATCTCTCATCACGTCTTGCATGTAGTTTGAGGGTTCTTGAGTTCAGCTAAGGATTAGGAAGGGTTTACTGCTTGATTGACAGGAGGGAAGTTGCTGTTACCAAACGGAATGATGGGAATGATGGATTAAGTGGGTTGAGAGCTGAACGTTGGAGTTAATATGCGTAAACAGATTTTGGTACCTTTAAATTAGAATAAATAAAAAGAAGAGAAGTGCTTAAAAAAAAAAAAAAAAAAAAAAAAAAAAGATGAGATATATCAAAGGAATCCACGTGATTGTAGGTAGGAGTGTCAATGGAACCCAAACCAGAAAAGCGAACGGACTGAACCAGATTGAAAACCGTATTAGTCATCTTCAGTTTTGGTTAATCCGGAGAACCGTAAAACTGATAAAAATTGTTATTATTTTTATGGAATATTAAAACTGAACCAGTAACAAATAGATAGCAGACCGATACCTGTTAAGACAAACCGACTGGACCAATAAATATCGTTTTCGATTGGTTTTCTTGAAACTGAACCCTTATCAGTCCAGTTGGTGTGACCTGATAAATGCAAAAAACATAAAATGATTGAACCGACTGTGTGACACCCTTAGATCTAGGGTCCACCTGGTAGCACCATCATTTCGCGTTGTTGTAGCATGTAAGTAGCAAAATTTTGAGATTTCATTAGAATTTAGAGGGAAAAAAATATGAAGTAGCCCTCTTCTTTAAATATCCTGATGTAACTACTAGTCTATTGTTAAACTTTGAAACAAAAAATTGAAAAGGAGTACCATTTCCAGAAGAGATTATATTGGAAGACTTAAATTCCTGAGCTAAAAAATCAGATCTATTGCTGGTAGGCCCAATGATCAATTTTTTTAATCAGATCTGAGATAAAGAAACCAACTACTTTAGAGTGTAGATCTGCAAATCTGGCCTTCAAATACAAAAATGCTCTGGTAGATGTTGAGAACAAACTAAACGGTAAGAATCCCAAATTTGCAACAGCAATCCAAGGGCGCATACCCAGATGGAAACTTCGATAAGAATATAGGATGCAAATCTTGAGAGATGTGGCCTCTAGAAGCTGGTTAATGCAGGAGTAGATTACAAGTAACTAACTCCGCAATTTATAACCCCAAACAATACAAATAGGAGTAAGAAACAAAGAAATAATACCATCAAATAAATCCCCAAGGATACAATACCCATATAGGAGCAAAACCAGCCCAAAATCTAACTCGATAAGAGAGAGAAAGACCTGTTATAGAGCTGGAGAGAGGAAGGTGCGGCAAGGTCTGTGGGAGTCCGATTGAGCTGTACTTTTGGGTGTAGATTGTCCCTAGGGAGGGCACAAAAAACCCCAAATATGAAGGGTTTCCGACGGCTGGTTATGGAATTACGCACTTTCTTGATTTTCAGACCTAAGAGAGAGAATGTGAAGAATTCTACAGGAACATCAACTTGTCTTCTTCAGATAACCTTCAAAAGAGGATCGATTGATCTTCTTAAAGTATGGAACCAGTCCTCCAAAGGATCTGTAGATCAGATCTCAAACTTGGGTACCAATGCGGGTCAATTGGTTTCAAGAACAAGAACTCTTTAGCTGGTTGATTCTGATTTTGTATGCTTTAACAGGTTTGACCTTCTAATAACAATAAACAGAAAATAAAAATAGAAAAAGAAGAATCGATGGAGGGTTGAGAAGGGTGAAAGAGAATAAAGGAATGGGTATCTTACCCCTCAGGTTTTGGGTATCACACCCCTCAAAGGTTTAGGCATCTCACCTCTCAATAACAATTTTTTTAGCTAAAGAGTAATCGCGCAATAATTCATTCATTCAAGTCTCCAATTATGAGTACATAGGCTCCTCTATTTATAGAGGGCAGAATAGCAATCAAACTACTTAGGAGCTAGTTTCCCAATAGACTAGACACTCCTACTACAACTAGGAGCTAGTTTCCCAATAGGACTAGACACTCCTACTACAACTAGGAGCTAGTTTCCCAATAGGACTAGACACTCCTACTACAACTAGGAATTCAAAATAGGATTAGGACTTGGACTTGACTTTATGACTCCAACATAGAGTAGAACTAACTAACTAATAGTCCATATAGGACTTTACAACCGACCAATGGCCTAATGAGCCTTTATTAAATTAAATAGCAACTAACTAAACTAATGTATTAAATCCCGTTTTTCTACCTTCTATCCATATTTTAGGCCCATTAAAGTGGCATATTTCAAAGAAAACCCATGGGATCAAAGGCCCAATACATATATAACACAACCCAAGGCTTATTTGCAATAAAATAAGCCCGAGTGCTTATCTACATCACTGGTCGGCTTTATAAAGATAAAATGGGATTTACGGGATATCAGGTCGGATTGGTAACAGATACAGAGACTGATACCACCACCCGCTCCAGAATCAGTCAGGTAGGCAGATACCAATTTGGGTCGACCAATACCAATTTTTTTAATAGTGGTATGCACTGCTCAATATCACCAAAACTCTTAGAAAGAACTCATTCTTTATTCAAATCATCTCTAATTGATGGGAGTGTATTACATACATAAGACCTTCTGAATTGACTCATAAAAGGACTCCTAATCACATTCACATACTCAATAAAGTATATAAATTAAAATAAAAAAAAAAAAAAAAAACTCTGATGCTGATCCGGGTTCCAAAAGTCGGAATCGGATCGCTTAGGGCCCACTTAAACATTCAATAAAACAAAGGCAACACCCAATAACAATTGTATTGAAATAAAGCTTCAACTAAATGGCAAAATTGTAATTAAGCTGAAGTTATAAAGGGGTGGCAGAATTGTAAATAACCAGATTAGTTAATGAGCTATTTGAGAGATAGGACTTAAAGGGGATTAATGATTATTTGATGGGATAAACTAGAAAGTAAAATAAGAATAGGGATATGAGAGAATTTAAAGCAAATATAAGGGTAATATAGGAAATCAAGATAAGAGGGAATAATCACCATAAACTCACGATTAGCTCATCTTCTTCCTAGGACCAAAACAGGGGCGGAAGAGATGGGAGGATTTAGATCGATAGGGCTTCATCAAGAGAGCTTGGTTTGGGCTGAAACTTCAATCAAAGGGTCGCAACAGCAAGTGTACTATGAATCCAGCACCAGAAATCTCCGATAGTCTAGATCAGAAGTATTTTCGAGCTTGCAACTAAGTCTGGCGGTGACAAAACTCAGATCTGAATCTGATTTTGATTTCTCACCAGTAGGACCAAGTTTGGGAGGAGATCTTCTAGGGTTTGTGTCGCCTAGGAGGTAGCAACCTTCGGTCCATATCTCATAGCCAACCGGTAAGAGACAAGGGTTCAACAAGCTGCCCTTTGGTGCTTGGTGTTACCGTCCAAGAGAGAAGATGAACAGTATTCAGCAGTTAAAAAAAAAATAATAATAAATAAATAAATAAAGAAGAAAGTAAGGGAGATGAAGAAGAAGAGCTAAAGAGGAAAATAGGAGAGGGAAAAGAAGAGATTAGAAGGTTTCAGAGAGGGAGAAAAAGGGGTCGGCAACCATGGTTTCAAAACCAAAAAAATTCAACCAAATTTCTATTCATCAAGTCTAACCACTGAGTTCATCCATTACATGACTAATATAAAGAAAAAAAATCAAACAATTAATGGAAACTACTTGAAAATGGAAACTATTCTAAAATTAGAAGCTAGCTAATTTCATAGGAAATTATTTCTAAAACAAAATCAAATCAAATCAAAAGATTTTTTTTTCTAAGTCGATCGTGCAACTGCATCAAACTCTTATCAAACTATTAAGTATCCTAATCTGACACACTTAACTACTAATCCCGTGTAATAATTTTGTCCCCACTTTATGGACTTATAAATTAGGCCCATTACAATGAAACTTGAAAAAAATTAAAGGCCCAACCTATAATATAATTACCCAAAGGTCATTTTCAGTCATTGGATTACCAACAGCAACTTATGGGACTCCCAAGCTTGCACAAAGGCTTCCATACAGGATTAATGTCTGGTGCAACTGCATCAGATGTGCTTTGCAGGGAAGATCAAAGTGGATATAGCTTCAATGCTCATGCCATTTTCTAGTCACTAGAGCGTTTTTCTTTGGAACCTTATCATCTCTAATCAAGAGATTCGGATAAGATATTCAAATTCAATGGTTGAGAACTTCAGAGCTTGAGGCCCTCCAAAAACCAAAGTACAACACAATGATATGCTCAGTGGACTGTGAGCTATACACTAGTTCATACATAGTGATTTATTTATTATTTTTTTTTTGTTTGGTAAAACATAGTGAAATAACTGAAGATGAATGTTTATTAGTTCATTTAGGCGATTGGTGCACTAGTTAATTGTGTAATTACTGTAATATAGTTTTTTCGTTGTTGCTGCTGTCTGTTAATATTTTTTCTTTGTCTCTACTAATATACATGTTATTCTCATTAGGTTCTTGGCATGGAGAGGTTAAAGGTGGAGTTGCAAAAACATGGATTGAAATGTGGGGGTACTTTGCAGGAACGTGCTGCTAGGCTTTTCCTGCTCAAAACAACACCTGTGGAGATGCTTCCCAAGAAACTTCTTGCCAAGAAATGAGCTTCTTCTGTATGTTTTATATGATCTTGTTCTATTATCTAGGAAATTCTTACCTTCTGAAAACAGTGAAGCCTGTGTAGCATGTATCAGCCTTGGTTGTCTGAACAGTCCTTAAAGTCATGTTGGCTTTTGGATATGTACATGCTTGACGGAGTTGTAGCATTCAAATGATAAGTAGTTTGCATTCTGGCAAATTAATTTGTAAAATCTTAATCTTTCTTGTATGCTATACTTGGCATTTTTCCAAAGATGCATTTGCATTCGTTTCTTGCAATCTAATGAGCTGACTTATTTAGATACTGAAGGGTATGCAGAAATTAGTCATTAGGAAGGCTTTGAGTTATTTTACGTACTATTCATAAGAATGTTTTTATTAGGTTGAGGTTTGCGGACAATTTGGTGTTGTGATAAATAGACAACTTTTGGTTTCAGAAGGGAAGACAGAGATGAGGAATCTTTTTGTTAGCTTCAACAAGTTAGGCCGGAGTCCTGACAGCAGTTTGAAGAGGAAAACAGAACTCATACAAGTATGTCCATTTTTAAAGAGACTAGCTGAGAGGGGAAAAAATATAGCTGATATAAAATTCTTTGCGTGTGTTCTTGGAATGATAGTGACCTAGATGAGAAGACCGAGGGGTTCCTGAGTACTAGTTGTGTTTGCTTTTTTTCATTTATTTAAGAGAGAGAGAGAGAGAGAGAGAGAGAGAGAGAGAGAGAGAGAGAGAGACTGGTAATATAATAAGATTCTGTTTTTACCACCGGCAGCTTCATAGGCAGTTTTTATCTACAATTTGGCTACTTTTCTTTCCATTGTTCTGTTTGTTATCTGGTCATGAACTCTGTTATGTTCTATTTAGCCAGAAATTCCCACCGTCCATTTCGATGCTTGAACAGTGCAGCTGGCTGTTGATTAATCTTTTTCCATTCTTTTGTTAGTCTTTTCCTTTTGTCAATGGATATGCTGGAGAATGTTATTTCCCAGAAATCACATTAGTGAGATAGAAAGGACACAGACAGTACTAAGGTGCAAGGGACATATTTTGCTTGCAGTCCTCACTGTTGAAGCTAGGGATGATTGAAAAATAATTAGAACACTTTCAGATGTGGCTGGGATACGTTGACCTCATGGTAACAGGAGGAGCACCATGGGACCGCACTCGCCACCGCGTCTCGGCATCAAAGTCAAACCCTGCCTTTATCTCTGGGGTTTTTTTTTTGTTTTATTTTTGGGGGGTGGGGTGGGGGTTTAATGAAGGTGGAAAATGTTGCGACTAACACTCAAAAAGGAGTTATATTATCGGAACCCCGATTAGGACCTTGCCACGAAACTCTTGCACATGACAAGACTAACTCCCAGATCAACCAGTAGATGAGCATGGCAGGCACATCTAATTGCTTTGCTTTACATGGATGGAGAGATTGCCAGACTGCTTTACCAAAGTGTACAGTTGAGATCACACAACCGACAAGGTTATGGTTTCACCTTGTTATGAACAAGGAGTCATCTTTGATGGTTCATTTGTAACTTTATTTACAAAAAATGAAGAGTACATCGAAATCATTTTTTGATTAAAAAAAAATTCCTTGGAAATTTAATGGATCCAAAAGTTAGAATTCATAGAAGTTTTATCCTGCAGAGTTAGTGAATTTGTATTCTCTTTTTAGGGGTTTGATACTTTGATGGTCAAAGCACAATCTGAGAAAATTTTCGTCCATTTTCTAATACACTAACTATCATGAGACTTGTATATTGCTCTCAAAATTATATACAATGCTGTAGAGTAGTATGTTTAACAAAATTGCAAAGATACAGAATAGCAGAGAAGAATCACAGATTATATAACTTACAATGACCTAAAGAGAGGTATTGAAGGAAGAGATGAATAAGATAAGACCATGGAGGGGAATGATCACATCACAGTAGCGCTGGAGAAGTCCGGCACAGGGGACAGGTCGCATTCGTTCTAAGCCACTCATCAATACAGGCAGCATGGAAACAGTGTTGGCACTGTGGTATGGTTCTGAGTGTCTCCTTGGGCTGGTACTCTGCCAAGCAAATGGGGCATGGACTGTCATTATGCCCCGGCAGCCGGCAGCTCTCACCGAGTACCACTTTCGGATAGGATTCTATGGTTGATTCGTCGAGAGCTATCGCAATGACGGCGGGCTGTGGATTGAAGGTCGAGGAGGAACCAGCCTGTGTTATATGCGAATTGCGTCTACTGAATCTCTTGACCTTGCCACCAACATAGCATGCAATCCCAATTCCACATAAGAGTGCAGGTATGCCAATGCCTATGGTCACCGCATAGCTCACGCTCCTTGGTAGTCCTGTTTTCCCTGTAAGTACAACAAAAACAATTTTCGGCTTTCATTTCTTCCTTCCAACCAAGAATTAGTATGACCATTGCAGCTTAGAATGGGACTGTTCCATCTTGAATGTTTCATAACGTTTCTTATTACAATTTGCTTGCTAAGATGAAAAAATATGCTTCCCCATTCATGTATAGACAATCACTCGCAATCAGGGTTTGGGGAATCACCATCTGCTGTGCCCGTTATTGATACTTGACCAAGTTTCCCTTAAGCCACAGGGAATTCATTCACCGTGTGGTATCAGGGCCACTCAAAGGAGGGTGACATAGGATCTCCAACCTAGGATCATGCAGTCAACTTCACCACGCGGTCTAAGTAAATTTCTTCCAAAAATAAAGGGAAAAGTATGTCTAAACCAAATGAATATAAAAATCTTTGTGAAAGGATGTAGGCTACCCTGGCTGCTCAAAGAACCCTTGCCCTAAGAAAAATAGCTTAAATGAGTTGGTACACCAGTTGCCACCCCTTCATATCCCTGAACCTTCCATGGACTAACTCAAAAGATAAAGAATAAAACACAGTTAAGCACATCTGTTTTACATATTTACTATATGCAACTACTTGCTTTTTTTTTAAAGAGAATCTTATGTTGGTCCCAGTAGTGGGTCAAAAAATTTGAATAGAAATCCAAATTAAGTGAGCTAGAGTCTTCGATTATAGGCCAACTTCAGCTCAATTTGATTTAGTTCTGACAGACATCCCAATCCAATCAAACCAACGTTTTTAAACTTATGAATTGAAGCAACCTATTAATGTAATTTGGAACAAGAGTGGTCACCAAACCAGGATCGAATTAGTCTTTAATTCCAATAAGGTTTCTAACTTGTTTTTAACTTCTAAGAATACTTAATTGTTAGACGGGAGAGGATTCCCCACGCGGATGGTGTAGCACGGCAAGAAAAGGTTTCATCAAGAGGGTCATAGGATCAAGAAGCTGAGAGAGAGAGTGTATTAGTGTGAGACCCACATAATCAGAACATGAGATGGTGTGAGAAAGCATTTTCAAACATTGTTCCCA
Source organism: Macadamia integrifolia (assembly GCF_013358625.1). NCBI lineage: Eukaryota > Viridiplantae > Streptophyta > Magnoliopsida > Proteales > Proteaceae > Macadamia > Macadamia integrifolia. Next base: position 5,713,319 of record NC_056570.1, read on the forward strand.
TCAAGATATTTATCCCTTGTGAACAAATGAAAGAGTCAGAATATTTCTAGTCCACAAATAATTTTTTGAGAGAAAAATCTGAAGGCATTACAATCTTGAGGGCCTGATGGCTGGATGGACCAGGGGTGCGTGCCTGGGTCCTCCCAACCATCTGATGTGCATTAGAGTGTTGGGCGTGCTGGAGATGATCCGGACCCCTTACGAGGGGTTGACATGAGTATAGTCTCAACTTGGAATAGGAACTTGGAACCATTTTGGAATAGGATAGTTCTAAGAGTCTGGACAGTTCAGAGCCGGATTGTTTATTGATTCAAGAACCCAAAGATCAATAATGAACCAGTTGGACCGGAATCGTTAAGATCTATTTAAAATGAATCTTAATTAAAATATAATAGTTACAGTTACAAGGATTAAATCATAATTACTAAGAAAAAAACAAGGGTTGATGTTTAATTATTCGTATGTTTAGAAATAGATATTCAATTATGCTTGGGAAGTTCACTTGTGACTGTACGATTACCCTGAACCATCACAGAAGACCCCTTAGATGAGGAACCTTTGTTGGTGTTTTGGTTCATCCATGGTTTTAGCAAACAGTGTCGACATTGGTATCAGTTTCGAATCGGATGGTTTTGCCCTCAATTTCAGTTAAAAAATCATTTTTGAACAGATTTATCCTCAATTATTACAACTGTTGCTGATACAAGATCAGGTGGACACCAATATTAGGCACGACAAAAACCGATATGAAATTATGGATCAACTAATACACCTGATCTGATGCCTTTTTTTTTCTCAAACCATGGGTTCATCACTATAATTAACCCATCCATTTGTTATTCTTATACATGAATTCTATGCTTGTGAATTAGATTATACGAGAATCATTCTCGTATCAAAACCTAATCCACCTACCTCCGTAAAAATATAATTAGAGTCCAGATCACATTCACGTACAAGAATCATTGGTATACATCCACGTATGCCTTGTGATCCTCAGAGAGAGAGAGAGAGAGAGAGAGAGAGAGAGAGAGAGAGAGAGAGAGAGAGAGGACTCCATGTGTGGATCGTACTGCATTCGACAATGGTTCTAATACGTGAATTTGACAGGACTCATGTAATTATTTAAAAAAAAAAAAAAAAAAAACAAGTGGAGATGTCACTTGGTCAGGCCGGTTGACTTCGGCTCTACATTTAAAGCGTCGTAGGTTTAAGCATGGAAAAAACAAACGAAGGTTAAGCCGGTTGACTTCGGCTGCACATTTAAAGCGTCGTCGGTTCAAGCATGGAAAAAACAAACGAAGGTTAAGGTATGGATTTTTTTTTTTTTCTCCAATCAAGGTGTTTGGTTAACTTAGGCATACCTTGACTAATTCTTGGAGAGACTAGTGCAACTACCCATCGCCATGATTAAGGCATAGATATGCTTGTATTTGGTTGATTGGTTTTCCATTCATACTCGGACTCAAAACAATTGGGAGAATCAAGCTATAATTAGGGATTTAAACATGTAAACGATTTTTAATTGGGGTAAATGGTCTTAAATAGGCTAATCTTGCTAAAAACCGTTAGTATTTGGCCAGTCCAATTAGACAAACATTGGACCATTAACTTGCAATAACTGTGGCTGGGGACTCCACTTGTCACCGTCATCTAGCACGATTATTAATCAGTCGGTACTAGAGCCCAGCATATGCAAAAACATTCTCTGTCGTGAGTGCAGTGTTGTGATGAGTATTGGATGGCTGAGAGCATTCGGGCATGTGCCCCGAATTCCTCTCGACCATCCGATGCTCCCTCTCGTACTCATTGCAGAGAATAATCACTCCAACATATCAGATTGGTAGGGCCTACGCCTACAAACTTTTGAGAGACTAGATCCTCTTCCAAAATCTAGACCATGACCTTTTCCAACAATCTCACACCATCCAAAGGGGCCCACACCCCCAATGAATGGTGTGAGATTGTTGCAAGTGGTCATGGTCAAACACTTGGTTCAATTTTTGACACCCCCGGAACAAAGAAAGATTAGCAGAGAAACTCACCGTTCGCCGTCGGAGGAATATCGAAACATCCGAATTCAATGCCAGAGACATTGCTGCTCTTCAACCTTCCACACCTCCCTCCCTTCGTTTCACAATCTACACAATTGGGCTCATCCCATTCCAGTCGCAGATCTTCTCTACTAAACGATCTGTCACCATTCTCATCATAGTATCCCGACCAAGGAACCGGAACCGCCACCGTCGCTATCCTCTCGCAACCAGTCAGCGACATCCAAAACTCCGTTTCCATCACCGTAGCCAGCGTTGCCCGAATCTCATAACTCGAATTACTCATACAATCTATAGACTTCATCGAAAGAGGTAAAGGCATCGTTAAATTCGTCGAACACCTTAGGATCGTATAGTTATCATAGTAAGCTCCACTGAAAACTGAACTAGAGAGATTCAAAGTAAGAAATTTTCTCCAAATACAATTTTCTGGGTCGACTATACTGATCTCTTGTTTGGTATAATTGATCTCTTGTAACCAAAACCTTCCTGAAGATGGGAGTTCTAGAATCGTTCTACTCTGGTTTTGATACTCACACTTGAGGTCGAACCCTGGGTACCCACAAGTCTTCTCTTGTTGCATTTTTATTCTGAAGGGGAATCGGATCTCCGGTGATGTACTGTCGCCGCAGGTAGAACTCTGGCAGATGTTTTGACCTGTTACCACCTTATAACTACTGAGATGGAACAAGAAGATGAAAAGGAAGAAGCAGAGGAAGAGAACTGAGGAACCCATGTGGGTAAAGCGTTAGATTAAAGCTTAGGAGATTTACAAAATTAATAGTATTCATCAGAAGAAGAATCAATTAGTAGTTAAATTCTAAAGTCTAAGCTTTGATTCTGGGTTTAATAACCGAGACAAAGGTTGGAAACTTCCTTCTAGTGATGAACAGAGCCTTGACGGTTGACACTTTTTCTCTCCTTGACCATTACACAAACAGCTTCTGGGACACATCTACATAGAAGAATACTAACGTAATTACAGTCATTGAATGGAAAATGATGAGGAAGTCAATAAATCAAACAAGTTTTATTTAGGATTATGTAATGAAGAGATGGGTTAGACCGGAACCGACCTGTCAGAGTATTAAATTTTTTTCTAATGATCAATAATAATAGCTGGAGAGGCCGGGATGGAGAGACAAAATTTAAATATATTTTTTTATTTAAATTGGATAATTTTCTTTAAATTAACAAATTATTTTTTTTATAGATAATTTGCTTTAAATTAACAATTTATAGTTTATAACATATGTTATAATTTTTATTTAAAATTTTGTTTTCAACTATCTGATGATATGCTCTAGTTAGAAGGAGCTCAAATAAGGTGGAGACCTACTTAGCTATGAAAAGATAAATCTTAATTTTACATGGGTAAGGTATTCGTGTTCAGGAGATTCTCCCATCGACTTCATGAAATAGGGGACAAGGGTGTTTATGTCATTATGCATATGCATGACCATGCATAGAAACTTTTACCATTTCACATATATTAAATTTGGACAGGAGATTGCTATCTGATCCTGTGTGGAGTATTGGTGTGGGGGGCCAATGAGAAAGTGTGTAGGGGCATCAACATGAATAAAAATTTTGTTTTTAAAAGGGGTGGTGCCTAATTTTGCACACACCTATATTTGGGCGCATGGGCCATGTGATCAAATCACAACTTTCCTTTTTCCCTTAAAAATTTGTCATCATGCGAAATCGAAGAATGTAAAATTTTAAACTACTAGTGTGGTAAAATCAATTATATTTAAGCATTTTGCATCAAAATAAATGGAACCTTCTAGTGAAAATGATATACTGATGCATAAATAACCTCTTCTTTTTTTTTGTAATAATGCATAATAATTTATGGAAGAGGGTTTTTTAAGCAAGCTTTATAAAGAAACGAACCAATGAGGTATAACAAAATGGTATTGTACATTCGAGGATAAAGATAGATACGAGTGTGTTAACATAGCCTGCACCTATAGCTCAGAAAAAAACTTTTTCTAATAATTTATAGTCAATTTCATTAGCTTTTTTTTTCCCCCTTTCTTATAAAACCTTTATCATGAATTTAAGTGTGATAGATCATTTTAGATTGATACTTATTGTTCAATTTGAAGTACAAGTGAATTGTAAAATATATTAGAAAAATACAAATGAATTATAAAATATATTAAAAAATAAGAAAAGAAAGGGAAAAAAATGTGGTTTTCATCATCACTAGAAATGGCATCTAAGAAGTATAGAACTAGGAGTATGATAACTTTCACTAAATTAACAGATGTTGAAACTATTTTTATTTTCTTAAATAATTAAGCTTTCTTCTCATTAATATATATATATATATATATATCACTAGAATACTATATTGCAATTAGTTGAGTAAAAAAAAAAAAAAAATACTACATTGCAACCAATAGGTCATTTTCTATGGTACATGGACACTAGAAGAGTTGCTATTCCATCTTCACCATGCATTAAAAATGTGCTATATTTGCTTATGTATGTTATCTCCATTATCTTCCTTATACCCCCAAGGTGCGATAGTATTTTACCACAAAAAAAAATGTGCTAGTTTTATTGTAGATACTTGAAATTATTATTCTTATTATTATTATTATTTTTTTTCATCATTCAAGGTGAAAAGAAAATCTTTTCATTCATAGTGATTTGAAGCTATGATTAGACTCCTAACACAATGAATCTCATCATTAACTCCTACCCTCTATTAATGAATGTTGAAAATCAAAGATGCCATAATTGAAGAGATTCTTTCTTCACAAAAGATGAAGAAAAACAAGTTTTTCTTTTTCTTTTTTTCTTTTCTCATCTATTTCCATATTTAAAGTTTTTGATGACATTTGTTTTTAAATTATATTAATTAATAGTGAGATACCCGTGAAGTATACTTCTACAATATTGTATACATTTTTAATGAATTTTCCTCTTTCGGGTTCTATTGATCTTTTCATTGTTTTTTTCTTTTTAAGGGGGTGGGGGGACCGGGGGTTGTTTGGGGGAGAGGGTATAAGGTGGTTCTGTTTAAGAAAAAATAACAGAATCACACGTTTGTCAACTTATTGAATTTAACGCTATTTAAGATTAAAATGGCTATCAGAAACAGCCGTGGAGTCCCCATTGTTAATCCAACGGCTGGAAAAAGGTAGAAATTTAGAGCATGGCCCCACCCCTAGATGTAGTAAAGATATTGACCCACCAGCTGTTGAAAACGCGTGAAGGATGAGCACTTGATTCCGCGTTGATGAAAAAGGAAGCCAACTTACTTTGGACCATATGGAAATAGAATGAAATCAAACCCGGCCGACAAGACTAGAGATTCATAAAGTTAAAATTGAGAATGAAATATGGGGATAAGACAACTGGTCTTTAGGACTGGTTCAAATTTTGCTTATCCAATCAAAACTGAGTCTTCTCCTCTACTGGACTGCACCTCTTAAAATGGCACGGAAGAGTGATGTCGTGAATTCAACATTGAATGTAAGATGGGATAATATATGGGAGAAGAATGTAGTTAGATTTCGTATAGTATGGTAGAATAACCTAAGGGGGTAGCGCAATTGGTGAGCAAAGACCTTGGTACGAGCTGTAAACTCAGATGTCCTAAGTTCGATTTTTACTATGCATACCTTGAACCACTCACATGGGGGTGTTTAGTGCTCTTTATTACTTTCAGTGAAAGTTGTGAGAAGAAGGTCCGCATGGTTAGGAAAGAGATAGAGAGAGAAAGAGAGAGTGTGTTAATGTGGGTCTTGCGATTGAAAATATCAGTATTGGATTTACCATATTGAGCAATTCATATTAGTATTATCCATGCCTGATTGATATCATTGCCCATGGTGTTGGGATTCTTAACCCATGGAACCTTAGCCTAGCCATGGCTAAGAGTCGTGATATAGACGAATGCAAAATTGTCCAAAGAAGGACGAACCAATTTGATCCGACGGGATATGATTGAGACCTATACAAGTACCAATACCACACTTAAGACCATGGTGAGTCCCACATGGTCAGGATGTCAGTTTGATTGGAATTACTCGCTTATCAAGTGAATCATACACTCTCTCATGTGTTGACTATCTTTGATGGTCTTGTTTTTATTTTTTGGGTAATCTAGATGGTCTTGTTCAAGGAAGTCAAATAGTTTTTTAATTAGTAAATTTATATACACTTATCATATCAATTTCATAAAATTATTGCATTAAAAATATCATTTTCATATAAATATTTCAAGAAAAAAACGTTTCCTCCTAGTGGGTCCATATTGACCATACAATCGTATGGACTGGGTCATACCGGGATTGAATGAGAATCATTCATCTTTCATTGAAAGCAATGAAGAGCACTAAACATCCCTGTGTGAGTGGCCCAAGGTATGCCTAGTGAGAGTTGAACATAGGATGTCCGAGTTTACGGCTCATACCAAGTTCATTGCTCACCAATTACGCTATCCCCTTGTGAATCCTACATCCACACACATTGGAAAGTGGATCTAGGTTAGGAAAGATGCCCATGTCCCGACTCTACCTCCCCATATGCGTGGGTGTAGGGTACACTAGAAGATAACGTTCTTTGACCCAAAATTTCATTAAAATCAAAGAAGAAAGTTCTCAGCACACGATGGAGCAGGGTGGTCAAAAGGAATCAAGTGTACAATAATAATATGACTTTCATACTATTATACTATTGTTTGAAATTTGAATTACACAAAATGCTACTCCTAAGAATCGCAACTCTTCCCCCCCCAAAAAAAAATGTGATATAAAAAATAGAAAAAAAAAATTGAGTTTTCTTTCGCCAAGGGTGATGGAACTATTGATCAAGTTGGAGCCCTTCTTGTATGAAGTCATTCATATCTAGTATTTCGATTCAAGGGAAAAGGTAGAAAATTCCTTCAGCGTGGATGAAATGAAACTCGAAACATATATATCCTTTTGATAGATGATCTTTATGTATATTATTCTAGGAGACCCAGATTATTGGCTTCTAGTAACATTTCTAAGTCAGCATTAGCAGCCTAGCTTTCAAAGTAATTGCCCCTTTGTTATTGTGTCTTCCTGTGGAGGAAAGGATATGTATTGTCCTATTCAAGTTTTATTTTATGGAGGCTTCTTTTGTCAACTATTATCATGATAGTTTTAAGTATCGGTGTCATATTGATGTGTCAATCAAATATATATTAGCATCATCGGTTGTTGGAGTTCAATATCCATCTAATAATCATATGGATAATATGGCTTGGCTAGTCTAACCAAATCAGCCTAATACCATTCAATTCCACCCGATATGTATTGATAGCTACTGAGATCATTAATGGGCACCTATACCAATACTTATAACTATGGTCATAATAAAGCCAATTTAATAGTTCTCCAACAACTACAATGTGGCTCATCTATCTTACTGGGAAATTACACCCCGACAACATAACAATCTTTTCCCCCTCAATCAAATACATCATTTTGTATTTGCACACAATATGTGTATGTGCATTCTTTCAATTCTAAGTGGGAACATACAGTTAAATTAAAAATAAAGCCATGAAAATAGATGGCTTGGTTTATTTTGTGGTATTTGAAAACATAACCTTTCGTTGTAATAGATAACTACCTAGAAAGTAATAATTTAAAATGAATGGCTATTGTGGTGTGAATTTTAGAAACATTATTTTCTAGTGCATTTGCATCCATATAAATAGAACGTGTGCAAAGGAACACTTGATTGAAATAGATTGAAATTTAATACATGGCTAATCTAAATCATGTCCTCTCTACCTAATGGACCATATGGTAAAATAAATACCTTACAATGTTAGAAATAAAAAAAAAAAAATAGGCGTTAAGGAAAAACAACAGAACTTCTAACAATAATAATTTAATTAAAAAAAAGAAAAAGGGAATGTTATTTCTCCAAAAGTTTAAAATCGATTTAAAATTGAAAGGATTCACATGCTTTTTGCTATGTGATTCACATGTGTTTTGCTATTTGATTCACATTTTTTTTTGATTCGTCTCAAAACCATCCCTTCGCCCTCGTTGTGGCGGGAAAATGTTGTCGAAGGTGTCAAACCCCCATATTAATAACCCCAACCCAAGATCACGGCCAAATGTAAGAGCCGTTTCATCATTCCCTCGTTCTCTTCGTCTCCCCATTTCCATATATTTTAGGATCTAGGGTTTCGTCTTCTTCAAGGTCATTCACCTCAGGTACTTTAGCCTTCTGGTTTAAATCTTTCTTTTCAATTTGTTGAAAAACATAAGTTTCTTACAAAAATTTCATGATCCTTCGCTAACAGCAGATAATTTAATCGATTTTTTTTTTTTAATGCTTTGCATTTTGATTTTGTTTTTAGCTTAGAGTGAAGATGGACGATGTGATCGAAAAGGAGTCGGAGCAGACAATAACGATCAGTGAATACCTTAAGAATGTTGAACGACAGGAGCTGGTGAGTTTCTTTCCCTTTATGCGGCATTCTGGATTTTTTTTCTATGTAGTGACACTAAAGCACTGTTTGACAACGTTTCTATTGTTTCTGTGACTAGAAACAGCAGAAACGGTTTTTCACATTTTCGAAAACAAAAACAGATTTTTTGGTGTTTGATAAACCTGTTTCTCAAGTTTTTTGCAGACATAATGCCACTAAAAAATTCAATAGTATCATTGGATGCCCAAAAGAGAGAGAGGGTTCGGTTGCCTTTTTTAGGTTTAAATAGTTGGTAGATTTATCGGGCACAACAGCATTTTTTCTCTCTCAAATTCATTTTTAGAAACGATGAACTTGTTCCGTCAAAATCGTTTCTAGAATTGTAAATAGGAATAAATTTCAATTTATGTTTTCTAGAAATGGGTGAAACTTTATCAAACGCTTTTTAGGCTGTTTCTCTATTTCTGGGAACAAGAAAACGCAGAAACAGAATGTTGTCAAATGGTGTTTAAGCTCCTTAATGTTGAAATTATCTTAACTCGCTTTTTTTTTTTGGCATTAAAAGATTTCTCTGTAACTACTGCTATTGTTGCTATCATTCAAAGTTTCTTTCTGTTTGTTATTATTCATAGGAAGTGGACTTGTTTTTTGGAGGGGACGACGGCAAGGAGTGCACTTACAATAAAGGTTACATGAAGAGGCAGACTATTTACTCGTGTTTGACTTGTACCCCAGACGGGAATGCTGGGGTTTGCTTAGCATGTAGCATAGCTTGCCATGATGGACATGAGGTAATCACTTTTCTCATTTATATCAACTGATGTTGCTATTGTAATCCAATAAACAAACGAGAATAGAAGATAACTTTGTTTTTGTCAGAACCATATCCACTAGTATAGGAGAGTGATCCAATCTTCAGGACTTGAGAACTTTAATATTAGGATTCTACTGCAATGTAGGGTTGAGTCGTGACACCGTAGTCACTCTCCTTGATGTTGTAAACGACCCCTATTAGAGCACTCCAGGTCTGGTTTGAGGAATCGGCTCAAATCAGCCTGAAACGGTTGAATCAGATTGGTATTGGACGCCGATTGTGGTAAGGTTATCAGTATCGTTCACTGGATCAGGCATTCGGGCAGGATCGCTCGATCCGATACGATCCTTTGTTAGGTGGTTTAAAGACCATAAGAAAGCAGTTTTTGGGATCTTCTTCGTTCTAAGCTGGACTAGATCACCTCTCTGGTTCCTTCTCTTTTGCACTCTATTCCTATTTCCTACATTATCTCCTTCTATTTGGATGCTCCTTTCTCTCATTCCTAAAACAACCTCCGCGAGCGAGTTATTCTCCATCAACCCAATCTCATGCCAACCCAACCTCTTCCTCGATCTCTTTTAATCAATCTTCTCCTATAATCTCTCCTTCCAAATACTATCACTTTCCAAACCGGGCCGGAAATTTCAAACCGTAACGTTTCAGGGTAGTATGCTTGGAGGTATCAAGATACCACGTCGTACAATTTCGGCGATTAAGTACTCCTTCTAACCTAAAAAAGGGTACTCCTTCACGTGCTCAATCTTCTCTACAATTTCTCATTCCTAATTGGTACTCTTCATTCTTCATGTGCTAACCCTTCCGTGCAATCTATACCTACAATATTTCCTTTCCTATTGGGTACTTCTCATTCTTCACTTGCTAAACTTTCCGTGCAATCCATTCCTCAAATATCTCATGCGAAGATAGTTCCACTTCCCTTTCCAAATCTAGATGAACTTCATGATAATTCTCTTTAATTTTCTTCATCACTCCCATTATCTGCTCCTTAATTCCTCCATCAATTGTCCCATTTTGATTTTTTATAAATTTTCAGGTTTTTTTTTTTTTTAAAAAAATTTAGGACTATCTTGGTCGAGTCAGTGATCGATCCTGGAAATAGCATTTTTTTATTGTTGATGGCTGATCCCGATCCTGATTCCATGTTCTTAAACCATGCTCAGAGTGCCTTATGCTCCAAACTCCAAGATAAAACAAACGTCTTTCCAAATCGAAGAAGTGTTGCATTCACTATCTGGATTACTCAGAGACATTGAGGGCTATGCTCAATAGTTCAAAAGAACAAGAAAGGAAGAAGGAAACACAATTCAGTAAAGTATAGATAGAGAGAGGGAGAGCAGCCTCGAAAAAAAATGTACTGGGCTTCCACAATTGGGATATTTATAGAGGCAGTGACTTCTCAAAGCACCATTTGGAAGAGGTATGTTCGTACGTACAAACAGGTATACATACCCTTTGTGTGCATATACGACCCATATGTATAAACAATCATACGTACCCCTGGATATGTCTATGTAAAGACACATGCTATATAGTCAGTCAGATGTGAAATAAGTATGTGACCTAACTCACCTAAGCCCATGTATATAAATAATGGATATAAAACTGACCTCGAGTCACACCTCTACCAACTACCAAAAAGATCGATGGGCCCAAGCCCACAAGCACTCCTGCATCACACTGCACCCAGGGCTTGGCTCAACTCGGTTCAGCATATGCTTGTGAAAAGCACCATGGACCCAATCCTAGACATCCACGAGGAGAGATACTTCTCCTTTGGAACCCCTATCCCTTATAGTTCTTATAAGTATATATCCCTATCCCTTATAGTTTTTATACATATATGAGAACAAGTTAAGACCTTTCTCCTACTTTACATGTGGGAGAAAGTGGGACTAAATAACTAAGGCAAAGAACCTTTGCTTTTGTCAAATCAATACTTGGGGTGGTCAAGGGTTTAAGCCTTGAAAACTACACTCCATTGCACCAGGAGTTCTAGCTGCTGCACAACCAGCCAATGATCAGTCATCCTAGGCAGTACCAGTACTAGTGACACCACCTAGGCAGCATACACCAAACACACAGTCAGTTGCACCAGTGTGGGTAGATAACTCCAAGTTAATGGAGAAATTTCAGAAGTACTGGCCCCCTTATTGCAATGGAGTGACCAATGACCTGTTGACACTAGCTAAATGGATAGAGGGTGTCGAGAAAGCTTTTACAGTGTTGGGGTGCACAGATGAACAAAAGATTTTATGTGCTAGTTATCAACTGCAGGATGAAGCACATGCTTGGTGGAAGGCCACAAGGTCTATATTGCTGGCCGCTTATCCCAACCCAACTTGGGATCAGTTTGTTGAAGTTCTCTTTAGAAATTACTTTCTTGAAAGTGTCAGAGATAAGGAAGGAGGCAGAATTTATGGCTTTAACACAAGGACCAAAATTTGTCCTTGAGTATCAACAATAGTTGAAGCTCTGTATTACTTTGCACCAGATCACATAAAGACTGATCAAACGAAAGCCAAGAAGTTTGAGAAGGGTTTGATGGCTAGTATTGGAGCATTGTTGATTGCATATCACCTTCAAACATATGCAGAGGTGATTCAAACAACCAAGTCTATAGAAGAATTCAAACAACCAAGTCTATAGAAGAGAAACAAAGAGAAAATTATCACGCTCAGGCAGAAAGGAGAGGTTTCACTAGAGTAGTTAAAGTACCCTACACTACTCCAGTTGCATCACAATTTAGTAGACCAGAAGTTGGCCAAGCATCACAACAGCCTAGGCCAGCAACTCCAGAATCTCAGCAAGTGGGTCCACGGAAGAAGCGGTGCTTTGCATGTAAACAACTTGGACATATGGCTAGATCGTGTTTACAGACGAAGCAGTGTTTTATATGTGATCAATTTGGGCATATAGCTAGATTGTGTCCACAGAAGATGTTGGCAGACTAATACGTGGAACCCTCAACATCACCAGCGAGTAGTCCGATTCAGATACAACAAGGTATCAGAATGCAAGAAGGGGCATTCGCAAATATTTCCAAAGATGGTTGGCTATAATTGAGTCTAATTTATTCGTTGTACCTTCTTTCCATAGATAGTATCAGGAGATGTAATAGCCTCTTTATAAGTAATAGGATATTTGTAAATAAGATAGACAAGCCATTCGTCTCCTAGATATGTAGCTTTCCCTTTAACACTTCATTTTCTAATGTTAAACTATCACTATCCCCCTTACTCATAGGTAAGTCCAACTTATAAAATACATGTTCAAATTTATATCAAACACATTTTTCATTGATTTAATAACTAAGAACTTGTATGCTCCACTATGTCATGCACACCCTATGAAAACACAGTCACAGGTTATACGACTTAACTCTTTTTTTCTTCTTTGGTTTAGTTATTCCTACCTTAGCCAAACACCCACACACCTTCAACTGTTTTAAACTTGGTTTTCTGCCATACCACAATTCAAATGGCAGCATCATGGTCTTCCTGTGGGGTATTTTGTTTAGTACTTAACAAGCCAACAAAATTGCTTCTCCTCACACATTAAGTGGTAACCTTGAACCCATGCGCATAGTATTATTGCAGTTTTGCAAATGGAGATACAATTAAACTCATCTGCCCATATAGAAAAAAATATAGGTTCATAGCTTCTGAGTTCTGGTTGTACCTTCTTTCTTTCTTTCTTTCTTCTTCTTCTTCTTCTTCTTCTTCTTCTTCTTCTTCTTCTTCTTTTTTTTTTTTTTTTTTTTTTTTTTTTCTTTTTTTTTATGTATCTTTGGCTCTTTGCTCCATTATGATTTCGGCTTAAGCAGCATCTACCAAAGCTCTAAATTATTATAGGAAAATCCGTACCACACTCTCTAGTATTTATAGCTAACTTCGTTGAAGCTTGGTGGATGAGTGATTGAAGGACCTTCCAAATGATTGAAGCTTGTTGTGGCTCCCATCTTTTCTTCCAAAGGAAAAGTTCTATATGAAGAGACCTTGCTCTAATACTACTTGTGGATTGGTAAGATGTAGTTCAATAGGGGGTGAATTAGAAATGCTCAGATAAGGCCCAATAATTCAGAGGATGAAGAGCAAGCAGAAGATAGAAAAGAAAACAAGAGAGGGCACCAGTTTAGAATGGTTCGACAAATGCTTATATACACTACCCAGGCTGTTCCAGGTTTTCCACGAAGGTTCAGTTTCTCTTGGTGCTAACCCAACTGTTACAGTTCTGCTTACTCCAGTGGGGAATCACTCGTTTCACTCGGGTTCACAACAAACAAAAAGTTTCATGGGCCCACCATCAAACCATAGTCCCGCTAATATAGAGGTTAGTTCAACTAAGAACCAACTCTACAAGAGGATTGATACCTGATGTCCAGCAGTTAAATCACCTCTTTGAACAGTCTTCAACAGAACACTAAATTTCAGAATATAAAACACTCACTGGAATTGATTGAAAAATAAAGAAAATAGAAGATAGGTAGAAGGATAGATTTCGATTGAGCCTCTCACTCTCTCCCGGGCCTCTCACCCACTGAAGGAATCTCTCCCCTCATTGCTCACAGCATTCATGGTTATCAAACTAGAGTTTTCTTTTTTCTCTAAATCGTTGGCTACTGAAATCCAGCAGCTATACTTTATGTATTATATCAATTGGACTTCTTTCTTGCGTGGAAAGAAAGTCCCTTTGTCCTAATTAGGAAGTCAATCCAATCTCAATCTAACAAACTAAAGAGTCCCAGTAATCGGTAACTACTAATTAGTAATTACATGAAACAAATCTAATAAAAGTAGAAACTAACATTAGCTAATAAATCCTCTCCACGCAAGGAACAAAACTTCCCTAAAATACAGGACCATGCAGGCTGGAAGAATATTCCACATCCTCCCCATGCGATTGGCAATTACTCTCCAACTTTATCTCCACCAGCTGGCCATGGGGCCCACACTATCCGGACATTATCTTCCCTTAGAAATTAGCCAAAGCAAGATATTGGGCTTCTCAATCCATTCTACCGCAAGCTATTTCCTCTAAAAAAAGATCTCACACAGCTGGACGAAATCTGGAAATTTATTCTATCTTTAATGCTGATTGATATCCTTCCAATTTTGGGATTTAACCCCCCTACAACTCAGCTGGTCGATATGGTATAAGGGGCAAAATTCGATTCTTCTTAGGTTGACTTGATATCTATCCAAATCTGGATTATAGCTCTGCTGGCTTGGGCATATCTTGGCAGAAATCGACTAGATCAATAGCCCCAAAATAAGGGCCAGACTTGAGCCTCCTTTGAAGCCCAATCTTTGGGCCTGCACTACATCACCCTCTCACCCTAGTAGGGAATCACCAGCTGTTTTCTGGGATGGCAACAAACCCACTTGTTTTCCTAGCACAACCAAACCTAGGTGTTTCCTTTCTCACATCTAGCCTTTCAACTCATATAGGAGTTCTTCTGAGGTATTTTCAAAATCAGGAATGCAAGCTTCTTAAATAGGCAGATACACAAATCAATGTACAAATCAAAAGCTTCTTAGTATTGATGTATTCACAAAAAAAAAAAAAAAAGGCCTGTTGATAGGCAGATATGTGAGATATAAATGCTACCAAAGGGCTTGCAGGAGAAGTGATGAGGCTCTTATATTATAGATCAAAATCTTGATCCAAACTACCAAGATTTTGCGAAATATTTCAGTTTCGAGGAAGGTTGAAATGAAACTGGGTGTGACTCTATGGTAATGAAGGCTTTAAACCGAAATTTCTGTTTCGAATCAGTTTCGTTGGATTTCGGTACAAAACAATGCATATAATATAGTTATTAAGGCAGTGAGACGACCAAGGTGTTTAAGGGTCTTTCGGAGCGCTTTGGCAATAGGGCGGGCATAAGATGTCGCCTTATTGAATAAAGCGTTCTTTTTCTTTTTAATTACCAATGCAAGAAAAAAATCAATAAAGTAAATAAACTAAATTCATCTTCATCAATCATCATAGCATGTTATATAAATATATAATCATGAAACAAATTTATAAATATAAAGAATACAAGTATTCTCACATGTTGGGCAACAATTAAGGATAACCGTGGCTTGTTGAAGCTTGTATATTCTATGTTGTGTGCTACAACTTTTCTCTTGCTCTTCAAAAATGCTTGCTTGAAACTTCCAATTCAGTATATGCTTGATACTTGCTTCTCCAATATAAAGTATGTCATGAGCTTCTTGGGAATATGTAAACCTTTTCACACTCGACAAATATGCTAGTATTCCCAAAACGCTCATACTATGTTGGCCAGGGACTTTCGCCTCAGGAAGCATGTGTTTCTGAGTTCAACTCATCTTACCTCCTTGGGCCACTCACATGGGGGTGTTTAGTGTTCTTCATTGCTTCTGGTGAAAGTTGAATGGTTTTCATTCAACCCCAGTATGACCCGGTCTATGCGGGACTAGTCAGGCCAAAAGACCGGATACTCATCGTTAGCAAAAAAAATCATGACCATCTTTCAGGTTATAACCATGGTGTCTTGTTAATATTGGCTGACACCTAGGTGTTCATGTTTGATATCACCAAAACCAAGTTGGAGTATTTGGGAAGATTACAATCTCCCAGGCTCCCAGCAAAAGGATGGTCAATTTAATAACAAGAAGGATGATCAATTTAATAACAATCATATTGGCTCTTGGAAGTTTCCTTTAAATAACGTCCTCGTTTGGAAGAGAGTTTTCATCAGATTTGAACGGTTAATAATCAATTTTGTAATTTAAAGGAAGAACATAAGATTAAAAGATGTTAGGAATCCGATTAGGGAGCTGGTTGTTAGGATAGAATGGATGAAGATAAAAGAACATAGTTTTTAATCTGCATATAATAGCTTTTAATGCTCAGATTTCTCTGGACACGGACTAGAAGAACTTAGTGCTTCAACTGAATATCGGATATTGAAATTTTTGGTATTCGAATTAGAAACTCAAGGAACAAAGTGAGTGCAGAAAGAAAACTGGGAAACCATGCCTTTGCTTCTGAATCACTTTAATTTAGTTTTAGATGAAATCCATTATCCAGCAGTATTATCTTTTCACCAGAGAAGATTGGAGTTCCATGGCAGTTTTCCCTTTTTCTTTTGAAATATGGAAAATTTTTCTTATGCCGCCGGTGTACCATAGTTTCTCACATTAATTGTTTCATTGTTTTCTCTTTGACCATGTGGGTCCTATGTGAATGATGCCCTTTTCTGCACCACCATTGATGTGGCATAGGTGATTCTTGCACTGGTGTTGTGGGGAAACCTCTCCCTTAAATTAATATCATATTTTCTTTGGATTGGCAAAAGTGAAAATTCTCATAGCAAGCAGGCCTATACATTTTTTTTGTTTGTTTTTCTTGATAGTTAGGCCACAAGGAGAGTTGAACTCATGACCTCTTAATTGTGAGGTGTTGGTCCTTGCCAACTGAGCCTACCCTTGGGGTCTTACATTTTTGTTTATACTTTATACTGCATACACAGCCTGAGATCTTTCTTGAGCAATTTGAGAACTTGAATAAAAAATATAGAATCCCTCACAAAACCTTCCGCTAAATTGTCTTATTTATTGATACACTGGTGAACCAATATGGTTTGATATGTTTAACTTTTCTTGAAGTTTGTTGCATGCCATACTTATTAAAAAGCAACTGATGGATATTATTCCATTATGCTACTTTGATAAGGTCGTTGGGTTATGGACTAGGAGAAACTTCAAGTGTGATTGTGGAAATTCAAAATTTGGGGTGTTCTTCTGCAAGCTTGTTGCAAATAAAGATCCTGAAAATACGGGAAATTCATACAACCATAATTTCAAAGGTTACTTCTGCACATGTGGTTGCCCTCCCCCAGATCAAGATGCTGAAGAACAGGTGGAGATGATACAGTGCTGCATCTGTGAGGACTGGTTTCATGAGAACCATTTGGGTCTTGAATCTCCTGATGAGGTTGTCTGGCTTGTGGTTACTATCGATTCAGTTGGTTGCATTTTTTTCTTATTATGTTCTCTTGATCTATCAATTTTGTTATGTTGGTTTTGCATGGGAGAAGTCGAGGCTTATCCCTTACTGTGAATAGTATAATTGTGTTTACTTCCCAGGTGGCAAAGTGTCGCTTTTCCAGCCCCTCTTAACTGACTGATCTTAGCCTACTGTTTTACTAAGGAGATCTTTTCTTAATGGACTAAATTTTGACATCACTTTGTTAATACTGTTAATGTCTGCCTAGTTGCCAATTCTGGAAATTCATGAGTAGTGTTCAATTGGTAATTACATTTTGGATGATAGTATTTGTCTGGTTGGTGCAGTTTTGTCTCTATGATCTGTTAGTTGGTCCTGGTTGGTGTGAATATGTACTTTTCCAGATTACTTTAACATATATTTCATAACTGATACCAGTGTCATCTCGCACCCACCACTTTTTCCCTATTAAAATCCATCCATTTTTTGATATTTACATTTTGGGTGAACCGAATCTTAAAAGCTTTTAGCATGCTTTGTGAGGCACTTTCTTTTTATAATATCTCACATTTCCACCTGTTTTTGCCATCATAATTTAATCTTGTCCTGCTTTGGAGTTTTCCTTTTTGTTCAAAATTCCTTTATGAATCGGTTTTTCTCGTTTTGACTTGCTTTATTTACATTTATAATGTTATACATAATGCCTTATTATTTGTTGAGTAGAAGTTAAGACCCAAGTATGTACATCACCTGCTTCTCCATCTCTTGCCTTTTGAGCACAGATTATACATCATAGTTGCCGTGGTGTCAAGGTGAGCCACAGGGGTGGGGTGCTGCCTTGAAGCCAAGGCATCCATGGTGAATGCCAGATATCGTATCCCAGGACATATATCTTTTCCATGTATTTGTCATCATGTATAGTTATAGTTATGGGAGAGGGTAGGGCATGCCGCCAGCTTTCTGTAAGCTAGCTCCATGCACCAATCGAGGGCTGGACACAGGAGGGAAGAAGAGTCTTTTCCAAAGGGGAAGAAGAGAGGGTGACACCTGCTGGGCTCCGTACAGGGCTGGACACAAGAGGGCAGAAGGGTCTTTTCCAAAGGGGAAGGGGAGAGAGTGACACATGCTGGGCTCCCTGGCGGCATGCCCAGCCTTTTCCCTACAGTTATGAAGGTCAAAATATAGAACATGAAGGGGGTGAAATTAGAAATGACTTAAATTTGACTTGTGGAGGACAAGATCATCAGGTTTTGGGTCTGGGTGCCTTGGGTCTCAAGGGCCATTTGTCAACTTGGTGTCGCTTAGGTGGCCCTTTGACAGCTATGCCATATAGATTTCCTCGAAAAAAAGGGAAAAGAAACCCGCATGGTTTTTCACTCTTATGTATCTAGGGCAAATATGAGAGCCCAACGGAGTAATCTTTCATCATCAAAGATGGACAATTTACTGATACAGTTAAATATTTCAATGATTAAAAAAAGGGTCAAAAGTTCTCTGTCCATGAGAGGCCCCTGCACCAGAGACACAGGGGCGTGCAATGACCACTGTGCCCATGTGTGGGCCCATAGGGGCCTCTCGCATACAGAAAACACTTGCCTTAAAAAAAATTCCTGTCTAGCGATGGGGAGCCCCCACATTTGGGCTGTGTGAATTTGACAAACAAACTCTCATATGTTGCACATATTTATTTGTATGTTTGTATCTGTGGTAACACATGAGACTTCTGTTTGCTCCCATTTATTGTAGCACTTGCATATGCGGCCTTAAATTATATCATTAATTAAATTTGGCTCCACATTTTGTCATCATTTTTAGTGGTTGCCTCTGATGTTCCTAGAATTAGACCTCCAACTTTGTACGCTCTTTAGGCTCTCTAAATTGATATCCTGGCAATGTACAATGTATTGTCTAACTTCTGCTCATGCTATAGATACGAAGAGATGACAAAGATGAACCATCATATGAAGATTTCATCTGTCAAGCATGTGGTGTTATCTGTTCTTTCTTGACCCTCTACCCTCAAACCATTTGGAGACCACTGAGGCCAAGTGATGCTCGACAATGTACTAGCAAAGAAAGTAATGTATTGGGAGATGCACCATCAGCTAGTTCTTCCTGTGCAAGAGTTGACAGTAGCATTTATTCTTCCAAGCCATCAAAAAGTGACCCTTCACTTATCAATACTGACATTGGAAAAACATCGGGTGAAAAAGATGGATCGCGCAGAGAGCTGTCTGGAAAAAATTTAGGAGGTAATGCCTCAGTCCATGCACCTTCAATTTGTTCCTCTGGGAAGCTGGAAAATGACAGCTCTTCTAATTGTCGGAGAAAGGACTCTTCTTGTGAATTGGACAAGGAGGCAAGTAATGAGGGTGAATTGCTTGCTGAAATGCCTATGAAAACTACGGATTTAAACAAGTACTCACAGAATCCTGGTGTAAGTTCCAAATGTGTGCTTGGAGTGGCTCTGCTGGTAGCTCCACTTGTCTTAGAGAAAGAGAAGCCAATGTTCCTCCCCAACAACTGGAGAGATCTTCTCTGCAGGTGTGATAGTTGTATAGAATTCTATACCCACAAGGGTATTGCCTTTCTGATTGACAGTGAGGACTCAATGATACATTATGAGCAAATAGCAAAGCAGAAGAGAGAGGAGAAGTTGCAGCAGCAACGGGAAGGAGCGGATGAAAAATTTCTGAACGGATTAGGTCATGTGCAAAAAATGGAGATCCTAGATGGGCTTGCAGATTTTAAAAATGAGTTAGAAAACTTCCTGGTATGTACTTAAATGATCCATTTTCTTATTACTTGCTTTGTCTTATCTGATAATGCTTGTTCAATGTGAACAAGGGAAAGGCAAGGGTGTGTTTTAAGCTTTTGTTTATAAATTGTCTGTGCAGGTGTCTTCTGATCCATCGAAACCGATTACAACTACTGATGTCCACCAGTTCTTTGAAAAAATTTCAAAGAAGCGCCGGCGTATACCTTAAGTTATTTTCTCCATCATATATTGGACATATATTAACTGTAATCTGTTGTACATGGTTTTGGATTAGGCTTAGGGGCAATCTTGAATGCATGCATATTTGTAGAAATGTTTTAGGGAAGAATTTACTTGAGACTGCTCAACCTATATGAAGTATTTAATATTTATAATTACATGATTAGTCATTCATCATTCTATGATTCATTGTTGTTTTATGATCCTACTCAATCCACTCACATGGTGTTTGTTTCTAATCTGTGATCTCTGGCTTGATACCTATTTATCAATGACAAACAAAATTAACTGTTCTTTTCTTCAAAGTAAAATTAGTTGATGAATTGTACCTCAACCTTTG
Organism: Macadamia integrifolia; assembly: GCF_013358625.1. Classification (NCBI taxonomy): domain Eukaryota; kingdom Viridiplantae; phylum Streptophyta; class Magnoliopsida; order Proteales; family Proteaceae; genus Macadamia; species Macadamia integrifolia. Next base: position 5,733,956 of record NC_056570.1, read on the forward strand.
AGGTTCTTAAGTCCTTTCTTAGGTGCTGACAAGGTTGATGAAACCATTCTGCTCTGCATTTATGTATATGCTTGTTTATATATTGTTGTTAGTTGTACAGATTACTGGATAAGTGATCTAGATTTTTCTATAATTTTAGTTTTATGCTGGAGATTTTATTCAGGAGTATCTGCTTTTCTTTTCTATTCTTTTTCCGGTAAAGAGGAGTATCTGCATAATAATCTTTGGTAGTTTATATCTATGAACATATATTCACTTCAGAGGGTTGATGGCTGACCATTTTGATCTCTGAAACTCCAAACCCACTTCCCTTTTTTGATCAAAACCAGTGATTCTTAGACAGGAAACGAGTTATAATGGATCCCCCTTGTCCGGCCAACTGGAAACCAAAACCAGAATATTTGGCAAAAACAGTCAAAGAGTTTTTAGATCCTGCTACAGTATTCTCATTCATTGCAGCCCAAATGTCTTCTTGCTTCAAAATCGGGTTTGATCTGTTTCCAATGGTAGTAAAAGGTGGCACGTTTAGATTATAAATGTCTCATTATCCTGTGTATGACCTGTTAAGCCCTATTAAAGACTGGTACCTGAGCCGATTATAAATGAAACCATGTCTAACCTATTGTGGATTCATCACTAAAATGTGTTGGTCTTTACGAGTTATTAAAGTGAGTAGGTCTAATCAAAACTGGCCTGGCCCCACTGATGGACACCCCTAGGGCCCTAGGCTAGAGGTGAACATGCCACCTTCCTATGTCTCTCTCTCAAGTATAAAAAGTTT
>NC_056570.1:5734756-5753486 GCF_013358625.1 Macadamia integrifolia
AATCTAAGGTTTAATAGATGATTTATGTGTTGATCTTGAAGGATTTGAAGAGGTATTGACAAGGTAGAAAGAGCATTGTGAGTTGGAAGTGTTTTTGAAGGGTTTGAAGTCATTTTTGAGCAAAGAAGGTAAGATGGTTCCCCTCACTTGAATCTAACTCAAATCTAAGCTAGAACCATCCTATAGGACTCTAAAGGTGTGAAGAATGGGTTGAGAAAAGCCCTATTTGGGTCCCCAAGGAATGGAGGAAGTTGAGAAGAAACTGGGGTTTTTCCGCCAAAACCGGCGGGTGCAACCGGCGGGTCCCTACCCGCCTGAGACACCCACCTGAGAGGACCAGGGGGTCCCTGGCCAAACCGGCGGGTAGGACCGGCGGGTCCTACCTGGACCCGCCGGTCCCAAACCGGCGGGTAGGACCGGTGGGTAGACAACCCACCTGAGACACCCACCTGAGTGGCCAGAATGTGATTTTTAGGTCCGATCGAGCCCAAATCGGACGTGGGACCTTCTTTCGACGTTCTAAACACGATTTTGACGTCGGATTTCACTAATTTTGATTATAAAATGGTGAAGTGCTAACCCCGCTCAATTTTGTTAGGTTCACCAAAGCCTTCCCGATTCGCTCCGGATCTCACCCGTACCGAGCAGGACTCCTTATACGCTACAGGTAAGTGGAGAGAGGACGTTTGGCCTTGTTTCAAGGCATTTGTTTGGCATTCATATAACTATATCTAATCTAGTCATGTCATCATGAATATGCTATATAGATTAGTCATTCCACTCATTGATGTGCATATATGCTATGTTTACTTTCAATTGCAAATTAAATGAGATGTTATATGTTGAATGTGGACATCATGTTGCATAATGCATTGATAGATTAGATGCCGTGGTCGGCTTGGAAACGAATGCATTGGTGGCCCGTGGTATGGGACACGGAGGCACTATGCAGTCGTACTGCATATAGGAGCATGCGGTATTAGGATTCTCACTATCCCGTGCTACGACCCTTCCCAACAGGGGTTAAGGTGTTGGGTTGCCATTTGGGGGGAAGCAGGGGTCGCGGTTGTCGGACACTGTGGCGGTTAGGCATTACGCCCGGCGAGTCGTGTAGGACAGTCGGCAACCCCGGTGGTATTTCAAGAGGGCCAATCGTACTGCTTTTAAATTGCTGGAGTCAGCACTGTCATTTAATTTATTTACATTTCTGTTGAGAGCCGGTGGACGGCATTGTCTTTATTTTTTCCGAGTACTCACGGTGGGCCTTCTCCAGTAGCCCTATGGGCGTATCGCGGGAGGGAGTTCGCGGCTCGTACCCGGAGTATACGCGCACTGTGGTTGTAGTAGCACTAAAACCAAAGACTTAGTAATGTTGATTAGGTGTATGTGATTAAAATGACTTGCATGGCATGTAGTGCATATGATGTGTTGTGATGTGTGGACTGTTGTGTGTGGTCCACCTCTCTATTTACTGAGCTAGTGAGCTCATTCCACGTGTACACCCCTTTTTAGATGATTTTGCAGGTCATGCATCTGAGGAGCTTGGGGTGGGTCCCGCAGTCGAGTTTCCTGATGAGGACTGGTGAACCCCTGATGAGTTTGAGCACGACGTAGGCTGTGCGTGTGAGAGCTGTGCTGCAGGACAGCAGTTCTGAGGCCGAGCTGAGCTCCAGCCTTGAGATCGAGCCGAGCTGTGTACTCTGATGATTTTGATAAATTCATGTATATATACTTGATATTTGAACTTCATTCTTTTTGTGTATATATCATGCCTTCGGGCCCAAATGTATATAATTATGGTATTATCATTTGGGTATCGAGTATATGGAAATTATTTACAGGTAAAACTTAGTCTTCCGCTGATCTGATGAATTGATGTTAGTGTATGTATGCTGTGGTGGAATACAGTATCTGATGATTCTGGCAGGTTTGGGTTAACCGGTGTTAACTCGGTCACCGCTCCGGTTCAGTGCGAACGGGGTGTGACAGATACAGTTAAATATTTCAATGATTAAAAAAAGGGTCAAAAGTTCTCTGTCTGTGAGAGGCCCCTGCACCAGAGACACAGGGGCGTGCAATGACCACTGTGCCCATGTGTGGGCCCATAGGGGCCTCTCGCATACAGAAAACACTTGCCTTAAAAAAAATTCCTGTCTAGCGATGGGGAGCCCCCACATTTGGGCTGTGTGAATTTGACAAACAAACTCTCATATGTTGCACATATTTATTTGTATGTTTGTATCTGTGGTAACACATGAGACTTCTGTTTGCTCCCATTTATTGTAGCACTTGCATATGCGGCCTTAAATTATATCATTAATTAAATTTGGCTCCACATTTTGTCATCATTTTTAGTGGTTGCCTCTGATGTTCCTAGAATTAGACCTCCAACTTTGTACGCTCTTTAGGCTCTCTAAATTGATATCCTGGCAGTGTAAAATGTATTGTCTAACTTCTGCTCATGCTATAGATACGAAGAGATGACAAAGATGAACCATCATATGAAGATTTCATCTGTCAAGCATGTGGTGTTATCTGTTCTTTCTTGACCCTCTACCCTCAAACCATTTGGGCACCACTGAGGCCAAGTGATGCTCGACAATGTACTAGCAAAGAAAGTAATGAATTGGGAGATGCACCATCAGCTAGTTCTTCCTGTGCAAGAGTTGACAGTAGCATTTATTCTTCCAAGCCATCAAAAAGTGACCCTTCACTTATCAATACTGACATTGGAAAAAAATCAGGTGAAAAAGATGGATCTCTCAGAGAGCTGTCTGGAAAAAATTTAGGAGGTAATGCCTCAGTCCATGCACCTTCAATTTGTTCCTCTGGGAAGCTGGAAAATGACAGCTCTTCTAATTGTCGGAGAAAGGACTCTTCTTGTGAATTGGACAAGGAGGCAAGTAATGAGGGTGAATTGCTTGCTGAAATGCCTATGAAAACTACGGATTTAAACAAGTACTCACAGAATCCTGGTGTAAGTTCCAAATGTGTGCTTGGAGTGGATCTGCTGGTAGCTCCACTTGTCTTAGAGAAAGAGAAGCCAATGTTCCTCCCCAACAACTGGAGAGATCTTCTATGCAGGTGTGATAGTTGTATAGAATTCTATACCCACAAGGGTATTGCCTTTCTGATTGACAGTGAGGACTCAATGATACATTATGAGCAAATAGCAAAGCAGAAGAGAGAGGAGAAGTTGCAGCAGCAGCGGGAAGGAGCGGATGAAAAATTTCTGAACGGATTAGGTCATGTGCAAAAAATGAAGATCCTAGATGGGCTTGCAGATTTTAAAAATGAGTTAGAAAACTTCCTGGTATGTACTTAAATGATCCATTTTCTTATTACTTGCTTTGTCTTATCTGATAATGCTTGTTCAATGTGAACAAGGGAAAGGCAAGGGTGTGTTTTAAGCTTTTGTTTATAAATTGTCTGTGCAGGTGTCTTCTGATCCATCAAAACCGATTACAACTACTGATGTCCACCAGTTCTTTGAAAAAATTTCAAAGAAGTGCCGGCGTATACCTTAAGTTATTTTCTCCATCATATATTGGACATATATTAACTGTAATCTGTTGTACATGGTTTTGGATTAGGCTTAGGGACAATCTTGAATGCATGCATATTTGTAGAAATGTTTTAGGGAAGAATTTACTTGAGACTGCTCAACCTATATGAAGTATTTAATATTTATAATTACATGATTAGTCATTCATCATTCTATGATTCATTGTTGTTTTATGATCCTACTCAATCCACTCACATGATCTTTGTTTCTAATCTGTGATCTCTGGCTTGATACCTATTTATCAATGACAAACAAAATTAACTGTTCTTTTCTTAAATTAGTTGATGAATTGTACCTCAACCTTTGAGGTTCTTAAGTCCTTTCTTAGGTGCTGACAAGGTTGATGAAACCATTCTGCTCTGCATTTATGTTTATGCTTGTTTATATATTGTTGTTAGTTGTACAGATTACTGGATAAGTGATCTAGATTTTTCTATAATTTTAGTTTTATGCAGGAGATTTTAATCAGGAGTATCTGCTTTTCTTTTCTATTCTTTTTCCGGTAAAGAGGAGTATCTGCATAATAATCTTTGGTAGTTTATATCTATGAACATATATTCACTTCAGAGGGTTGATGGCTCACCATTTTGATCTCTGAAACTCCAAACCCACTTCCCTTTTTTGATCAAAACCAGTGATTCTTAGACATGAAACGAGTTATAATGGATCCCCCCTGTCCGGCCAACTGGAAACCAAAACCAGAATATTTGGCAAAAACAGTCAAGAGTTTTTAGATCCTGCTACAGTATTCTCATTCATTGCAGCCCAAATGTCTTCTTGCTTCAAAATCGGGTTTGATCTGTTTCCAATGGTAGTAAAAGGTGGCACGTTTAGATTATAAATGTCTCATTATCCTGTGTATGACCTGTTAAGCCCTATTAAAGACTGGTACCTGAGCCGATTATAAATGAAACCATGTCTAACCTATTGTGGATTCATCACTAAAATGTGTTGGTCTTTACGAGTTATTAAAGTGAGTAGGTCTAATCAAAACTGGCCTGGCCCCACTGATGGACACCCCTAGGGCCCTAGGCTAGAGGTGAACATGCCACCTTCCTATGTCTCTCTCTCAAGTATAAAAAGTTTTACTTGAAGAAATGGAGTCTAAGGTTATGTTTGGATGCCAAGAGAAGAAAAAAATTCAAAACATTTGAATTTGAGAGAGCCAAGACACATAAATCAATCGTTATCTCATCATGATTTTTGTCTTAATATTATATTTTTAAGTGACTAGTATGGCTTTTGGGCAAGGTTCTAAAAAACTCACGATCAGCCTTGGATTAGATTGTATCAAGTAGATTTACCCATCTTTTTTTTTTTAATAATAAAAATCAGTTGTTATTATGTTTTTACTCTTAGGCTTTACCTGTGTATTGGGATTGGATCAATCAAGGCCAATGCTAATCAGATGTTACCAGTATTGACCAATTCAATCCAAGTTTTAGAACTGCCTTTGCCTCTTATGCCCCCCAAAAAAATCCTTCATTCATACCTAATAGGTAATGAAGACATATATATATATATATATTTATGGGAGATTGGGTATGTCGCCAGTATATTCAAATCTATACCTCTCTGTTCCTTCCTTTCGAAAAATCTCTTATGGGTTTTTCATCCTGTCCCTCCCATTAGTTGAGCTGCTAACTCCAATAAAACTGATGACATGACTAACCTCCTCCCTATATATATATATATATATATATTCATTGAATATCACAAACCCCGGAAGCGATTGGGCACCTCATTCCGAATCAAATTGCATAATAACTGGGTAGTCTACCACAACAGAACGACAGAACGAAAATAATTGTGTTAGAGAGAGAGAGAGAGAGAGAGAGAGAGATTTGGTATGGTCCTCGGTGAAAGCTGTGTCAAATAGAGGATCCCAATCGTGACCACTTTTTAATTCATCATCCAACTGAATAAAAAAAGGAAAAAAGAAAAAAAGAGTATGAAATAATTAACAAATAATACTAAAATATTAGTTCACCTTCACCTGCATCTTTGGCGCTTTGAGGAGGATTGACTGGGTCACACAGCCAAGCTTCACGGGAGAGAGATTATCTGACCATCGCTGTCCTTAGTCTCCTGTTTCCCCCACCGATCTGTGAAAGCGAAACAAAAGAGAATCTCAATTAAATTCTCAATTCTTCTGTTTTGGTCTTTTAATACTGGCGTCACTCACCCATCAGCATTACACACTATACTTGCTTTTGTTTTTTTGTATAATGCACTTAGATGAAGAAAGTAATTTCGAGAGGATTTTCTTTTCTGTCATTGTGTCTAGAGAAGTATAAAATTTTGTTGTTTATCATTTTTTAAGGGAGTAAATATACATGGGTTAGTCTATATGATAGGAAACTATACAAGCATCTGATTGGTATAATTTCAGCTTAAAATGAGCGGAAGAGGTAGCTAAAATTACAAAAGGATACTTCGAATCATAGTTTGAACAACTTATCTTCCTTATTTTCTATTAAAATTTCACATTGAGATGTATGTAGAGTTCTTTAGTACAAAGATTAACCCATGTACTATCAAGTGGCAAATAGTGGAATGTTATATTTCCCAATGTTTATAACTGTAGGTTTTGTACCCTCTTCCGTCACTATAAATTGCTGATGATAATGAAGTCTTCCCCTTCCCATTCCCCATCCCCACCCCTCCCCCTCCTAACCTAACCTAATCCAACCCAACCCCCCCAAAAAATATATATATATATATATATTGCATCAACAGGTTTTAGTTTAGATTCTGATTCTATTGAAATACCTGCTAATCTAAGGATGAGCCACCAAACTAATAGTCAAATTGCAAGAGATCAACCCTCCGAAAAAGGGTCATGTAAAAATTCTTTCTTCATTTTATTGGAAGAAGAATACTACCTAGTTGTGTGATCCCAACACTAGCGTAAGGACCAATAAGAGGGTGTACAAAGGTATCTATATGGGGTGGGTTTTTAATATTTCGTAGGGGTAAGGCCGTCATTTGTCCCGCTCCATGTATGGGGGCAAGGCCACATGATCAAATAATGTTCTTTTACCCAATTGTATGACCTCAATTTTTTATTGATAGGTGGTCCTAAGACGAGTTAAACTCATGACCTCTTAATTATGATCAACTGTTAATTATTTTTATATTTTGAATCCTAATTGTCTCTAAACACTTTGGGAACTGTTTCGAGTGTAAAGTAAATCAATCTAATGGATGTTTATAATTTTCTAATCTATGGTGTTTCAGGTAGGCCCCCATTCCCAAGAGTAACTTTTATGTACTAATAATAATACTAAACAAGTATGACTAATCAAACATGAAAAGATCAATTATGTGGCGCAAATTATGGTTTGACCGTTTCACTTGAGTGGACATATTTTCAAGAATGTTGACTGGAGAGTTGTTCTTTTGACTCAGAACAGACCACACATATACTCTTTAGTTGTTATCTTTCTTCTCAGGCAAAAGGGTTGAAGAAAATGTGGAGAGAATTTAGTGAAAGTTGAATCTTTCTTTTCAAGATTGGAAAATGATTAAAAGAAACAAACAAGAAAGGAAACGGCTACGTTGGATAAAAGTTCCCTTTGAATTTGTCAAGAAATTGAGGTTTCAAGACGTCTCAGAGTATTAAAAATCATATTAATTGATCCACATTCATCAGGTATTGATATCAGTTATGATTGATATTGAAATGAGTCGAAAAATAATGTCTATCTGATACTGATTCCTAAAGTTGTGCCGTGGATATTTTTCTATAATAAAAAGGAGTAATTTTTTTAGAATGTAAGATCTAAATAGTATTTATAGATTGACTATAAAATCTGTAATATGGCAACATTAGAGTTGGACTTCTGTGTCAAGTAAACCCTAAGATCTCTTGTTTATATGTCAAGTTTCAGCAAAAATGCAATTTGAATTAAGTGACAAAACAAAGTTTTGATAATTCTATACTAAAAAAAAAAAAAAAAATGAAATGATTATAATACAAAATATTTTTCTAATACATGAGAGGATATGTAGATGAATATTAATATGAATCTAGACAATTTTCTAATTATCCTTATGGACCCAATGTTTGTGCACTGCAGAAGTGTAATTACACATCCCTCTCTCTCCTGTAAACCCCCCTTCTCTCCCCACAACTCCATCCAGAAAGAAAAAAAAAAAAAAAAAAAGAAGCAAAAAAACGGTTGAAGGAATGATTGTGTACCTACAAGGCCATGCATAAGACCTTTTGCTTATCCTTATTGTCAAAATTACAAAATCACCCTTCCATGTGGCTAGACTTGGTGTCAAAGACATGGTTTTAAGAATTGTATCAGATCAAGCATATAGGCCTATCTGTGTCAGTATCGGCCAACACACTGATACTGATACTAGATTGGTGATAAGGTATGGATAGAGGATCCAATGGTTAAAAAAAATGGTGATGGTATCTTTGAGGGTAAAATCATCTGATGTGTATTGAATATGATATCAGTCCTGAAATTGACCGAACGCATTCTAGTACATGAACTAAATTCCTACTTAGAGATACCCTCTAGTCTTGCGATACTAGAAAAAATCAGAAAATTAATAAATAAATAAATAAAATTGATTTTTCGCATGCTTTTCTTGACAAAAGATCCTGGATGCTGTGAACTCATTTGGTTTTATTCTTTTTAGACAAATCAATTTATTTTCCTATAAATTCTAAGAGATTTTGACATTTTTTCTCTTCTGATTAAGAAACAAGAAAGTGGGCATTATAATCACCCCAAAGGATAAGATCTTTCAACCATAAGCTTAGGACAAAATAGCACAAGTTTTCCACTTCACTTCCCATCTGATTTTTGAAACAGTAAAGATTCAAGAAAGTTATGTTTCTTCTAACGCTCAATATTTACTTTCTGAGCAAACCAAATAACTTAGGAAGGAGTTATTTTTTTTTCTTACTAATTTTATTATCCTATAGGCCCTTTATTCTTCCATCTACCATCCAAAAATTAGTAGAACTGGAAATCAAAGAGGGTTTTATAAAAACTCTTTTAAACAAAGAGATTTCTAGAAAAAAATGGAAAAAAAAAATCTACTGAAAGATTTATTATTAAAATTTGTATTCTTTTTAGTAACATATGAAATGACAAGATTTACCGTCATCTTAAAAAAATATATATGTTATACTAAATGGACAGAAAAGTAAAATTATGATTTTTTTCTACCAGCTTTGGTTACAAAAATATAACATTTTTTGCTGTAACCAAGGTTGGTAATTGGTAAAAAAAAATGGTAATCTTGTTTTTTTTTTTTTATCCCATTTTATACAACATATTATTTATCTACAAATATATATATATATATATATATAACATATTATTTTTCAATAGGGGTATACCTTATCATTTCACATGCCTACTCTTAAAATGAAAAGTTTTTTATAAGGAGAGGGAATGCTACTTGGTTGTGTTGCTCTTGCACTAGCACGGGGCCAATGTTAGTGTGTGTCTAGTCGGCATTCAACTATAAGGAACATGGTGGTCATTTTTCCATCTCTTTGTCTAGACGCTCTTGATAAGGAGTGAACAAGCAGGTAACGTTATTTTCTCATTTAAATAATGTTAATATTTTTGAAATTATTTTGAAATATAAAAAATATTTTTTTATTATTATATTAAATAATTTTTGAAAATAAAATAAGGGATAATTCAAAGAAAGTCAGAAGTCTTAATGAGTGAGTGAGAACCAATAAACCAAGGCATCTAACACTTTTTTTTTTTTTTTTTACATAAAAATAAATGGATCCAAACACTTAAATGATACTATTCTAAGCCCAATCATAATATCAAATCAAATTAGATGAATAAATTCTTTTCACTTCCCTAGTGGTTTTTTTTATCATTTTAAATAAGGCTTCTCACCCTAGCTTTCTCCTAAATTTAATGACCAAGCAACCAAATCCAACATCCATTGAGGATTTGATGATGGGCTTCATGGCAAGATAATGACCTTGCAAATCATACAATGAATCAGGACATTCTTTTAAGGTAGGCTATCACATTATTAAGGTCAGACTTCAGAGACATTTGAGCCGCTTTCTAGGACAATGATAAATACAAATACATAATTTTCAATTTGGGCATAATAAATACAAAGACCAAAACAAATAGAGAGCTGTTGAGAAATTTGAGAACAGGAGAAGACCAAAACAAATTGAATTGTATACAAATCTGAAATTTCCAGGGAGGGAAGAAAATTCCTTAGGGATTTGATATTGATACCGATATGAATAAATTGATACACGACGCATTGAATGGTTTTACTTTTTTTTTTTTTTGGATTGGTGTAAACAAAACCCGGGCGGGGCCAATCAAGACACATGCAGGAGTGTCTTCTGCACATGGGGGTTAACATGGTCTTTTCGTATCCTCATGTGTAAGATTCTTCTTTGTGACCTTTCTCCTCCATCCTTAAATCTTAGTGAGAGAAGTGGGTTTGTTTCAACTTTCAAGTGGCCAGAGCTGGTTTTCTAGTACTGAAAAATCATGGGTAATTGCTTGGAGACAAGTAGAAGAAGCCAACACAAACAAGAGGAACAGCAAGAGAGACATGAAGCAGAAAGAAATGGAAGAGATGGATTCATTAAAGAAGGTGAAGGTGGTGGTCTCAGGGTGAAGATAGTATTGACAAAGGAGGAGCTGGAGTGGTTGATGTTGCAGTTGAAGGAGAAGAGAGGGAAGAGATTAGAAGATTTATTAGAAGAGTTGGAGAAGTGGAGAGGAAGAACTGATTCATGGAAACCCTCTTTGGAGAGTATCAGGGAGAATCCTGAAGTACAAGAGTCCTGAATTTTCTTCATTTTTGTACCCTTCTTTTTATCTTTTCCATAATGTAAAATAATCCAGTTACTTGTAATTAAACTTTTGTTTCTCTATACTTTGAGCCAGATATGTGTCCTTTGGTTCACTTTTTTTTTTCTTTACCTTCTCAATCTCAAAATTTTGTGAGTCCTACTTGAAAACCATCTCTTAAAGATCTCAACTCTAAATCGGGGTTAAGGAGAATGAACTATACAACTAAACTTTGAAAGCGTTTTGAAATCATTAATGAACGTTTTGAAATTAAGTTGTGTTTGATATGATTTTTTAGAATGCATTAATGACTTACAATATTCCAAGAATACATACCAAACTCAATCTGAATTTCTAAGGTTCAAATCGAATCTGAATGATAAGATTAATTGAATCGAGTGGACTGGATTTAGATCTCAATTCCGAGTTGAATAACCTTGAGAACTATCAAGCTTTCTATATGATAAGATCTTATTAAGCATAACAGGTTGGATCAATAGAAGAAAATGGAAGGTCATGATAGCCATTGTGAGAGATATATGGAAGTGAATAAGTAAGATCAAGTAAGTTTAAAGATTGCTTGAGAGATCTAGCATTAGATTCATATCCATCTCCTTTACTTTTCTCTCTTTTTCTTTTTGACCCTATTCCTACTTTGTTGTTAGTAGTGGGAAGAGGCAGGATCATATTCAATGGAAGCTGATTTTTACATTAAAAAAAAAGAGAAGAAGGCAGACAAGAACTTGGGTTAGGTTGCTGTATAAGACAGAAAGTGAGACTATTTAGTACTAGTTCATCTTTTGGAACCATTAGTTTGTATATTAATTGGGGACTGGGAAGTCTTTATTTAAATTGGAGAAATAGGCTTTTAGGGTATGTGTGGCATGTGACAAAGCCCAAATAGTCAAAGCCATCTGAAATTTGGTGGTGGTGTTGGTGCTGGACTTGGTGACCCTAGGTTGGTCCTGTGGGAACCTAAATTCTCTTCATGATAGGTTTTCAATGTGTATTCGACGGTTGGTAGTAAACGACAAATATTTAAGTACTTCTCAATCGTTCGATGGATACATGATGGGAAGGATCTGGATTTAGTCCTATTGCGTGGAGTGGGGTTCAGGTGGGATCATGAGTGGCTGAGCCGGCCTGGCTCAGGTCTTCGGAGAATGCGAACCCTTTACCTATTCATAGGAATCATTACCAAATTAAAGCCCCCATTGGTAATTTAGGAGTTGGCAGTTGGAAGTTGGAAGTGGGGGAGTTGGGAGTTACCCATGAATAACATGGCGAGCTGAGCTTGAGAATTTTCCTAACTTACAGGGTGGGAGTTATTGTTACAAGGGTTCGTTTTTCTAAATAATGCATGATATGTATTCCATCTTGTGCATAAATGATGTGTCGATTTTGACCGTTGGATAAAAAGGACATGGTCTAGATTGATCATGTATTAAATTTTAGAGTCTTATCCAATCAAATACTCCCTTGTATTGATATGCATCTCATATATATATATATATATATATATATGCATATCTAGTAGTACTCTAGACAATACTTTGCACTGGCATGCATCTCATATATGTCTATGCATGTCTACTAGTACTCAGATTGAGATCCTCTGTAGCGCTATACACCTTGTAGCGCACATCCAACGATCATGAACACCTTGGACTGCCCTTGAATGCCTTGAGCTGTGTGTATGAGCATTCTTGATTGTTGGATTTGTGCTACACATCCTGTAGTGCTACAGAGAAGCCCGATCCACTAATACTCTAGAAAATATTTTGCACTCTCCCCAAGTATGGTTGTTTCAACCGGTTTAGATGAAAAAAGCCATAAAAATAGATGGTTCAAATTTACCTTGCAATTTTTGAAAGCATCACATTCTTTTGCCACATAGATAACCATTGTAAATAAATATATTTTTTTGATAGAGAGAGAAAAAAAAAAAGGTAAAATATTTTCCATACCTCTCTTTCTCTCTCTCTCACTGCCCTTAGATGTATGAAACTGTTTCTTCGCACCTCATTGGTGTGCTCCTTTATATCGCTTGTTTGGAGAACTTCCTCTCCTCAACAACAAGAAATAAGAGATATTTTGTCCTTGACGGGTTCTCTACACCGGCAATCTTTAGAGGGTTTTACATTACCACCCTAAGTTCTTTCACATGCCATATTGACAAAGGCTTAAATTTTGCATGTAGATCCAAATATCTTGAATGTTAAGTTTTGATGCTAATTGTATTCCTCCAGTGGCAAAATAAAGCCTTGTAAAATCTAAAACTTTGAAAACAAAGAAGTCAAAAACACCATAAAGATATCAATTTGCTGAATTTGTGACATTGACTAATGAACGAGAGATGTGTTTGATGAATCAATTTCTCCTTCTTGATATGTAAAATATATCTTTAAATGAAAATTAAAGATATTGTTAAAGGAGAAGTTTTTTTTTTTGAGCATGGGTTGCGTCAGTGCATCCTACGTCTGTCTCTCCTCCCTAAAAAAAGGGTAGAGATATCATTTCATAAAGGAAGGAGAGAAAGAGAGAGACGCAAGATTTTTCGCTATTGTTAATTAGGGAAAGTTAGGTGGATTAATTTTTGGGATCCCATGCCACCTACTTCCAATAAAAAAATATAACGGTATTATCTATATAAATAATAGAGATAGAGGAAGGGAGACATAATAACCCACAAATAAGGGACTGCTGGCGTAGGCCATGAAAACATTTTCCTTATGAGTTAGGGTTTTGAACCTGTGTGTGTGAACACAATTGGGTTTCAAAGAAGTCAAAGTGGATTACTCCAAACCTCAAGGGAAGTAAATTGTATTAGGGACTGCCGCTCTTCTTTTGGCCCATTGGGCTACCCATCTTTTTGACACTTCCAATGTTTTTCTCTTAACGAACCTGATTTGCTTCTTCAAGCTAATGTTAATTCTTCTGATATTTCTGGGTCCTTCCAGCTTGAGTCAATGAAGAACTGCCAATCATTCAATTTTTTATTTATTTATTTATTTTTATTATTTTTTTTTTTTAAAGTTCTTTGAGACACTAATACTAGATCCCTGGTTCTCAAGTTACAATATAAGATTTTGACCATTGAAGCAGCTAAGGGCATTGGTGTCAATCCTTCAGTTAGGGGTGTCAAAAGTTAGCCTACTCCGATAGGTTTGATATGAAACAATCGATTAAAGCCTAAGACCACCTAGGTAGTGGCCTGACGGTTGTCTAATTAGAATCGACTGAATATTGTGACTAACTGATAACCGATCATTTATAACCCGATTAGTCAATGTAAAACCATATAACCTGATTATAGGCCGTTTAAGGACCATTTGTAGCTAGATTAATCAATTAGTTTGATTACCTTGAGTCCGATTATGGACTACTAACCACTTGATCAAATAGAAACATGTCCATGACTCCACGCCTTGGCCTTTGAAGCCCGAATCATAATTACTTAAAACGCATTTTAAACACTTTTAGTCCCCCTTGGGGGGAGGGGCACCCTATTTTTCAAATTGATATCAATTATATGGCAAAAAAAAATACCCAAACAAAGAGGAAACATTTTAGATGTGTTTTCCCTTTTTAAGTGAAAAAACACTTTTTTAAAAACTCAATATTTTATTTTTGTATGAAAAATTATTTAATGTTGTATAAATTTATAAATGCTATATATAATATTAATATTTATAATAAGACATGGGTTGGTCCCGCAATTTATGCGTTTTTTTTGCTTCAATATTCTTCAAATTTAAACATTTCAGATATGTATTTTATGTTTTCAAATGTTTGACTGTATTTTTTATTTCCGTTGGAATTTTGGGCCATTTTAAACACATTGTACAGAACAATTTTATTTTGTCCTTCCTGTTTTAACTATGGGATCTAATTTCTTCTCCATCTCAACAAGCCTTGAACCTCCAACCTCATTGTTGCACGTAGAATCATTAATCCATTAACTGTACGGTCCAGTTACCTAAGCGGACGAAAATGATGCTGAATCTTAAAATGACGAAGATCAATTAGGCCCGACTAGTTGACACCCTTACCTTCAGACATTGCATTTGAATAAGACTGCACACTCCTTCCTTCTGCACATATAGATGAAAGGTCATTAAACCACAGAAGCTTGCTAGTCCTGCATTAGATAGGAAAACCTCATTCTGAATAGAGCTTCTAGTGAGAACAATTGACATTGGAGCTTCACTGACCATTATCATTTTTTAGCTCATTCCTCTATTTTTTTTTTTTTTATATTTAATCATCTTTTAATATAACAATAAGAGGTTCTCTGGTCTTCTTGTTGAAACATTCTTGGTTCCTTTTTATATTGTCAAGATCAATTTTGTCCAATTCTATGCTAGTTTAATAAAACAAAAATCAGTATCTAGATCAATCCTGACCGAATCTGATTCAAATCGGCCTACAACAACAACAAAGCTTAGCCTTATCCCAACTAAATGGGGTAGGCAAAAATCGGTCAATTTCAAACCCTGATTCTAATCAATGAACAATAATTATATTATATGTATGGCAATATTGAACTTACAATATCTCTCTAAAGAGGGGATGACTTTGACCCCTTAATTAGAAGTTGTTTTCGAGAGATGGTTCTCTAAGCAAGGAGCATATAGTACAATAATGAGTGAGGATTGAAAGATTTCGAAAATAAGCAGTAGAGAGAGAGGGGCTAGCATATCCTTAGTGGTGGCCTCGGAGAACCTTTCCTGTTAATACAGAGGATGGCAAAATGACGCCCCACCCATGTGGAATCCAAAGAAGCCACCCCTTGTTTATGTTCTGCACCTTCATTGATAGAGGGCCACATGACGAAGGAGCTATCTTTTCCCCATTTAATAATTTACACTTTGCACTCAACAATTTTGGAAAAAAAGAAGTCTGAAAGGAATCTAGCCCTCGTGTCCAGAAATAAGAGGGAACAAAATGACTATCCCATCCCTCATGAAAGGTTGAAATTTCATCGCTATTAATATTTTTGTGCACGCTCCATTGACCTTGCATTGTCGTGGGGACCACACTGTCGATAAGGGAACCCTCTCCTTTACAATTTTATTGAGTGGTGTATCCTTGTTACCAGGATTAGACATGGCATGTGTCCACTCGATGTGAGAATTATAAATAATAGGAAAAAAGAAAAATTCAGAATGAGACATGGATCAGCCTCCATTGATTCCGGTTCTAATTAGTTAGGAATTGGTCAGAATAAGCCGAAACCCTAGATTTGAAATAAAAAAAAGAAGTAAACGTTCCACAGGTCTTGAGATAAAATGTCTTATAAATGTAGCTACGACTGGAAAAATTTTATTGATTAAAAAAAATAAAATCGATTGAAACTAAAGATTATTTCAATTTAATTTGACATTAAAAGAAATCAAAGTCAGGCGAATTCCAATCTAACAAATTCTACTGATTCAGAATTTTTATTTTTCAAAATCATGAATTTTGAATAGAATAAATAAAATCTTCAAAATGAGAAGTTTCTCATTCCCTTCCTAACGGTGATAATAGTCCGCAGGATACGGAAAAGCAAAAGTTTTTCTTTTCATTGGTAAAGAGAAATTAGTCATGGATTTGGCTACATGATAAACATCTTGATAGAATTTCAACTTAAAATAATAAGAATGGAGTAGTTAAAATTACAAAAGATGTCATTTTATATTCATCTCCATTAGATGCCATTTTGGTAATTTTACAATGCCTAGATGCGTGGCCCTTGCACAATCACAGCATGCTTGGGAGTATAATTATATGGGTATATTTTTTTTCATTCAAGGGTGCGAGGCTATCATTTCTCCTCCCATAGTTTCTGGGCACAAGCACCAATCTCATAGGTAGGGTTCTTTTACCCAACTTTGAATTAGAGTTTGGGTAACTTTCCTTACTTACTTTGGACTAGAATTTAGCAATTGAGATGTATGTGGGCCTTATATCATATGGACTAACCCATATAATGCCAAGTAATAAATAGTAAAATGCAATATTTCACAAGAATAGTGATGCCTAGATGAATCCCTTTTTAAATGCAAGATGACATTTATTCTACTATACGAAGAATCGTTGGATAAAGGGGACGTCATAATAACAGAAATACTCATATTTGATCTACCATTGTTACATGTAGTGACAAGGGAGCTGACTCTTTCTTTTGAGTATTGACCTTGATCAATCCTCAATCCCAATACACATGTATGGTCCAAAGGTAAAATTATAATAAAAATTAATTAAAAAAAAAAGGGTAGATCTGTCTGAAAAAGCTGATTCAAATCGATATCAATCTTGATCGTTCTCAAATTTTAGAACCTTGATCCCAAGTGAAATAGTAAAGCTTAATATTCACTAAGAATAGTGACGCCTATATGAAACTCTTTTTTAAATGTCAGATGAAATCTATTCTATCACGATGGTATATTCGTTTCGACAATTGGATAGAAAAGACATTATAATGACATAAATACCCCTACTTTATCAACCACATGTAGTGACAAGAGTGCTGACTCTTTCTACGTTTTTAAATTAAAAGATAACTCCATACTAAATTTGTGGAAGAGAGAGAGAGAGATGTCTTTTGCATCAACATAAGGAGTAAAGGACAATGAAAGACGACCCAAGCTTGGCTCTCAAGTTGCAAAGCAACATCAGCGAATTAGTCCAATTTAGCAGAGCTATCGATTTAACGTCTGCATGCGGAATTGACTCATTCCTTCATTCATTCATTCAAAATGATTCTAATCTATTTTAACTTAATTTAATATGCATTAATTCTTTGTAGAAAAAGAGGAACTACCAGTCTACTTAGATCCCATTTTAATATATACACACAAAAAATTAATGTTCCTTGATAACTTCATATGACCGTTGTGCCGTCATAAATATTATTTATTATAGGTTTGGATAACGATGAAAGTTTTTCTTTTTTTAGATATTGATTGCGTATACAGAAATCCTAAAACATTTCTTGTTGGACGAAGTCAATGATGCCCTAAAGTCATTTCTATCTATATGGCTATGCTAGAAGCAATATCGGAAGACTAAGGTTGACTACTGAATCAGACAATAAGAAAGTGAGTTTATTTGAAGAATGGAATTCTTATTTCCCCTCTGAAGTTGAGACATATCTTGGAAGATATATGTTCTTCTTTTGAATCTCATATTTTCAGATATATTCTAAGGGAATGTAATAATTTGGTTGACTCCCTAACAAGGAGGGCGGTAATGTTTGAGACGTGTATGACTGACTGTATGACCTAGTTTTGATGTACGACATATGACCATTTTTTTTTTTTTTAGAACATATGACCTAAAATTGATGTAGATGATGCCCTAAAGCTATTTCTATCTGTATAGCTATGCTAGCTGCAATACCGAAGACTATAGAAGGTTGATTATTGAATCAAATATTATGAAAGTGATAGTCTATTTGAAGAACGGAATCCTTAGTTTCCCCTTCGAAGTTGAGACATATCTTGGAAGATATTCTTCTTATGAATCTCATATTTTCAGATATATTCTAAGAGAATGTAATAATTTGATTGACTCCCTAACAAGGAGGGTGGCAATGTTTGAGATGCTTATGACTCACTGTGTGACCTAATTTTGATGTATGACATGTGACCTTTTTTTTTTTTAAAGAACATATGACCTAATTTTGATGTGCAACATTTTTTTTTTTTGAAGGACATATGATGAAATTCTAATCCATGATTACTGGAGATGCCTATTTCTATTATGAATGTTGAATAAAATCGTTTCTTCTAAAAATAAAAAAGACAATACCCCTTTGTTGCGTGATACCTTCTCCTCCCATCTGAAAGCTGAAGTCAAAGGATTCCCCTCACCATGACTAAAGGAAAAATTGATCCATTCGTGAATAGATGGAAATCGGCAAAAAATTTCTTAAACCCTAATTTAAGAAAGAATCAGACTGAATGAACAAATAATTGCCGGAATTGGTCAAAACCTTAGAAATTGGAATTAGGAAGAAGAAATAAATTCTTTTTTGATTATTGATTTTCTGCTATTTCATTGATTAAAAAAAAAACATTTACAAAAAATGAAGATCAAACATGAATAATTGCAA
Source organism: Macadamia integrifolia (assembly GCF_013358625.1). NCBI lineage: Eukaryota > Viridiplantae > Streptophyta > Magnoliopsida > Proteales > Proteaceae > Macadamia > Macadamia integrifolia. The sequence continues at coordinate 5,753,244 of NC_056570.1, forward strand.
TTCAGAAAAGGGTTGCATGAACAACCATGTTTCCTTGGCCCTTCTCTCTCTCTCTCTCTCTCTCTCTCTCTCTCTCTCTCTCTCTCTCTCTCTACACCTGAAAAGATTTCAAACTTCAAAGTAAAAGCAATCATGAATCCCCTGATCGATCAGGAACCGATCCATGAATGAATCAGAATTGCTTCAAGCTCAGGCTTCATCAACTAATTAAGAATTTAAAACTCTTCAGAGATACTCTGGAGT
>NC_056570.1:5753652-5764719 GCF_013358625.1 Macadamia integrifolia
CGATTTTTGTGATTATTGACTTAAAAGAAAAGAAGAAAAAAAAAAAAACCGTTTCTGAAACAAGAATTACCAAACGGCAGAAATGTCGTTTCTTGGTTCTGAAACTGTTCTAGAAACAGATTCACCAAACAGCCTTAAATCGTTTAAAAACGGCGTTTTGACACAGAAACTGAAATTTCCGTTTCTGACACGAAACGGAGTTTCTGGAACAGAAACGATACCAAACGGAGCCTGAGTCTTGTTCGGATTAGTGAGGACTAAGGAGAGTTTTAAACTCAGAACCAGGGTCGAATCTGTCCCTGCTGATTTTGATCGGGATTGGTTCAGAATTGATCTCAAAAATCTTATAATTGGCTGGCTTCTCAGGTCCGAAACCCAGTGATTCTGGTTCCAAAAATCCTAAAATCGGCCGATATGAAATGTTTGTGATCACGGCCAATTCTAATCTGAATGAATTGATTGAAAAACATGGAATTGGATATAAATCAATTTTTATTAATTCTCATTCGTTCTGGATTTGGTAGGGGATCGGGCAAAATTAAGGCCGGTACAAAAATGGTCAAATAATCCAAAATTGTGATTGATTGATTCCGATTTGTTTTTTCAATCCAAATCAATTTTTGAAAATTTTTTTTTATTGACATCAGTTGAGGTGTCAAATAATTTATATCTTTAGTTTTTGCCATTATGTAACATTTTCCCCTGTAATTAAAAAAAAAAAAAAAGATACAATGATTGGTAAATCCTACCATTCAATAATACAATGACAATCTTTTTTATAATGATACATTGATAAGTCACTTTTAAACTATTTGAATAAAAATATATATTTTCCTAGTAACGTGATGCATATGCCAAAATATAGAGAGGGTGATATCATGGTCTTGCCCCTAGAGAAATATGAAAAATCCACATCTATTGAAGTCCCTCTGTGCCCCTCCAATGTGGGGGCCACATGGCCACATGACCAAGCATGGGTCTTCTTCATTTATATTTAAAACTCTTTTCTACCTTTAAATTAAAAAACTTTATGGGTTAAGATGAGGAACAATAATAAAAAAAAGAAGTTCTTAAATGCACTTGTGGAATCATCATTTAGACCGTCCTATTTTTTAAATCATAAGATCCCCCTACTTCACATGTCAAGTAACAAAGGAAATAAATTCGCTTAGTGATGCAATGAAGCATTGAAAAATCCAAGGTGAACGAAGGTGGCATACCAATACATAGATGGCTTCCAAAAATTAAAGAAAATGTGAATTAAATGGAGAAAGATATAATTGAATTTGAATATAAAATTTGACACATGATATAATGGTCAAATGCCACATCACTTTTTCATTTGGTAGACATGTAAAGATCATTTTTTAATGTTTTTTGAGAAGTGTTAACAAATGTCTCCAGTTCGAGTCTTCTCGTGACTGATTTGTTGTACAGGCTAATTGTGATTGCGTGTAATCGACGTTTACACTTGGGCCTGAATCGTAAAATTGGACAGATTCAAGGGGTTCTTCTTTAAAAAAATATATCTTTAAAAATTAAGTAGAGTGGCAAAGCCACTTGGCTGTCTCGAGAATTCTTTTTATTTTCCATTATCCCTGTTGTACTGGTTTTTTTTTTTTTGGTAGGTCCCTATTGTACTAGTTACGATGATAAAAGATTCTATAAGACGTGCATGTATTGGATCAGCTCCTATCGGCCTGTATACATGAACATAAATGATAGTTGATGGATCAGTTCCAATCTATATCAATATTGTTTCAATATCCGTGCAGGGTTTAAAAACATTGAATTGAAATCTGGATCCATCGTAGCCAATTCCAACCCCTAAATCGGTATGGATCCCCTAGAATTGATGTTTAATGCTCTGACCCTACTTCTCATACTTGGACAAGCCAATCCGATCTCGATTCTTGAAATCCTGAATCCATGAACATAAGTAGATAATTGAAAAATCTAAATTTGATTTGCATTCGTAACTAATCAGAGGATATCCAAATCCAAATTTGATTGCGTATACAGAGATCTTAAAACATTCCTTATTGGATGAAGTCGATGATGCCCTAAAGCCATTTTTATCTGTATGGCTATGCTTGAAGCAATATCAGAAGACTATAGAAGGTTGATTATTGAATCAAATAATAAGAAAGTGATAGCTTATTTGAAGAATGGACTCCTTATTTCCCCTTTGAAGTTGAGAGACATATCTTGGAAGATATATATTATTCTTTTGACTCTCATATTTTCAGATGTATTCTAAGGGAATGTAATAATTTGATTGACTCCCTAGCAAGGAGGGCAGCAATGTTTGAGACGTGTATGACTGACTGTATGACCTAATTTTGATGTTTGACATATGACCATTTTTGTTAGGACATATGACGTAATTTTGATGTACAACATATGCTTCTTCTTCTTCTTCTTCTTCTTTTTTTTTTTTTTTTAAGATACTAATTGGGTATACTGAGTTCTTAAAACATTCCTTATTGGATGAAGTCGATGATGCCCTAAAGCTATTTCTATCTATATGGCTCTATCGAAAGACTATAGAAGGTTGATTATTGAATCAAGTAATAAGAAAGTGATAACTTATATGAACAATGGAATTCTTATTTTCCCTTTGAAGTTGAGACATATTTTGGATGATATTCTTCTTTTGAATCTCATATTTTTAGATATATTCTAAGGGAATGTAATAATTTAGTTGACTCCCTAGCAAGGAGGGTAGCAATGTTTGAGACGTGTATGACTGATTGTATGACCTAATTTTGATGTACGACATATGACCATTTTTTTATAGAACATATGGCCTATTTTTGATATACAACATATGCTTTTTTTTTGGACAGAACATATGATGAAATTCTAATCCATGGTTGCTAGAGAAGTGTATTTCTACTATGAATATTGAATAACATCAACAACAGCAACAAAGCTTAGCCTTATCCCAACTACATAGGGTCAGCTACATGGATCTGCATGTATTTGAAAAAAAAAAAAAAAATTCTTTGGGGGCATCCTACTCACGAACAATCTGCAACTCGAATCCTAGCCCTCCAGGCAGCTCTGTTAGATGTCATACTTAGGTGAAAACTTAACTTTTGCATGTTTCTATTAATTAACTCATCAATGTTGAATAACATCGTTTCTTTTAAAAATAAGAAAAACAATACCCTTTGTTGCGCGACGCCCTCTCCTCTCATCTGAAAGCTGAAGTCAAGGGATTCCCCTTTAGCATGGCTAAAGTAAAAATTGATCCATTCAGGAATAGATGGAAATCGGCAAAAAATCTCTTAAACCCTAATTTAAGAAAGAGTCTACTGAATGAACCAATAATTGCCGGAATTGGTCAAAACCTTAGAAATTGGAATTAGGAAGAAATAAATTCTTTTTTGATTATTGATTTTCTGCTATTTTATTGATTAAAAAAAAAAACATTTACAAAAAATGAAGATCAAACATGAATAATTGCAATTCAGAAAAGGGTTGCATGAACAACCATGTTTCCTTGGCCCTTCTGTATCTCTCTCTAATGAAAGACAAAAATTTACATCATCAACACCTGAAAAGGTTTCAAACTTCAGAATAAAAGCAATCATGAATCCCCTGATCGATCAAGAACCGATCCATGAATGAATCAGAATTGCTTCAAGCTCAGGCTTTGTCAATTGGTAATTGAGAATTTAGAACTCTTCAGATATACTCTGGAGATTTGGATTCCAAGAACGACGATCAGGGCTACTTCTGGAAGGACTGGACGTTCTGATCTTTTGGAGTTGATGATCACTGAATTTGAACTTGAGTTGTCCTTCCTCTACTTTACACTTAGATAAGAGCAAAGCTGCCTCTTTCTTTGTAAGTAAAAGCTTCACTCTTGTTACTGCTTCTGAAGACCCAATTACTTTTCTTCTTCTTTCTTCTCTTCCATGATGAGTTGCAGAAGAAGCAGAAGCAGGAGGAAGAAAACCCTCTTTAATGGATGAAGGTTTTTCACTCAGATCATCTCTGTAAACATAGTTTAGATCCTTTAATGCTTTTGTAGTAGCTTTATTAGCTTCTATTATTTCTTCATAGGTAACAGAGCAACGATTCCCCATAGATTGAGAGAGAAAAGAAGATAAGAACAGAGGATGATAGGGATGGGACGAAGTAACTCTGTAACTTCGAAGGAGTGAAGTGAAGAAGACCATATATATAGAGAAGGGTTGGTGTTTGAAAAATAGTTAGAGAGAGAGAGAGAGAGAGAGAGAGAGAGTTACTGTCTGTTAAAAACGCGGTGGGGTCTTTAGTTAATGCAGGTCTCGTCAATCGTTCAAGTCTTACGCATTTGAAGGTCTAGAACCAGTATTATCAGTGGACCCCACTAGGCTACCACCATCTATATCGAAAGGTATAGTAAGCAAGACTGAGTCTGGTTCGGATTAGTGAGGACTAAGGAGAGTTTCAAACTCAGAACCAGGGCCGAATCTGTCCCTGTCGATTTTGATCCGGATTGGTTCAAAATTGATCTCAAAAATCTTAGAATTGGCTGGCTTCTCAGGTCCGAAACCCAGTGATTCTGGTTCCAAAAATGCTAAAATCAGCTACTTTGAAATGTTTGCAATCGGGATCGATCATGGCCAATTCTGATCTGAAACAATGGATTCAATCCTTCTGATTCTGATTTTTGAAGTGTGGTGAGGACCCCAAGGGTTAGAAAAAAAAATAAAATTGGAATTCAATATAAATCGATCTTCATTGATTTTCATTCGTTCTGGATTTGGTTGGGAAGTAGGTGAGATTGGCCGATACAAAATTGATCAAATAATCCAAAACTTTGGTTGATAGATTTTTTCTTTTTTCGACATGTTTAATTTTTTAAATTTTCTTTTTTGATATTGCTTGGGTCTTTGGGATGTCAAATAATTTATAACCTAACCTTTTTGCATTCCTAAAGGTAACATTTTCCCTTATTATTAAAAAAATTTACAATGATGGCCAAATCCTACCATTCAATAATATAATGCCAACTTTTTATAATGATACATTGGTAAGTTATTTTCAAATTATTTTAATGAAAAAAAAATATTTATAAGATCAAGTAACTCTTGTGCTAAAACATAGAGGGGGCAATATAACCGCCTTGCCCCTTGAAAAATATGAAAAATACACATCTGTCGAAGCCCTTCTGTGCCCCTCTAGTGTGGGGGCTACATGACTAAGCAACGGTCTTCTTCCTTTATGTTAGAAACCTTTTTTTACTTTTAAATTAAAAAACTTTATGGGATAAGTCAAGGAACAACAATAAGAAAAAAAAAAAAAAGTTCTTAAATACAATTGTGGAGTCATAATTTAGATCGTCCAATTTTTTAAATTATAAGATCCCCCTACCCCACATGTCAGAAAACAACGAAACAAATTCACTTAGTGATGAAATGAAGAATTGAAAAATCCAAGATGAAAGAAGGTGGCATATCAAAACATGGATGGCTTAAAAAAATTAGAGAAAATGTGAATTAAATGGTAGAAGATGATTGAATTTGAATATAAAATTTGACACATGATCAATATGAATATTAGACCTTTGCGAAGTATCTAATGGTCAAATATGTCACATCACATTTTCATGTTGCATAATTAGACAAGCAAAGATTATTTTTGAATATTTCTTGAGAAATACTAACCTAAAAAATTAAGTAGAGTGGCGAAGCCAATCAGATGTCGCAAGAATTCTTATTATTTTCCTATCTCCCTGTTGTGTTGGTTCTGATGATAAAAGATTCTATAAGACGTGCATGCATTGGATCCCCATTGGCCTGTATCAGGCTCAAATTAAAAAACAAAACATATATTTTTTGGCTGTTCTGACCTATGTCAATATTGTTTCAATATTCGTGCAAGGTTTAAAAATGTTGAATTGAAATCTGGATCGATCGTGGCCAATTTCAACCCCTAAATCAGTATGGATCCCCAAGAATTGATGTTTTAATGCTGGGATCCCTAGGAATTAATGTTTTAATGCTTGAACCCTGATTTCCATATTAGGACAAGCCAATCTGATCTCGATTTCTTGAAATCCTGAATCCACGAACATAAATTAATAGTTGAAAATTTTAAATTTGATTCGCGTCCATATCTAGTCAGAGGATATTCAAATCCGAATTTGAATACTCTAGAATATAATCTATCTGATTCAATATATATCAACTAAAAATTAAGTAACTAATGATCTCGAGGGTTCTTGATGAATAGATAGATTCTAAAAAATTAGGAAAAGAGCTAAGATAATAGAGAGACATGAATTGAGAATGAATCATATCAGCTGAAAAAATAATACAAGTTCCATAAGTCATACAGACTACAGATAGTCAAAATTTCATAATCAATTCACATCCATATCCATATCTGATCAGAAGAAAATTCAACCCGTTTACATCTCTTATCACCTCTGTGAATCAACGACATACATAGGGCTGCAGAACCTTTTTTTCTTTTTCCCTTATTTTGTGATTTCTAGACTTCCAGTCTGAAACGTACTAAACCGGTTCAATGGAGTGTTAAGAGATTTTGAACGTTTCAAACCCCCACCCCACCCCCACCAAAGAAAAAAAATGAGATTTTGAAATTTTGTTTAATTGATTCACTCTTACAGTCATGTTGTGTTAATACTATTTTAATTTCTACCCAAAAGGAGAGTAAGGGACTCACAACAGGTCAACAACCAGCATACCTAGAACTTTTTTTTTTTTTTTTTTAAATATTTATAACTTAGATCCATTTTAATATTCACATAATTGTTCGACCGTTGTTAACAATTATAAATATTAATACTATAAAAAACGAACCATATCCATCTGACGTTCCTTATGTCTATACATAATTCCTATTTTTAAGAGAGTTGCAAAAGACACTTCAGCCCTATCATTTATTGATACCCCTTTATTGTGATCATAGGAAAACTTAAGCTCCGTTTGGTTGGAATTGGAATTTAAAAGAAAGGGAAGCGAATTTATAGGGTTGAGCTTTCTTTCGTATCAAATTATCCGATAAGCGATAAGCAGAATCAACCAAGAATCGCCTGAATTGGTCAGAACCTTAGAAATTGGAATCGAGAAGAAGAGACGAATTCTTGTTAAGAACTATGATTTTCTTATTCAATTCTAAAAACTTTAGATACGCGATTCAGAAAAAAAAGGGTTCCAGGAATGATTAGAATCGGGATCGAAATAAGTGGATTCTGATTAGAATTGTTCATATTCACCCGGATTCTGAAAAAAATATTTACATCATCACCTGAAAAAGTTTCAAACTTTAAAGTAAAAGCAATTGTGAATCCCCTGATCTATTCAAGAACCGATCCATGAAAGAATCTGAATATTGCTTCTAACTCAGGCTCTTCAATTCTTCATATCAGTTGGTAATTAAGAATTTATAACTCTTCAGAGATACTCTCGAGAGCTGGATTCCAAGAACGACGATCTGGGCTTGTACTGGAATTACTGGTTCTGATCTTTTGGAGCTGATCATGATGATCACTTAACTTAGATAAGAGCAGAGCTGCTTCTTTCTTTGTAAGTATAAGCTTCACTCTCGTCACTTCTCCTGAAGACCCAATTACTTGTTTTCTACTTCTTTCTTCTCTTCCATGATGGGTTGCAGAAAAAGCAGAAGCAGGAGCAGAAAAACCCTCTTTAATGGATGAAGGGTTTTTACTCAGATCATCTCTGCAAACATACTTTGGATCCTTTATTTCTTCATAGGTAACGGAGCAGGAATTCCCCATAGATAGAAATAGAGAAGAAGATAAGATGAGAGGATTGAGATGGGGAAGGGACTGAGTGGGGATAGAGGACGAAGGAGCTCTGTAAGTTGGAGTGAAGTGAAGAAGAAGATATACGAATATATAGAGAGAGAAGGGTTGCTGGGTAAGTGTTTGAAAAAATGCTACACAGAGAACGTAAACAACGCGGAACGGTCTCAACTCTCGAGGAATGTGATACGTCATAGACAGGTCCCGTCAATCGTTAGGTCTTAAGGCTATTTGAATGTCTAGAAACTGTACTATTTGAATGTCTAGAAACTGTCTTTTTTCAGTGAAACTACTTGGCCACCGGCCCACCACCATCTATATCAAAAAGGAAAAAGTATGCGAAGACTGGGTCTGGGTCAGATTAGTGAGGGCCAAGTATTTTTAAATTTAGAATCAGGGTCGAATCTGTCCCTGCTGATTTTGATCTGGATTGGTTCAGAATCGGCTGGAATCGTTCCCCAATGTCATAGAATTCGCATTATGAATCCAAAGTCCTTACGTTGCGAGGCTCTGTAAGTAATTTGAGAGAGATGTGAGGACGAGTGTTGTGACACTATTCTCCATTAATAATGAAGTAGAGATATCATCTCATTGATGACGTAGACAACTTTACTAAACCTCGTAAATTTGTGTGTTGTTTGTTTTTTTTTTTCTATTATTTTTTACATCGTTTTAGAGTTACGTTTCTACAATTGGTCCGATCTATAGAACAATATGTCCGCTTTGACAGGTTGGCTTTGATATTTTAGGGGAATTTATTATCACTCCCTTACACTTGGCCTATATTTACTAAAATTCCTCTACTTTTTACTTTTTTACTAATACTCCCTTGCTTTTTTATTGTTCATCTCTTTCTCCCTTACTCTTTTTAAATACTTAGATTATCATTCATTTTCACTTGTGTAACCTATTACACTCTTTTCATATTGATTGGTTTAAAATATGGTTTGAGCCAAACCACAAGTTTTGTCTCATCCAATAATCAAGGATATTGACATAGCTAATGTATCCTTAAATATATTTATTTATTTATTATTATTATTATTTTATCTCATCTAGGGGTGTCAATTGGTCGGTTCGATTTGGTTTCGATCGGGTTGAATCGGTTTCGATCTAGGAATGAGAGAGACCAAACCAATTCATTAAGGAACTTTTGGGCTTGAACCATAATGAAATCTTACATTCATAACTTATAGTAACAAGATTTGATGAAAAAATATACCTTAAATTTATGATTAAATCAGGGTTTATCGTTGTAAGGAAAAGATAATGAATATTGAAACCAATGGATAACAAATTACTAAGATAATAACTATTATATAATCATTCATTTTACTATTCAACTAGTTTTGTATAGTGAACAAGAAAATCAATAGAAGCATTATTACAATTAACAAATCAATTTCTCTATTCATAACCTAATATTCAATGATTTGTAACAATTCCCCTTACAATAAAAAATTTTCTCACTAATATTGTAAAAAATGGATGATCAATTCATCAATTTATAATATCATAATCATTTATTTTTTTTATCTATTTCATTCGGTTTGGATAAGTTTTCAATCGGTTCCAACATACCTTCATCCAAAACCCATCCAATAAGGATCGGTTTGGTTTGGTTCGGATTTTATCGGTTGATTTTGATCGATTTTATCAGCTCGGGCTAGGTTTTGACACCCCTAATCTCATCCACCATCACAAATTTAGCAATATTTTTTTTATCCGTATTAAATTGGTATCGGTGGATTAAAAAATAAAAAAAAAAAACGCATGGCACTCGATTGGAACATATGATACCGATATAGATATAGATCGAATACAAAATTATTCTTTTTTGAATTCACAATATCCTTGATGATTAGATGAAACAAAAATTGTTAATGGTTTGGTTCAAACCATGTTTTGAACCAACCAATTTGAAAAAGAGTACAATAGTTTACAAGTGAAAAGAAATGGTAATATGGGCATTTAAAAATAACATGGGAAAAAAAGATGTAAAAATAAAAAAGCAGGGGAGTATCAGTAAGAAAAAATAAAAGGTAGAGGAATTTTAGTAAATATAGGCTAAGTGTAGGGGAGTGATAGTAAATTCGCCTATATTTTAAAATGTGTTGTTCCATATAAAGGAGATCACATCATATATTTTCATTTCATAACACACACCCAGGCAAAGTGAAACTATTTTGTGCGATTCTAAACCCCAAGCATTAAAAGACTTGGTTATTAGATATAAATCGATCTCCATTAATTCTCATTCATTCTGGATTTGGTCAAGAATCAAGTGTGACCAGCCAACATACACAATTGGTCAAATTAATCAAGATTGTGGTTGACTGATTTCCATTTGGATCGGGTGATTTTGTGAATATTTTTTTTCTTCTAATAATGACTAAATGACAAGTCACTTTCAAATGATTTTAGAGACATTTTTTCTAGAGGTGTCATTTAATTAATCATTTTAGAAAGCCTTTTATGAGATAAGACAAATAACAATTGAAAAAAAGGTTATAAATTACAAATAAACCTATAGATGTGTCATTTAATTAAGGGTTTTATTAAATAATTCTATTTTCAAAAAAAAAGTTTAACCTACCTAACATGTCAAGTAAACGGGAAAACCTTTACCTAAAAAAAAAATGGTAAACAAAAAAATCAAGTGGGCTAAGTGATGAATCGAAGCAATTGAAAAATCTAAAAAAGAAGAGGACTTGTCAATACATGAATAGCTGAAAAAAGTTGGGGAAGATGTGAATATATGAGAAAGGATAGGAATGGATTTGAATATAAAATTTGACACATGACCCAATCCAAGTATTGCACCATTCCATAGAATCCAATGATCAAATTTGCCATATCACCCTTTATTATGGTATTACTAGACATGCAAAGATACCGAGAAATGCTAACCTCAAAAATTAAGTTGAGTCTTGTAACCATTCAGTTATAGGGAGCATTTTCTTTACATCTCTTATTACCCCTGTGAATCTACGACATACATTGGGCTTCAGAACCCTTTTTTTTTCCCCCTTATTTTGGGATTTCTAGACTATAGGGCTGAAACGTAACTAAACTGGTTCAATGGGTTGTTAAGAAATTTTGAATGTTTCAACACCCCGCACCCCAAAGTATGAAAAAAAAAAAAAAAAAAAAAAGGATTTTGAAAGTTTGTTTAATTGATTCACTCTTACTGTCATGTTATGTTAATAATATTTTAATTTATACCGAAAAGAAGAGTAAAGACTAACAACAGGTCAACAACCAGTCTACTTAGATTT
>NC_056570.1:5764739-5801921 GCF_013358625.1 Macadamia integrifolia
TTTTTTTTTTTTTTTTATGAGTTATATCCCATTTAATATTCACATAATTCTTCTTTGATAACTTGGTATGACCATTGCTAGCGGTTATAAATATCAATGATAAAAGAAAGAAGGTATCCATCTAGCGTTCCTTATATCCATACATAATCCTTATTTTTAAGAGAGATACGAAAGACACTTCAACCCTATTATATATTGATCAATGAATCAAGTGAGGGTCCAAATGTGACTCTCTCTCTCTCTCTCTCTTTCTCTCTCCTATTGTATAATGTCGGTGAAGTATGATGAATTGATGGCCGTTTACTGTGATTTTAGGAAAATTAAGGCTCCATTTAATTGCAATGAGAATTTAAAGTAAAAAGAAATAAAATTTTCATACTTTAAAAAGAAACATTTATAAAATCATTACTTTTATGATTGTATAAACTACTTAATTTTTTTAATCATATTTAGTAATGATATATTTCACATGTAATTTTTTTAACATATTATAATAAAGAATTTTTAATGTAAAGTAAATTGAAATTTTATAATCACATGGGTAATGATCATGGGTAATAATTACACACGGGTAATGATTATACATATTTCCTTTTGAGTATGAAAATTTATTTTTCTTTCTTGTAATTCCCCTTAACCAAACATAACCTTAGTCTTTTAATATTTTTCCATCCATCTAATGCCGAGGTCAAGGGATTCCCTTCACCATGGTATAAGAAAACCTCTGTCCATTGGTAAATAGGTGAAAATCGGCCAAAAAAAAACTCTAAAGCCTAGTTTCCAGACAGGATTGACCCGATTGGACTGGGCCAATTTCAATTCAGATCAAGCCGAATCTGCAGATCCGAACCAAATTTTCAAACCTTGCATACTTAATTTTTCAGATTCCAATCTGATTTTTCAAACCCTGGATGTACAGAACATAATCATCCCGATCATATTCGGCCGATTCAATTATAATCTCATATCAGTCATATAGGGCCGATCTCATATCTGAGGCCATATCGGTTTTAAGAGAGATTTAAAGCCAATTGATGGGACCATGGGGTTGAGTTTTCCCAAGATTCGTATTAGATTATCCGATAAGCAGAATCAACAGAGAATTGCCTGAATTGGTCAGACCCTTAGAAATTGGAATCGAGAAGGAACTATGATTTTCTTATTTTTAGATTCGCGATTCAAAAAAAGGATTGCAGGAATGATTAGAAGATTCTGATTAGAATTGTTCATATTCACCCAGATTCTGAAAGAAAGTTTACATCATCATCTGAAAAAGTTTCAAACTTTAAAGTAAAAGCAATTGTGAATCCCCTGATCTATTCAAGAACCGATCCATGAAAGAATCTGAATATTGCCTCTAACTCAGGCTCTTCAATTCTTCATATCAGTTGGTAATTAAGAATTTATAACTCTTCAGAGATACTCTCGAGAGCTGGATTCCAAGAACGACGATCTGGGCTTGTACTGGAATTACTGGTTCTGATCTTTTGGAGCTGATCATGATGATTACTTAACTTAGATAAGAGCAGAGCTGCTTCTTTCTTTGTTAGTATAAGCTTCACTCTCGTCACTTCTCCTGAAGACCCAATTACTTGTTTTCTACTTCTTTCTTCTCTTCCTTGATGGGTTGCAGAAAAAGCAGAAGCAGGAGCAGAAAAACCCTCTTTAATGGATGAAGGGTTTTTACTCAGATCATCTCTGCAAACATACTTTGGATCCTTTATTTCTTCATAGGTAACGGAGCAGGAATTCCCCATAGATAGAAATAGAGAAGAAGATAAGATGAGAGGATTGAGATGGGGAAGGGACTGAGTGGGGATAGAGGAAGAAGGAGCTCTGTAAGTTGGAGTGAAGTGAAGAAGAAGATATACGAATATATAGAGAGAGAAGGGTTGCTGGGTAAGTGTTTGAAAAAATGCTACACAGAGAACGTAAACAACGCGGAACGGTCTCAACTCTCGAGGAATGTGATACGTCATAGACAGGTCCCGTCAATCGGTAAGTCTTGAGGGTATTTGAATGTCTAGAAACTGTCCTTTTTCAGTGAAACCACTTGGCCACCGGCCCACCACCATCTATGTCAAAAAGGGCAAAGTATGCGAAGACTGGGTCTGGGTCAGATTAGTGAGGGCCAAGTATTTTTAAATTTAGAATCAGGGTCGAATCTGTCCCTACTGATTTTGATCTGGATTGGTTCAGAATCGGCTGGAATCGTTCCCCAATGTCATGGAATTCGCATTCTGAATCCAAAGTCCCTACATTGCGAGGCTCGGTAAGTAATCAGAGAGGTGTGAGGATGAACGTTGTGATACTATTCTCCATTTATAGTAAAGCAGGGATCTCATCCCATCAACGACGTAGACAATCTTGTCAAAACTCATAAATTTATATGCATTGTTTGTTCGTGTTTTTTCCATTATTTTCTGCATTATTTTAGGGTTACGTTTCTACAATTGGCTCTATCTATAGAACAATATTGTCCGCTTTGACAGGTTGACTCTCATGATCTTAAATACTTTGTTTTATGTAAAGAGAGCGCATCATATACTTCTATTCCATAACACATACCTAGGCAATATGAAACTATTTTCTACAATTCTAAACCCAAAGGATTAAAAAAATTTGGTATTGAATATAAGTCGATCTCCATTGATTCTCATTTGTTTTGGATTTGGTCAAGAATCAAGCAGGATCAACCAGCATACACAGTTGGTCAAATTAATTAAATTGTGGTTGACTGATTTCGATTGAATGGAGAGATGTTGCGAATCTTTTTATTTTTTTATTTTAATAATGATCAAATGAGAAGTCACTTTCAAATTATTTTAGAAACTTTTTTTTAGAGGTGTCAATTATTAATTATTTAAAAAACCCTTTTATGAGATAAGACAAATAACAATTGAAATAGGGTTATAAATTACAAATAAACCTTTAGATGTGTCATTTAAATAATTCTATTTGAAAAAGGAAAAAAAAAAAAGTTCTCCAGACCTAACATGTCAAGTAAACAGGAAAACCTTTACCCCCCAAAAATAAGTAAATGGGAAAATCTAGTTGGCTAAGTGATGAAACGTTTTTATAAAAAAATCTAAAAAAGAAGTGGACATGTCGGTCCATGAATGGCTGAGAAAAGTTGGGGGAGATGTGAAGATACGAGAGAGGATATGAATGAATATATGAATATAGAATATGACACATGAACTAATCCGAGTATTATACCATTGCATAGAATCCAATGGTCATATTTGCCACATCACCCTTTCATATGGTATAATCAAACATGCAAAGATCTTTTTGAACATCAAAAATTAAGTTGAGTCACGCAACCAATCAGTTATCGGGAGCATTCTCTTTATTTCCCTACCTCCCTATTGTATGGGCTCTGATGATGACAAAAGATCCTCTATGACATGCTTGTATTGGATCGGCTGCTATCAACCAATAACGGGTGTAACTTTAAAAAAACAAACCATTTTTTGATTGATACTTCTGACCTGTATCGATATCATATCAATATTGAGGGTACTAGCGAATTTATATGTATTGCCCCAATCCATGATTGAGATGCAATCCTTTAATTCAAGTGGGAGTTGTTTCTCTAGGAGTTCATTGAAATTTTATACCTATGTGCATTCAAGATATCAATTTTTTGTTAACGAGGAACCCTTGTTACACGCTGCCACACCTAATTTGTGTAACAGGTTAGTCGTGGGGAGACTCGAATTGAAGATGTCTATTAAGATTCAAGATGTAATTTTGTAGAACAATGTTAATCCGTCTAGGGTTTACAAACACAGAATGGGAATTATTTCTCAATGTGTTCATAAAAATTTTGTACCTATGTGCATTCATGATATCATTTTCCTCTGTAATTCTGTAGAATAATGAAAATCAAACACAAAATTGAGATCTGAATCGTTCTCGGCCAATTTCAATCCTTAGACCGGTCTGATCAACCCCAAAATCGATGTTTTAATATTCTAACCACAATTTTCATACAAGGATTTCGATCCTAATTCATGAAACCTTGAATTTTCCTGAATCCATTGATATAAATAGATAGTGAAATATTCGAATTTGATTCACCTCCGTATTCATTTAAGAGTATTTGTATCCAAACCCAAATAACTAAACATTAAGTAACTAATGATTTTGAGGGTTGTTTAAGATTTGAGAGGTTCTAAAAAATGAGGAACTAAAATAACTCAAAGACAGATTGAAAACGAATCATATCCGTTGAGGGAAGGAATGTCCAAATAAACAAAATAAGGAGATAAATATACAGTCATAAATCTGAATTCGATACATTTAAAGATATTCGTATCCAATCAAGAGATATCCATCTCCAAACAAATTCGATCCGTATTAAATTCGTTTAGGTATCTTAATTCTACCGATCTATGGCAGACAAGGACACAAGAACCCTTATTTTGGGATTTCTAGATTTCCCCTCTTAAACGCAACTAAATAGGGTCAATGCGGTGTTAAGAGACTTTGAACGTTTGATTCACTCTTGTCGTCATCTTGTGGAGGGATTATGTAAGACCTCTCTCTCTCTCTCTCTCTCTCTCTCTCAATTAAAGGAAACGACATTACCACAATGAAGAAAACTAGAAGATATGACATTACTACGATGAAAGAGCGAGTGGGTTGCATTGTATTTGATCACTTTGGACCTCTCCTGAGAAGACTCAGTCCAACTTGCCTTAGTCAAAACTACAAATGATTATTAGATGTGATTATTACTCGTCCACTACCACTAAATCAAGAATCTAAGCCCTAAACCCCATCCTTTGCGCCATAGTAGACTAAGTCAGTTTGGTGCTTTCGATTCTCCTATGTTTTGCATTATTTTTAGTCATGTTTCAAAAATCAGAATCGTACCAATGAAATTGGCCGATTTGAATTGAAATTTGACATTGATCGATTCAGTTGATTTACATTGATTTTCGCCAATTTTTTACAATTTTCAATTGATTCTAATCAATTTTGACCGATTCAAATCGAGAATCAGCACTGGCTAATTCGATTACCGATTTTCAAATTTGAAATCCTGGTCATGGTAGATGATGTTTGTTGCCAAGTTTCTAGGCGGTAGATACCATGGATTTAAATCTCAGTATCATATCAGTGTATCAGGCGATTTATATTGACTAATATAAGTATCGGCTATGACGATACTTAAAAGTATTGGGATTGGATTGGCCATATTGGTGAATCCATATCGGTATTATCCATATTTTCCAATCTGTATCGGTATTCATGATTGATACTAATAGCTGATCAACACCGTATTGGTGAAAATTGAAATCGAGGAGGGCAAAATGGTCAGAAAAACCTCATACTTGTTGCTAGCGTTCCCCGACAAAAATGTGCCAAATCCTACTGATGCCAAAGTCAGACAAGCTTCTTGGTTTTTTGCCCTTCCTTTTCTTCTTTTACCCTTTCAATAATATTTCCACGGAAAAAGAACGTTGCCTGATTGCGTAGTCTTGCGCTCAGATACATGAGTGTGAAATTATGCCTCACCTTTGTGAAATAAAAAATCTCATCCAATGCACACTCTCATTGGTCTATACTGGTACAAGGGCTACACAACTAGGCAAGGCAATCTCTATAGAAAAAAATATATATCTATGGAAGTGCAAACTGCATAGTAGAACACTAATTTGTGTGTGTGTGTGTGTTGGGGGGGGGGGCAATGAAATGGTTTCATAAATAAGAGCAAAGTGGTAATTTCATGGGAGGATAGCTAGAGAGGGTTTGGTTTTAGTGTGCCCTCAGCTCCGAAAATCTTTTCCCAAAATATTTATAAATGAGGAGGTTCTTATAGTGCCAGTGGATTTTGTGGGGGGGGGGGTGTGAATCTCCAATGCCAAATCAATTAAGGTTTGAATAGAGGGGACTCACATGATCGGCTTAGGGGAGTGCACCAATGAGGTGTGATGGAACGATTTCTTACATAAGAGGTCAATAAGATCATTTCATCAGAGTGAAGGTGTCAATCCACCTGGTTTTAGTGGGGCCGAATCAGTTTTGGTTTATTATTAGGCTAATTTGAAACCAACCTGTTAAGGGATTTTTTTTTTTTTTTCTATTATCAGGATATTTTCTATCTAGTCTTGGGCAACATTTGACAATGTTCTATTTCTGCGTTTTCTTGTTCCCAGAAACGGAGAAACAACCTAAAAAGTGTTGATAAAGTTGTTCCGTTTCTAGAAATATAAATCAAAATTTATGCATATTTACACTTCTAGAAACAACTTTGATGAAATAAGTCTGACTTGTTTCGTCATTTCTAGAAACGAATTTTAGAGAGAAAAAAAACTACTGTGCCCGATAAATCTCTCAACTATTTAAACCTAAAAAGAGTCAACCGAACCCTCTCTCCCTTTTGTGCATCCGATGGTACTATTGGGTTTTTTAGTGACATTATGTTTTCAAAAAGCATTTTGAGAAACAAGTTTATCAAACATCAAAAAATCCGTTTTTGTTTTCAGAAATGTTACCAAACGGGGCTTTGATTTTTATCAAGTTTGGTTCACTTTTTGGTATCTTGATCTAATCAATTCAGGCTGAACTTTGGCACCCTTACACATGAGGATGAGATAAATAAATATGGAGGTTGGTAATTTACCCTCCCTAGGCGGCTTGAAGAACCTTTTCACATATATTTGAGCAATTTAGCCATTGGGTAGGTACGCTAGCACTGCAGTGTCTTATACTCTTACTCTCTCCTCCTCACATGGAACCAAATCGATTTAATTTAATTTAATTTCTTAAATATGTTTCTATTCTCGGTTTGATTCGATTTTGGTTTTTACATTTTGTATCTTGCACCGAATCAAAATCAAAATGAATAACCGAGACCAAACCAGTATCATATGACCAACAATGAAGATATAATAATTTTATTACATAAAAGGAAATAATATTGCCTTAACACTAGTGTGCAGATTCCTTGACATGTCATGTCATATTTCTCGTGGACCTCACACTCTCCTTGCTTAAACATCTTAGTGGATGATTCGATTGTCAAACCTTTATTGGTGAGAAAACGTGGCATCATATGAATCCCTCTCCCAAAAAAATGTGGATGTAATCGATCCTTCCTCTCATCCATCTATATTTTATCCTCTCTTCCCCCATCCTTTCAAAACATTTTTTTTAGAACATATGATAAGGTTGATAAGACCATGGTGAGTGGCTTGCTCTTTGGATCTAAAATCAAGAGTTTAATTAAGGACATAATAGAGGGAGTAATGATTGGTAGATTACTCCATTGCAAACATATTCAATTTTGCACCATCAACTAAACTTTTCTCCTAATACATGATGACATTGGCAACTTGTGCGTATATTTGAGTAAGTTTATGAGCATATGTACTCATGGATTTAGGAATCAATATCATATCCGCAGAAACCAATGCGATATTAATACGAATCAGTGGTATCGGTATCATCGGAAGGTGAATTGTTAAAATATCAATAGTGTCGATATATTTTATCTCTCTCTCTCTCCTCTTCCTTCTTTTTTGTTGCACTTTACCATCTTAATTAGCTAAATATTCAACTAAAAAGTCTCTATCCATCATGGTAATAAATGATGGGATTCATGCTTAGTGGCAGACATTTGGGTTAAATCATTAGTTTAGGGAAGGTTTCAGGTTCGACCTTCCTACCCTCTATTTTCTTGAAATACAGTAATAGTAATTAGTTTTTTTTTTTTTTTTTTGATAAAGATAGAGGTAGGTTAATCATTAGTAGTAAATGTGGCCTAGTGGCCCCATTGTTGGTCTTGCACAAAGAAAAAAAAAAAATTGTCTATCCATCATTGTAAGGATGTAGAGCAAAATATCTTAGACAAATCGATCTGGATGGTTTCATTCAATCACACAAAATTTTATCATATTTATCAATTTTGACTAAATTGATGTTTAAAAAATGGTATAAATTGTATCATAATGGTAATTGCAACTAAACCACTGTCTTGTGGATAGGCGCACGGTCCTAGGTTCGACTCCCCATCTGTGCATTTGCGATTTAAGTGAAGATCATGACAATGGGTTGCTACGCTAGTCTCCCCGAGGATTGGTCGAGGTCACGTAAGCTGGTCTGGACACCTTGATTAACAAAAAAAAAACTAAACTAATGTCTAAAAAATGTTCTAGATTATCAAACATATATCATAATGGAAATTTCAACCGAATTAATTTCTAAAAATGGTCTTAGATTACTTTTTTTTAGTAAAATGGTTTAGATTATCAAACATCAAATTTTAGATTCAGATCCAATTATATAATTTCCCATGTTTTGGCATAAACCTTTATATTCTCAATAGTTTATATATTTTAATGGGAGGAGATCGCCAGCAGATCAAAAAGGAGTGTTGTTTGATGCTCCAAACCACGAAAATAGATGATACTCCTACTAGACGAATTTCTGAAATTGGTCTACACAGACTATAAAACCCTCTCCCCACATTGTAAATTTTTTTGTGTAAAAAAATTGCACCTGGCACCCTTTGAAGACTCAAATTACTGTAACAATCCCTGTAAAATCTCTTATATATACCTTCATATTTTATTTTCTTCCCATAATACTCACTCAAAAGCTTGAAATTGCACATTGGTAGCTTCTAGAGCCTTTTTTTTTTTTGGGTGATTTACATCAACCTCCCTAGGCATTTGCCTGTATTACATCATCCCCCCTAAAAAATCGTTTATTACATTTTAACCCAAAAAAGTAACACCGTTAGATTAGTGTTAGTTTTAGAATACAAAAAGACATAATTACCCCTCCTCTTCCTCCTCCTCCTCTTCTTCTTCTTCCCACTTTTAAATGTAACCAAATTCCATTTAATTTGTTCTACCCGTGAACCAGACTACCAGAGCGGCTCTTCAAAATTCTCTGAAGACCTTCAAAAGTACAGAGGAAATACAGAACATCAAAGATGAGGGTGAGATGGAAACCCTAAGCGCTTTTGCCATGGTCATGCCTCCTTCTCCCTTATCAATCTTCTCTCCAATGTGAAATTTGTCCACAAGACATCTTCGTTTCATGATCCCCCTGCAAAAGTACGTTTTTTTTGGGTGGTGATGGAAATACGATCATTTTTCTTATTCGTTCCATTCTTGCTTATTTTCTCCCATCTTTCTCTCTCTTCGTGTAACAAATTTCAATTATGGTGTCAGATGACGAGAACGATGTTGATATCGGATCCAATTCAAACGACATAAAATTCGTTCCTGTTGGTGCAAAAATCTGACGATCGGCTCCGGGAGAGAAACCTACAAAAAGAGGGCTGGAGGAGTGCTTTGGCCAAGGTACTCTGATGCCTAAGTCAGTTTCAGACACAACCAGATAGATTATTGGAGTAGTGGAGAGAGGGATAGTGAGGGATTACCTCTTTTTCCTTTATAGGGTGGATATAGTCAAATCCTAGTCCCAAGGGGTGAAATACCCTGTTTGCCCTTGTATATAGATATCTTGAGTTGTGAAGGGTCCCATGGCCTGTGATTGAGCGCCACGTGTCCTACACTTATTGGTGGGGTTATAGTATGGTATATCATATGTCACACCCTGCTCGCACAAAGCCGAACCGATGATCGAGTTAACACCGATTAACTCACAAACCTGTTAGGATCAATAATGCAGTAACTACAATACAACAGACCTCTACTAAACTAAGACAAACTTGTATTTTCAGTGGAAGACTTGTTCATAAAAATACCAGTAATTGTATCCCAAATACTTGATAGCAAAATTGAGTTATAAAAGTTATATACATTTGGGCCCGAAGGCATGATAGATATAACAAATTAAGCATTAAGTCATCAAAAGGGAGTACATCAAAATAATCTAGAATAATCACACAGGAGTCACTGTAGCCCTATAGCACAATCCTCGCATGTGCAATCGGCACCGTGCTTTAACACATCGAGGATCCACCAGTCCTCAGAGGGAAACTCCACGATGGGGCCCAACTCCTAATCTCCAGGCGGATAATTGGTAAAATCACTTAAAAGAATTGTGCACGTGGGTTGAGCTCACTAGCCCAGTAAATGGAAAGGAAGACCACACAAGAAAAACCACACAAACAGTCACAACACAAATGCGCCTATATGCAATTCATTTTAACCCTATTAGCCTAACATTACTAGGTCATAGGTTCTATGCTACTCACAACCACAGTGCGTAGCCATCCCGCGATACACCCATAAGGTTGTCGAAAAAGGCCCACCGTTAGCACTGGAATTTAAATACACGTCGACCTCCGACAAATTTAAATGACAAAAAGTAAATGGGTGACTCCACCCGAAATAAAAACAGTGCAATTGGCCCTCTGAATATACCACCAGGGTTACCGACTGTCATAGCGATTAGCCACGCGTACTTCTAATCGTTGCAGGAGTTCGACAACCATAACCTGATGCTTCCCCCAATGATCACCAACACGTAAACCCCTGTTGGGTCGTAGCACAAGGGTAAATCACATCCTAGTCACATGCCTCTACATGAACATAGTACGATTCTAGGAGTCACCATGCATTCATTTCTAAGCCGACTACGACATCTAATCTAGCATATATATCATGTCCAAATGAAATTCTTCCATCATACACAACAAGACATAAAGGATATTCATCATAAAGCAAAGCATAGCGTGTTAGGTAAATGCACATTCAATACGTGATATAGCATATGTGATGTCTAGTTTACACACAAATGATATGATGACATAGTTAAACTAACACATGTTAAATGATGCATAATATTTTGAAATTAAATCAGAGTCCACTCCCCACTTACTTATATATGTACACGGTGCTTGTGCCCGGTACAAAAAAGATCCGATGTGTAGGTACGCTTATATTGAGTGTAACCTATCATAAATATAATGGTTTATCAGTTCACAATTTTGGGGTCAAAATAATCATGTTTGAACACTAAAATTGGGTTTATAATCATAAATGGGGGTTACCCATCAAATTTAGACAAATTCTGGGAATTCTGGAAAGACAGGTGGGCTAGAGCCAAAGACAGGCGAGCTATGTAACCCGTCGGTTTTAGCCCACCGGTTACACCAGAGCCTAGAAACTGAGTTCTGGGAACTCAGGTGGGCCAGAACCTGAAGACAGGTGAGCTAAAAATACCTTCCAGTCTTGAAACGAAATTCTTTCAACATCTTCCCCAACTTTTCTCTAGCTTAAAGAACTTTTTTGGGGTCGATCTGAGACTCAAATCACTCATCTAAGGTCAAATCATGTATCCTCAGCCTAGATCTAAGATCAAATCAAAAGAAAAATGAAGATTCTTACCTCTTTCTCAAGAACACTAATGAAACCTTAAATTTCACTTATTTTACTCAAGAACCTCCAAATACTTTAGATCTTCACCAACACTCCTTTCAAATCCTTCAAAATCATTATACACACCTTCCATTAGACCTTAGATTTGATTATCCAAGTAGGATTAGTAAGATCCAAGTGGGTTCTTTCCCAAAAATAAAAAAGAGGGTTTAAGAAAGGGGTTTTCCTAAGAATCTTTAGAATGTGTACAATACCTACCTCAAATCGAAGATCTCGGCGAGTTGATCATTAATCCTGGCTCAAAATACTATGACCCAGCTCCAGTGAAGCTCTACGGTCGATTTTCCCTTCTTCTTTCTTTCTTTCTTCTTCTTCCTCTTTTCCTTTCTTCTTCTTTCTCTCTCTTCTTTTCTCTCCCACCGACCATCATTAATGAGGGAAAAGACAATTAATGTCACCTCTTTTATACCTGGGCCCCCCAAAATATCTTCTATTCTCAAGTGGGCTATCTCAAGTGGGTAAATCTTAGGTAGGCTATCTCAGGTGGGCTATATTTCAGGTGGGCTTCAATGGGAATAAACTCCCACATAATATTAGACTACGTTGGTACCCACAAATACTAGTACGTACCTTTACTTTTTATACATGGTCTCGTGGTGCTTGCAAGTGCAAGGCTTGGGTGCACGTATTACACTTGGTACCCACCCCGAATTTAAGGTCACCCTTGCTATCATATTCCATGTGGTACCTGTGTCGGTTCTCTCCGGTTCAACCCTTATATGATCAAACTAAGTTAATACGGGTAATTAGGCCCGATTTAGAAAGTAAGGTATCACATTACCGCCCCTTTTTGAAAATTTCGTCTCCAAAATTGTTGTATCTGATTGTCTGAAAAGATGAGGATACAAGGTTTGAATATCATCCTCTTTCTCCCAAGATGCCTCTTCGATCAGGTGGTTGGCCCACCAAATCTTCACAAAAGCGATAGAGCAGTTATGGAGAGTTTTCACCTTTCAGTCTAAGATTTCAGCTGGATGTTCTTCATATGTCATATCAACTTTTAAGTATTCTGGTTCCACAGGTAGTATGTGGGATGGATTATGAACGTACTGCTTCAACATGGATACATGGAAGACATTGTGAACATTGCTGAGGGAAGGTGGTAATGCTACAAGTATGCTACTACTCCAACTCGCTTCAAAATCTCAAATGGCCCAATATATCTCGATTTAACTTGCCTTTCTTGTGAAATCTGCACAGGCCTTTGGTAGGAGATATTTTGAGGAGCACTCTCTCTCCTTTTTGGAATTCCATTTTCGTCCTACGGCTATTTGCATAGCTCCTTTGACATGATTGGGCTACTTTAATTCTTTCTCTAATGACATCGACTTTATCACATGTCATCTGAATCATTTCTGGTCCAAGCATTTGATGTTCAGCTACTTCATCCTAGTATAAAGGAGTTCTGCACTTTCTACTATACAATGCTTCATATAGAGCCATCCCAATTGTAGTTTGGTAGCTATTATTGTAAACAAACTCCATAAGAGGTAGATATTCCTCCCAACTACCACTCATTTTCATGGCACAAGCTCGGAGCATGTCTTCTAATATCTGTATTGTTTGCTCGGATTGTCCGTCTGTCTGTGGATGGAAGGTTGTACTCAGATTCAATTGTGATCCCAAGGCTTGCTAGAAGCTTTTCCAAAATCTAGAGGTAAACCTCGGGTCTCTGTCTGATACAATGCTCACTAGTACACCATGTAAACGTACAACATTATCCATGTAAAGTTGTGCCAGCTTATCCATGGAGTAATTGGTCCTGATCGAAATAAAATGAGCTGTCTTAGTAAGCCTGTCAACTACCACCCAAATTGCATCCATTCCTTTGGGTGTACGTGGTAGTCCGATGACGAAGTCCATTGTAATGTTATCCCACTTCCAATCAGGTACTGGGAGTGGTTGAAGAGTGCCAAAAGGTCGGTGCCGTTCAACTTTGATTTTCTGACATGCAAGGTTAACACATACAGAGCTATTGTGGACTTCATTGCTGGCCACCAATAGTGTTACTTTAGATCTTTGTACATCTTGGTACTTCTAGAGTGAAGAGAGTACTCAGAACTGTGTGTTTCCTTTACTATTTTGTCTTGTATTACTTTGTCGCAGGGTACACACAATCTACCCCGAAACAACAGTGCCCCATCACTGGATAATGTAAAGCTAGGGTCATTCATTGTTTGCTCTTGAATCTTCTCTCTGATCCACTGCACTCAGGATCTAAAGTCTATTTCATTATGATTTCTTCCCTGATGGATGAGTGTACCTGTAGAGTTGCCAAAGACATAGTCAACTGTTTGACATCGCCTGACTGGTGCTTTAGTTCCAAGGTCACTCCCTCATACAAGAGGATTTCATCCATTAACATCGACTCCTGTACAAGCTCTGGATTGACAGCTAGATAAGCAAGTGACACTGTTTGAGCTTTTTGGCTTAAAAAATCTGCCACTACATTGGCCTTCCCTGGGTGATACTGAATATCACAATCATAATCTTTCATAAGCTCAAGCCATCTCCTTTGTCTCATATTCAAGTCTTTTTGGGTGAAAAAGTACTTAAGACTTTTATGGTCACTATCTTTCAATTGTCTGGACACATATGCTACGACCTTGCCGTGTTGCATAAGTACACAGCCCAATCCGACTTTGGAAGCATCGGTATACACTGTCATTCCACCTGTGCCTTTAGGAATAGTCAACACTGGTGCTGACACTAACCGCTTCTTCAACTCTTGAAAACTTTCTTCACACTTCTTTGACCAATCAAACTTTATACCCTTCCTAGTCAACTTGGTCATTGGTGCTGAAATCTAAGAAAAGTTCCCGATGAAGCGTCTATAGTAACCTGCCAAACCCAAGAAACTTCTAATTTCTATTACGCTCCTGGGTACTTCCCAGTCTACTACGGCTTTCACCTTATCTGGATCCACTTTGATTCCATTTTCATTCACCATGTGTCCTAAGAATCCAATATGTTTGAACCAAAATTCACACTTGCTGAATTTCGCATACAATTGTTGCTCTCTTAGTCTCTGTAGTACCATCCTCAAGTGTTTTAAATGGTCTTTTTTTGATTTCAGGTAGATCAAGATATCATCAATGAAAACAATGACCCACTTGTCAAGAACATTGTGAAACACTCGATTCATCAAATCCATGAAAGCTGCTGGTGCATTAGTCAACCCGAAAGACAACAGTAAGAACTCATAATGATCGTATCGAGTTCTAAAGGCTGTCTTTAGTATATCACTATTCTTTATCTTGAGTTGATAATACCCGGATCTGAGGTCAATCTTTGAAAATACCTTAGCACCTTGTAGTTGATCAAACATATCATTAATGCGTGCCAATGGATACCGATTCTTGATGGTTAATTTGTTTAACTCCAGGTAATCAATGCACATACACAAGATTCCATCTTTCTTCTTAACAAACAACACTGGAGCACCCCAAGGTGATACACTTGGGCGTATAAATCCCTTCTTCAACAGATCTTGCAACTGTACTTGCAATTCTTTTAATTCTGTTGGTGCCATTCTGTACGGAGCCTTGGACATCGGGGCAGCTCCAGGGATCAAATCTATAGCAAATTCCAGCTCTCTGTTAGGTGGTAGTTGAGTTAAATCATCTGGAAAGACGTCTGGGAACTCCTTAATTACCTCTACTTCCTCTAGAGGTGTAACCTTCGCATCTAAATCAATCACCGATGCTAGGTACCCATGACACCCATTTTTCAACAACTTCACTGCTTGCAGAGCAGAGATGATGACCTTTTTAGCCCGCTCCATTATATCGGTTGGGTATATCAGTTCCTTCCTTTCATCATCGATCACCTTGATCTGTTTCTCAGCACACATCACGCTTGCTTAATGTGCTGATAACCAATCCATGCCTAGTATAACATCGAATTCTATATCTTGAACTTGATGAGTTGAGCATCTAATTGCTTTCCATTGATCTCAACGGTGCATGACCCATATACTTCCTTCAACTGTGAAATTTTTCCTGTAGGTTTACTAACTATCGTCTTATGCTCTAATATCTTAGGTGTCATGTCAAGTTTTTCAGCAAATCTCTTTGATGCAAACAAATGTGAAGCCCGTGAATCAAACAAGACATATGATGGTATACCTGATACAGGTAGGACACCTAATACAGCAATGCACATAAGTATAGCATGTCATCAATATTTACCAGAAGACAAATCTTAATTAAATCATACCTGCCACCACATCCGTGCTAGCTTCAGCTTCCTCAGCTGATGAAGCATACATCCTTCCTTGTGGTTGACTCCCTGGAGTCAAAGCAAGTCTGTATCCAGAAGGCTGGTTGGTTGGTAGGGCTAGTCGGGCTCAGCAATCTTTAGCAAAATGCTCATATGCATGACAATTAAATTAACGGTTCTGCAAAGCTTGAACCAGAGCATGAGCTCTCTGAGCCTGACTTGTAGCAAGTGGAGGGTGAGGTGGCCTAGCAGTTGTGGGTACCATATTGGTATTCGGGAGAGAAGATGCAGCACCAGACCCACTAGCAGGTCAAGGAGGATAACCCGATGGCCTGTAGGGCTGCCTGTATGAAGGACCAAATCCGTATGATCCACGAAAGTTCTTACTCGGGTCACCCGAATTCACATAAGGGTTCTCTCTCTTTCACACTCCAAGTGTAAGGGATGATTCACTTTTCATCTTATCTTCCATGGTTTTGGCCTTCTGTACAATCAAGGCATAGTCGGTGAGATCTAATGCCTCAAGTATCGTGCCAATGGATACCTTCAATCCTGTCAAAAATTTCTTGCCCTTTTCTTCAGTTGATTTCATGTGAAGGGGTGCAAAGTAGAATGGGGCCTTAAACTGTTGTTGATACTCAAGGACAGACTTGCTTCCTTGAGTTGAGGCTGAGAACTCATCTTCCTTGCGACCTCTAAAACTCTGAGGGTAATAATTTGCTAAGAACAACTTCTTGAATTGTTCCCATGTGAGTTTCGAGTGTGTAGCAAACAATATGATTTTTTAGACTTGCCACTAGGAGTTGGCCTCATTCTTAAACTGTAACCCTGAACAAATAATCTTTTGAGCATCGGTGTACTCAATCACTTCAAATATCTTCTCAATTTCTTGGATCTATCGATCCGGTTCCAAAGGGTCACTTCTCACCTTAGTGAATGTAGGTGGTAGGTTCCTTTTGAATGACTCCACCACTCTTGTGGTATGGCCCACCGACTGAAAATATGGTGTATATACCGGGCGGGTACGGGTAAAGAGGTGGCATCATATATGAAGGTATAGCCTGAGGTAGTATGAGTGGTGTACCTCCAACTTGATTCTGAGGGGTGATGCCAGGTGGTGTACCTCTAACCTGTGCCCCAACACTAGGTCCTCCAGTTGGACCTTGTGAAATATCTACCCGAGGAGGATGACCCGGTAGTGCAGCATACCACTGCTGTTGCATAGCAGTCATAAATGTCTGCTGTTGCTGGAGAATCTACTGATGGAGATTCTAATTCGATTGTTGAATCAAGTTCTCAACATCACCAGGGGTAAGTACTGGAGGAGGATCAGGAAGTGTAGCCATGGGCGGATTCTCATGAGCCACATTCTGATAAACTGTCTCTTGAGGTTGTGGGTTAGATGCTTGCCCCGTAGGTTGAGGCCTCCTATCGACTGGTGGCCTACCAATGGGATGAGAACCTCAAGGTCCACCCCGAGCGACACCCTCAGATCTAGTGCATACCATCGTTAAGTGTACCTGATTTGCATGAAAATTTCATATGAGTTAGTATTGCAACTCATTACACAATCGATCAAATTTTAATGCACAACCTTGTGCACTTAACAGTCGAGGAAAAATGCATATAACAATTCGAACTCCAGATTTGTATCTCATTACATGTGTCGGCCAAATTTCCTCTATGTACTCATAAATTTTCAAAAATGACCCTCAAACCTACCAATGCAGGCCATGTAGGACCCACAGGTGGAATCGGGCCCTCACTGCCAAAACCGATGGGCTAGCCCACGGGTGGAATCGGGCCCTCATTGCCAAAACCGATGGGCTAAGGACCGTCGGGCTTGCCTGGCTTAACCCCACCGGTTTCAGCCCGCCGGAGTTACCCGAGGCTACGTTTTAAAGGGGTTTTAAACCTAGTTTTCCGCCCATTTCCTCTCCTTTCCCTTCATTAGAGCTCAAGGCGATTTTGGGCAATCCTTGGGCAATTTTTTATGACTCGACTCACCGAATCGATGCAACGATCCGTTCGAGTTGCCTTCTCTCTTATTCCATCTTCAAGGTAAGTTCATAAACCCTCTATTTCTCAAAGTTTCTGGGTTTTCTTTCTTTTTAAATGGAAAAATCACCAATGTGATTGGGGCATTGGTTTTTTTCTTCGATTTTCTCCATAGAAAACGATTTACATGCTAATGTAGAGCTTAAATTATGGTTTCCAAGTAGTTTGATCCATGAAATGGAAATATTGGAGAAAATTTTCCCCTTTTTATGCCCTAACCATCAATTTTGGGGCTTTTTCTGTGCATTTCTCTCCTCTATGTCGATCTAGCATTCACATTATGAATTTCTTTGTTTCCATTGTAATATTAGGCTTCTATTGTGTTCACTAACCATTCCATTGCAATTTGCCCCAATTTGGACAGCAAAATTGTTCTAAAACCCTTATATAAACTTGCCCAAAAAGAGAGGGCAACTACATTAGGAAAATTTATAATTAGCCAAATCTTGGATTCCTTGTTTACATTTAAATCATAAATCTTCAAGCATATTAGAATCATCATTAGTTGTTTCTTTTGAAATGTAACCCTTCCATTTGGCTAGGTTCCCAAATTTGAAATTTCCTACTTGATCGGTATACTTGTTTGAAATCCTTCAATTTCTTATTCCATACCCAAATAGGGATATGTTATCTCTTGCAAGGATCTATTCATTGTTTATATCCTTGGACTGTTCCTGCATTAAGACTACATCTCATTTGGGATCATTGTATACCTCATTCCAACATGCATTATCTCATTCACCGCTTTGCACCACTTGTGTTTACTTAATGATTTCCATCACCTTAGTCCTTCTTATCTATGTATTTTCACTTAGCCGATTTAGGTATCCGGGTTTGATGACTTGTAAAATACTAGCTTACATTACATTTCCTAAAACTTTTCTGTCATATGCTATTATAGCTCATTATATTCATCTCTTTGATTCCATTTCTATTGTCTGTCTCAACTTGATACTCCTTATACTTTGACTTCTTATTTTACATCATGTGCTTATCTCTCTTCTTTGCATTTTCAGGATGCCACCAAGAAGAGGCAAGGAATCCGTAGAGCCATCAAGGAAGAGAAAAACTTCCAAGGCTAAGAAGAAAGAGGCGGGGTCTAGTTCTTCAGCCCCATCTCCATCTAGGGAATGGGAGGACTCATCCGACTATGATGAGATGGTCTTTCACAGTGTGAGAATTGCATCATTGTGGAGTACTTTCCGCTCATTACCTGTGATGTTGGAAAAACAGGTGATTGTGGAGCACTTTTCTCGCATTCACCTCTTAAAGAGGCTTTCTGCCCTTGATTGGGAGTCTATCCTCAACATTGATCGACCGTGTTACAAGGGTTTGGTGAGGAAGTTCTACTGCAACCTGAAGGCCACGGAGGAGGGGGAGTTCGCCATAATTAGTATGGTGAAGGGTGTGGAGATCATCCTAACTGTGGACAGACTGGTGAAGATTTTAGGAATCTCTTTAGAGAGTATTCCCTACTACAGTCCTCCCAGAACCAAAGGCATAGGCCCGCTGATGAGCCTAGACATGCAGGAGAGCATCTATGAGGTGATTAGTGGTTCACAAGCGAGGCCTGCATCCAAGTTGATTTTTCCCCTGGGGGTAGGGTATTTTCTAGGTTGGTGTAGTTCAACCTAGTTCTTAGGAGTGGTCATTGGAATCAGGTAGGTTTCATGCCCACCTACCTAGCTGCTTGCCTGCTATCTGCCCTTGAGGGCAATGTACCTAGACTATGCCTCCCCTACTTCATGCTGAGGTCTATGCATCACCATGCCTTACATCCCGAGGATGCCAGCCTACCTTATGGCAAAGCTCTTACTCGAGTCTTCGAGCATTTCGTAGTTGACCTTTCTAAGGAGGAGGGAACGGTCCCAAGGGACAAGTTCTTTGCAAGGAATTTGAGGCAGATGAACTTACACGCTTTGATGGTAGAGCCATAGGAAACTGAGGAGCAGGAGGAGGGTGTGCCCATGGATGAGGATGAGGATGAGCATACCAGAGATGACGGGAGTCATTTCCCATACTAGGAGGAGGGTTTCCAAGGGGTACCTAATCGTGAGGAGATCAAAGAGAAGGAAGTTTTGGAGGTGCCATTGGATACTAGGGCAGCAGATCCAGCTTTCCAAGGAGCTGGCGGTTCTAGATCACCCAGAGCTAGTGGCCCAGACATTCCCAGTGCTTTTGGCACATAGCCCACGGCTCCGCCACCTACTGGAGAGACACCTATCCTACAAGATATCCTATCAGAGTTGAGGTCCTTGAGAGAGGGTCAGGCTGAGCTTAAAGGTAAGCTTGTAGAGAGTGCGGCCCGAAAGCAAGTTCTTCTCAGGAGAGTGGATGAGAACACCGATAGAAAGCTCCAGATGTGGAGGCAATTCTAAGAGGAGTCCAGGTTTCAACGACTCACCTGGGATATGTACCACTCTTCTAGGGTGATCTCTACAGATGTCCATCGTGTATAGAGGAGAGTGGTATGCCTCCATAATCGATTCACTCATTGGGATACGCATCTCGACATCGACTCTCGGGTTCACTTAGGAGAGCCTTCTGATGTCTCTAGCGATGACTCTAACTAGTGTTTTAGGCTGATGGCCTATCCTCTTCTGACCTTGTACCTATCATTTCTACTTGTGTACTTAGAATTTGAATTGTAACTTTGATAGAAATTGTAAATTATTATTTTTTAAATGGTTTGATTGTATTAAACTGCGTGGTTTGATGGTCGCCGACACGGCCACCATATGTTATCTTATTATTCTTATTGTCTATCAGGTTTATGTTTGAAAATTTTTGGTTTTCTCATTTTACGCCGTTATGCTATTGAAATTTTGTTAAAATTTTCTACTCACTAGTACATTCAATTATGACAATTTCAATTTTAGTTAATCAGAATTCATACTATCAATGCATGCATGCCATGAATGCAAATGTTACAAATTTTTATATTTAAATTAAGGTTTTTTAACATTTCATAAGGCTTTTATCTTCACCCACCCCAGACCTATTATAGTTTTTATGGGGTCTAAGCAGTATACTATAGGTAGGCAGAGCATCGGGCTCTGATACCATCCTTATCACACCTTGCTCGTACAAAGTCGAGCCGGTGACCAAGTTAACACCGGTTAACTCACAAACCTACCAGGATCAACAACGTAGAAACTGCAATACAACATACCTCTATTAAACTAAGACAAACCTGTATTTTCAACGGAAGATCTGTTTATAATAATACTTGTAATTGTATCCCAAATTCTTGATATCCAAATTGAGTTATAAAAGTTATATACATTTGGACCTGAAGGCATGATATATACATAAAAATATAACAATTTAAGCATCAAGTCATCAAAAGAGAGTACATCAAAATAATCTAAAAGAATTACACGGGAGTCACTACAGCCCTATAGCACAATCCTCACACGTGCAATCGACACCGTGCTCGAACACATCGGGGACCCACCAGTCCTCAGAGGGAAACTCCACGATGAAGCTCGACTCCTGATCTCCAGGTGGGTAACTTATAAAATCATCTAAAAGAGTTGTGCACGTTAGGTGAGTTTACTAGCCCAGTAAGTGGAAAGGAAGACCACACAAGGAAAACCACACAAACAGTCACAATACAAATGCGCCTATATGTAATTCATTTTAACCCTATTAGCCTAACAACATTATTAGGTCATAGGTTATGTGCTACTCATAATCACAGTGCGCGTATGCCCTGCGTACGAGCCGCGAACCTCATCCCTTGATACGCTCATAGGGTTGTCAGAGAAAGCGATACGCTCATAGGGTTGTCAGAGAAAGTCCACTGTTGGCACCGGAATTTAAATACACACCAACCTCTGACAAATTTAAATGACAGAAAGTAAATGGGTGACTCCATCCGAAATAAAAGCAATACAATTGACCCTCTGAATATACCACCAGGATTACCGACTGTCCTAGCTATCAGTCGTACGTACTTCTAACCGTTGCAGGAGTTCGACAACCACAACTTAATGCTTTCCCCCAATGATCCCTTAACACATAAACCCCTATTGGGAAGGGTCGTAGCATAAGGATAAATCACATTCTAGCCACATGCCTCTAATTGAGTATAGTACGATTACACACTGACACCGCGTCCCATTCCACGAGTCACCATGCACTCATTTCCAAGCCGACTACAACATCAAATCTAGCATATACATCATGTCTAAATAAAATTCTTCTATCACATACATCAAGACATAAAGGATATTCATCATAAAGTAAAGCATAACATGTTAGGTAAATGCATATACAATGCGTGATATGGCATATGTGATGTCTAGTCTACACACAAGTGATATAATGACATGGCTAGACTAACACATGTTAAATGATGCATAACATTTTGAAATTAAATCAGAGTCCACTCTCCACTTACTTGTATATGTACACGATGCTTGTATTCGATACGAAAAAGATCTGATGTGTGGGTATGCGTATATTGAGTGTAACCTATCATAAACATAATGGTTTATCATCATGTTTGAATACTAAAATCAGGTTTAGAATCATAAATGGGGGTTACCCATCAAATTTGGACCAATTCTAAGAATTATGGAAAGACAAGTGGGCTAGAGCCAAAGATAGGCGGGCTGTTTCAGCCCATCGATTGCACCAGAACCCAGAAACTGAATTCTGGGAACTCAGGTGGACCAGAACATAAAGACAGGTGGGCTAAAAATACCCCCAGTCTTGAAACAAAATTGTTCCAACATCTTCCCCGACTTTTCTCTTGCTTAGGGAACTTGTTTGGGGTCAATCCAACGACTCAAATCACTCATTTATGGTCAAGTCATGTATCTTCAACCTAGATCTAAAGATCAAATCAAAAGAAAAATGAAGATTCTTACCTCTTTCTTAAGAACACCAATGAAACCTCAAATTTCACTTCTTTTGCTCAAGAACCTCCAAATACTCTAGATCTTCACCAACACTCCTTTCAAATCCTTCAAAATCATTATACACACCTTCCATTAGACGTTAGATTTGATTATCCAAGTAGGATTAGCAAGATCCAAGTGGGTTCTTTTCCAAAAATAAAAAAGAGGGTTTAAGAAAGGGGTTTCCCTAAGAATATTTAGAATATGTACAATACCTATCTCAAATCGAAGATCTCGACAAGCTAATCATTAATCCGGGCTTAAAATACTAAGACCCATCTCCAGTGAAGCTCTAAGGTCAATTTTCCATTCTTCTTTCTTCTTTCTTCTTCCTCTTTTCCTTTCTTCTTCTTTCTCTCTCTTCTTTACTCTCCCACCGACCAACTATCATTAATGAGGGAAAAGACAATTAATGTCACCTCTTTTATACCTGGGCCCCCCAAAATATCTTCTATTCTCAGGTGGGTAAATCTTAGGTGGGCTATCTCAGGTGGATATATCTGGGTATATCTCAAGTGGGCTTCAATGGGAATAAACTCCCACATAATATTAGATTACGTTGGCACCCACAAATATTAGTACGTATCTTTACTTTTTGTACATGGCCTCATAGTGCGTGCAAGTGCAAGGCTTGGGTGCACTTATTACACTTGGTACCCGCTCGGTCATGTCAGGCCAACCCGAGTTCAAGGTCATTCTTGCTACCATATTCCATATGATACTTGTGTCAATTCTCTCTAGTTCAGCCCCTATATGATCAAACCAAGTCAATACGAGTAATTAAACCGAGTTTAGAAAGTAGGGTATCACATCATATGTCCCCCCTACTCCCTTGAGTTTCTTAAAATAGGAGGTTGAGGGAGTAGAGTTGCCTTTACTCCTTAGGGATGCTTGAGCATGCTCTATGCACTCATTGTGTTAGAGTTCGGTACGTATTGGAGATGTAGTGTTCGGTGCGCCCCTATCATATTGGAGTTGGAATTATAGAGAATAGGAACCCGCTTGGACCCCATCGTGCTGGGGTGGAGACTTTTAAGTGTAGAATTTTCGCGTGGTCTTTGCAATAGAGGTAGGAGATTCTAAGTGTAGAATGCCTGCAAGTTCCTCGTAATAGATGTCGATGACTAGTTACCGTGCTCATAATAGATGTTGATGACCAGATAGTGTGCTCAATAATAGATATTGATGATAATATAACAGATGTCAATGACCAAATACCCCGCTCATAATAGACATCGAGGACCAGATGTTATATATCAGATGCCCCCACTCCCTTAGGCTCTAACAAGAGACCGAGGGAGTAGATACCTACTTCTTTAGAATGAGCATTACAGCCGAAGAGAATTGAGCACTGATTAGGAGCTAGACTTATGAGTCTTAGCAACTAGGAGCTTATCATATCAAGCACTAATCAATAAGATCCCTTGGGTGATGGTCGTGCATATATATATATATATATATATCAATGAGTAGAGTCATGATGGGACAATTTTAACGATTAAAATTTGTATGAATGATGCAAGGTGTGATGCCAAGTGAATGAAAAGATATGAACTCAAATAATTTGAAATATAGGTGATGAAGGTAAAAATGCCACTCCCTCGAGTCATCCTTGGGTCGTCCTCGGCAGAGCCAACCCCTCGGTTCATCCTTGGCCGAGCCGACCCCTTGGGTCTCCTCCCTAAGGAATCTGATCTGATCCCGGCGACTACAGGGACAATCCTGAGGATCACTCATTGTCAGCTCAGTAGATCTTATCGCCAGCTCAACAAATCTTATCGCTAGGAGATATCCCAATAAATAAGGTAACAGTTACCTAGTGGGACTCTTCCGAAAGTTATCCTAACAAAAGTGAACTACTTGTCAAAATATGACTCTCCTCAACCACCTCTCTTCATTCTGTCTATAAATATCAAAGTAAACCCTCAAAAGAGGGGATCGATAATTTTTCATAATAAACTCTCTTGAGTAACTGTTGTGGAGAAAATCTGACTTAGGCATCGGAGAGTCCCCCATCGGTTCAACCCGGCTCTCCTTTGTCTGCTCTTCTGTGCAGGTCTAGCGTGGAGTAGCCAGTCTTGCAAGGAAAATCATCCAATTAATTTTTACCGCATCAATAGGCAAGCAAGGAAATGGGTTGTTATGATGCAGTTAATGAATATTGGTGAATGTTGAAAGTATAACTTCATAGTCAATTATAATTTGAGACAATAATTCCCAGACATGGCAGGGCACCCAACTTAGGTGCAGAGCAAAGATTGTATTTCTCCCATTCTCATTTGCTTACATGAATTGGTAGACACATATCATTCATAAT
The DNA here is from genome assembly GCF_013358625.1 of Macadamia integrifolia. Taxonomy (NCBI): domain Eukaryota; kingdom Viridiplantae; phylum Streptophyta; class Magnoliopsida; order Proteales; family Proteaceae; genus Macadamia; species Macadamia integrifolia. The sequence goes on from NC_056570.1 coordinate 5,789,615, forward strand.
TTGAAGCATGCTGAAATAAGGCCTTAGGAAAAGGTTGAAAAAAGGATAATTCTGAAGAACTGTCGAAAGGACAATCCAATGGTAAGAACAGTCAAATCAGAAATACGCATGACAAAAAAATACTGGCCAGGAGACATAAGCTATTAGGCAAGCCATGTAGAAAACGTATGGGGTTCAGTTTTAATTCAGCCAGAATCAGCCCCTGCACCCTAGAAATGAGCATTATGAGAATGTGATACAAAGAAGCCCACAACAACAATAAAGCAGTTAGTGTTGATATTATCTTGGGGCAACAAACACAAGCTACATTTCAAGATCATCCCCCAATTGGAGAGCAATGCTTACCACTCCATTATTGCACACTCACACCCATTATCTGTGGGACCATAGGTTATGTTTTCTCAACATTGATCCACATCCACATAAGATAAACCCAGTTCCATGACTGTAGATAGATCCAAGTTGGCAAACCAATATAATATTGGCATAAAGATTCTTAATAAGTAGATAGAATTTCGCTAAATAAAAGTAGGGAAAAGGTTAGGTATGCCGTCGATATCAAGTATGCTAACACCCATTGTGTCTATCTCTCTCTTCTCTTTTTCTGAAATAACCCTCATATCTTTACTGAATGATACTCCATCATGTGTTCCTATTGGTGCTATCTGCTAGCATACTTGATATCGGCGGCATACCTATCCGTCTCCCATAAAAGTATTACATATCATGAAATCCTCGAATGGTTTGTGTTTCTTTATCTGCTGGAACGATTCAGTATTTTCATTCAATTGGGTCTTGGAGATCTAATCCTTGGTTTGCTATTAAATAATAGACTGATCTGTCACATGGCAGAAAAAGTGGCCAAGGTGAGGTGGGACTTTTTCTTTTCTTTCTTACTGTGTTACTAACTTACTATGGATCCAAGCTTGTAGGTTCAATATCTTCTTTGGGGATCTTATATGTATATTAGGTTTTAAGAGCAAAACTATGGATAGCAACAGCTATTATGAAGGACATAAGTGGGTTGTCCCATCCAGCAGATACATTAGCTTTAAGTGCAAAACTATGAAATCAGTTTATGACTGTTGAGAGTGTGGGGCTCGAGTAGAATTCAACCATTAAACTGGTAGTTAAATGTACCTCTCTAGTTCTTGATGGCCGATACGCTATTCTCAGTTGTTGCCAGTTCCAGTTCAGCAGCTCTGGAATTTGTTTCAATAGTTGGAGATGATCAGACTTAGGTGTTTGGGAAATAGTCGGTTTTGAAGTGCTCGGCTAGCGAATGTTTAGATTCGAAGTGTTCGGTTGTGAAGAGCGCGTCTGCCCAGCTTATCCTTTGAAGGTGGGCGGGTGCTCGGCGTATCGAACACCGACCAGAGAGCGCGGTTGCTCGGCTTATTCATGGACTTGGTGGTCTGGTTTTTGTTGGCTCCTGAATTGCAAGGCCTTTTCACTCCGCCCGCGGTTGGTTACGAAAACCTTGGACGTGGATGCTAGGCTACAAAGAGCTTGCTCGGCTGTTAGAGTCTTCAAGGTGAACCCGCAGGGAGCTTGGTCAGTTGTGAAGAGCGCAGCCTTGAGATGGTCTGCTTGGTTTTGAAGTGCTCGTGGTCGGTGGGGTTGCAAAGATCTCGGAAAGTTGCCGAGATGACAGTTATGGATGCCATGACCAAAAGGTAGGATCCGACCGTGGCTTAAGAATTCAGCTTCACGGACCACTTTTCAAAACCACTTTGTAAACCACCTGTCAAACCACTTTGTAAAACCACTAAAGGGATGGGGGCTTCGATGATGCTGAAGAATCCGGGTTAAATGTCGATGAGAAATAAGACGCAAGAATTATCGATTTCAGAGAGGAGATTGGGTTTTTTGAAAAATGAAATAAACAAACGCAAAAGAAAAATGAAATTAAAAGAGGAAGAAATTAAGTTCTGCAACCAGACTCCCATTTTAAATGTTCAAAGATCGCAGAGGCGGCGGTGGAAGGAAACCCTGTCTCTGCCCTGAAATCAAGACTTTCTTGACATTCAGAGAATGGAACTCTGGATCGAGACGAAGGAATCTTGGATCTCAGGTGTGAACCAGGAACCGTTCTTGATATTCAGGGAAGGAAAATGATCGAGACGAAGAAATCTTGGATCTTCACTATGAACCAGTATCCACTCTTGATATTTCAGAGAAAGAAAATGATCGAGATGAACGAACCTTGGATCGAGACGAAGAAATCTTCGATCTTATGTGTGAACCAGTAACCATTCTTGATACTTCAGAGAAAGAAAATGATCCAGATCAGAACTCGGTTGTCAGTCATTTCTCTGTCTGCTTCCACTGCTCCTTCGTTCCCACGGACGGCGCCACTTTGGTGCAGAAATCGGCTCCGGGAGAGAAACCTGCATAAAGAAAGAAGGCTGGGGGGTGCTTCGACTCAGTTTCTGACACAACCACACAGATTATTGGAATAGTGGAGAGAGAGAGAGATTACCTCTTTTTCTTTTTATTGGGTGGATGTAGCAAATCCTAGTCCCAATGAGTGAAATACCCAGTTTGCTCTTGTACATAGATACCTTGAGTTGTGAATGATCCTTTGACCTGCGGTTGAGCGTCATGTGTCCTATATTTATTGTCCTACATTTATCGGTGATGTTATATTATGATATATTATGATTGAGTAGTTCAAATTGAAGTTTTTTTTCTTTTTTTCACTTTTCCTAGTTGGAAAATGGTTCTGCTGTTGTAGGATGCGGCTATGGGTTTGATTCTGAGTGCGGCAACTGGCAGGGGTTGGACGACTGGTTCGGGGATGGAAGGTCCCTTTGTTCCTGCTGGATTTGAAAATGAATCTGGCACAGAGAGGATCTCCACCTTCCCTTGGTCCCTCTTCACCAAATTGCCTCGTCAGAGGATGCGTGTGGCCTTCACCTGTAACGTCTGTGGACAGAGAACCTCTTGTGCCATTAATCCCCAGGCTTACAGTGATGGAACTGTCTTCATGCAGGTTAGTGGTTCAAGTAAAAAAGCCTTTCCTTTCCTTCCTTATTTTCATTCACTGTTTCCTCTGCCTATTTTCTAAATTCGCATCCATCCACTCTTGTTGTTCTACAGTGCTGCGGATGCAATGTATTTCATAAGCTGGTCGATAATCTAAATCTGTTCCATGATATGAAGTGCTACGTGAACCCAAGTTTCCGTTACAGAGAATTGGGTGGAGAGGTTGATTACAACTTTCTGGACATGGGTGACTGGGATGATGATATTCCTCTTCTAAACTCCATTTTCATTTAGAACAAATGGAATTTGGTTACATTTAGAAGTGGGAATTATGTATTTTTGTATTCTAAAACTAACACTAATGTAATTTAACAGTATTACCTTTTTGGGTTTAAATATGATAAACGATTTTTTAGAATGATGTAATATAGGTAAAAGCTAGGGAGGTTGATGTAAATCTCTCTTTTTTTTTCAAAGAAAACTCTCCCTTTAAAAGTTGATAGAGATAGGGGTGCAACAGGGCCGGGTTGGGCTAGGGTTTTAAGAGCCCAACCCTAAGTCCCCTTAACTAGGCTCAAACCCACCTTGACCCTAACTCAGGGCCCGCAAAACTTCAACCCTGACCTATCCTTCAGGGTTTAGCGCAACCTTTACCTGCCTTGATTGGTTCTGATTTTTCAAGGTTGGGCTGGGATGACCCTGACCCTGACCCTGACCCTGATTGACCATAACTTTGGTTTGCCATCAAGGGCTGGGTACACCCTGACCGTGACCTTGACTTTGCAAAATATGGAATAACTTAAAAAAAAATATATTCATAATAAAGAGGAGATAAAAAATACAAAGTTACAAATTTCTTGGTAAAAAAAGCAAGAGAGATTTTTTTTTGTTGGTAAAAAAAAAAAACAAGAGAGATCGGTGATAAGATTTATTAGGAATTTTGAGGTGTCAATGACTCAATGTCAAACAATATATAAAATTAGGTTAAATTCAAGGTTAACATCAGGGTCAACATCAGAGGCAAAAATCAGGGTCGGGTTCAGGGTGGGTTGGGCGGGCCAAAGACATCAACCCTTACCCGCCTTGACCCTGACTCAAGGTCAAAAGCCCTCATGACTAAAATTTTTGGATCGATACTTGTTGGGATCAGGGCGTTTTGCAGGGCCAAACTTGCACCCCCAGATAGAGGAAAGAAGTTGAGAGATGGCGCATGCCATCCTCTTTTACTGTCCGTACAACACAACCGGTGATAGAGCTGACTGACTTTGAATCATAGAAAAGATGGCCCACTATAGTGGTTCCTGATCAAGATCAGACGATCAGTAGTAAGGCTTTTACAAGAATACTGTGGTGACGATGGCTTGTGCACAAGTGACATGTGCGTCAGAGTTACACCTTAGCACGGTCATTGTTATAGTCTTCCCTCGCCAAACTTTAGACCAGAAAGAATCAAAGAACACACACGAACAGGAGAGAGAGAGAGATGACAGGTGCGCAGGCGATGAAGCGTATTCCGCTCATTAAATTCCCTCAAAGACATCCAAAACCTTCAGGTATGTTCTTTATCTTCTCTGTTCTCTTCGTTTTTTCCTTTCTCTGAAGACTCCTCTCGCTCAGGTTTCATTTGGATTTCGTAAGGCATCTAATGGTTTGTATTGTCATCTCATGTCGGAAGCTTCTTTCTATACTAGTTAGTATCAGATTGGTGCATTTTTATTGCTCTTATTGATTTGTATATTCATTACAATCCATTTGATTTATTTCTTCTCGCATTTGCTTTTTTCAGAAAAATGTAACCTTCCATGAACTCGATCGGGTTAGATCAAATAAATAGGTAATGGTTTTTATGAGGAAATTTCAGGGTTCATTATTAAATAAACCATTCGGATACTGTAACGAAATCTTAATCTGATAGTTGAAGTATTGAATCAATCAAATTGTGTTTAATTTACCTTTGTCCCTAAATGTTAATTATGTCCAACGGGTTGACAAAAATTGGGGGTTTTTCTACTTGTACATAATTTTGCAGGTTCAAATTTAGAATCTATCTTCATGGCCTTGTCAAATAGAAGAACTTAAATAAGAAGGAAAATATCAATAGATGTGAATAAAAAACCCAAAGTTTGCATTTATTGAATTATACACTTTCTATGTTGTTTTCATTTACTGAACTAAACATGTTTCTCATATTTTATGGAACAAATTGGATTAAATAGTTTTAGAAATATATCTTATATTAAATCAAACAAACTAAATGGACTGCATTTCAACTACAGTATTCTGAATTTGTTTTGTCAATTACCTTATTTATCTATATCTGAACACTGAAAGATATCTCAGCATTGAATGAACAACTCTCTCTCTCTTTTGTGTGTATGTGTGCCTTTTTGTTAATGAGTTTCCACTGAGTGTGTAACCAATAAACAGGCTCTGCTTCCCAACTTGAAACAGCATCAACAGTTGGAGGTGCTCATTCAACTTTCTTTTCCAGTTCCGGAGCTCTAGGGGCACCTACCAACGCTTCTGTAGGAGGGAAGGCTTCTGATCAGCCCAAACGCACGCCAGTTTCAGACAGGGAAATTGAAGCTATTTTGGTATGCCCAACTTGGTACTTTGTTCTAGGTAGTTAAATATTGATGATTATTTTTCTTCTGGGTGGAATTTATTGAGAAAGCATTTGGATGTGATAGGGGAGGGTCAGCACCATTCAAACACCCCAAAGGCCAAAGTCCTGATGTGATGAACCTGGCTGGTAGCATAGATTATTGCCTAGGTGACTATGTGGTTGCCCATGCATTGGATGGGTTTAATCTTTGACATAATCCTTACTAATTTAGTTTATGTTTGATATAGGAAGTAAAGGGGGAAGAATAGTATTGTTCCCACTGTCCTATGAAGAATTTTCTCCTTTCCTTTTGTCTATCCCATATTGTTTGTCCATTCTACATCACACCTTGCAAGCTGTCACCTTATTTCAAAATTTGGAATAAACATTGGTCTTTAATGCTTTTTTTGGTCCTTAAAATTTGAGGTTTCTCAAACAATCATTGTGGTTTATATATGTTGTCTTTGCTCAATTGGTTGATTCGTGGCATGTATTATGTGACTGTGGTTTAAATGTGTGAGTCTATCATCTAAACAAAATTATGAGGTAATTATGAGCCAAAAACGAAACTAGGTTGTCAACTGGTCATCAAGGTGCACCTAGAACCCCCAAGCCACCCCTTAGTTATGCATTCCTTAGAGTAGTATTTCCTGGACACCCTTGGGTCAACTGGTCTCCCAGAAAACACTGTCCGTGTAGTGGCCAAAATCGTCCAGTGTGTTAGATACATTTTCATATCATTGTGCTGCACATTTCAGCACTGTAGCCTTCTGCCTTGTGGCAAAAATAGGGTTTCCTCTCTGTTTTCTTTCTTCCAAAGTAAATGTGGCTGTTGTTCATAAGGAGTCATCCAGTTCAGACTTTGGTTTAGGAAATAAGTTTTTTTATTATTGGGTGTCAATGTTGTAGGAGGCGGTCATTGGTTGAGAATCATTAAGTAATCCGGAAAATGGCCTTTAATTTGGAATAATAAGAATAGGTCACACTAGGACTTCCCCAATAGATCACTAGGATTCTTACCTACAAGTATTTGAAAACATTTGTTACTTGTACAAGATGGGGAGTACGGGATATGCATGACATCCCACCCTGTGTGGGTAGTTGTTATTTTAATATCTATTTTATGTAGTTAGTAGTTATCAATGGTGGAGTGTAGGTGTCGTGGGTATGTCAAATAGTTATGTGACTTTTAATGTGAACATGGGTAGTGTGAATGTTGGAAGTGATTGTTGGAGTTGTAATATGGTCATGCTGAATTGGATTATGAGCTATACTTATAGTGGCTTTGTTATCACTATGTAGTCTCATTGATCATTAACCTTGAACCATAGGAGCTCACACGCTCCATGTGCCATGGCCCTGAACATAGCCTTAGCATTTGATCTAGCCACAACTGCCAGCTTTTTAATACTCCAAGTGACTAAGGTCCAAGGCGCTAATGTGTAGTATCTTGATGGGGATCTTCTCTACATTATAAACCCAATCCAGTCTGCATCAGTGTAGGCTTCAATCCTCAATTGGTTACGTATGGCGAACAACCACCACTTTCGAAGATTATACTTTAGATACGTGAGGATACGGAACACTGCTTCCATATGTTCTGTTTTGGGAGCATGTGTAAACTGGATTACTGCACTAACTGTATATGTAATGTCAGGATGCGTGACGGAGAGATAAATTAAGTTTCCCACCAGTCTTTGATACCTCTCTGTAACAATTAATGGAAGTAACATATCTTCCCTAACTTGTGATTTTTGTTAATGGAAGAGTTAGCAGATTTACAACCTAGCATTCCGCTCTCCTTCAATAAACACATCACATATTTTCTCTGACAAATATGGATTGATTTTTTTGATCTTGCCACTTCAATACCCAGAAAGTACTCTAAGATGACAAGATCTTTGGTTTCAAATTGATGTGCCAAGTAGATCTTAGAGTCGCTTCACTTCTTCTTGATCATTTCCTGTCACAATGATATCATATACCTCTTCTGCTAGGTCCCCATAGAGAAAGGCATTCTTCACATGAAATTGATATAGAGACCAGTCCTGATTCACTGCTAGGGATAGGAGCACTCCAATTGAGTTCAATTTTGCAAATACAGCTAATGTCTTTTGATAGTGAACTCCATACATTTGGCTATGTCCCTTAGCCTCCAATGTAGCCTTATACCTTTTTTTTTGTGCCATCAAAGTGGTGTTTAGCTAAGAGTACCTCTGCAGCCCACTGGATATTTCCCTTTGGAAGATCAATCAGTTCCCAAGTGCCCTCATCTCTTCACACATAGCTGCCTACCATTCAGGATTAGTCATTGGTTCAACAACTTTTTGGGAATAGTGATCGAGGATAAGGCAATTAAAAATGTACGACTTGTAGGGGAGATGGAGCCATAGGATACAAACTTGGCAATATGGTTTTATTGCAGGATCTCTTGCCTCTTTTAACAGCAATTGGAACATCTAACTCGGGGCAATAGGTAGGAATATTACCTGGATCAGGTTGAGGATTAGAGGAGTAGTCTTGGCAGGCCTTCTTTTCTTTCTGTTATATAAAGTAACTCTTTTTCCTTTTCTTTAATCCCTAACGGGTTCTCTCTTTCCCTCGTTTCTTGATCTACTACAACTCTCCCTACCTCAGATTTTTGAGTAGTCCCAACTTCTTTTTCAACTTCTACTATAGGCTTACTCATTTCTAAAAAGAAGGGGAAGGATGGTGCAGGTGAATGTTGGATCAGCTCTTCATTTTGACTCTCTCCTTGAAGAGGTGTTATTGAAGAGGAAAAGAAAGTAACAGATACAAAGAAGGTGACATCCATAGATACAAGTCTCTTTCGGGAAGCAGGATGATAACACTTGTACCCTTTTCAGTTAGAGAGTAGCCTAAGAAAGTACATTTAAGGGCATGGGGATCAAGTTTGCTGCGGTTAGACTTTCAAACATTAACATGGAAAACAATAAGCCAAACACTTTTGAGGGAAGAGGAAAGGAAGACGAGGTAGAGAGGAACTTCTAATGGAGATTGGAACCCAAGAATACTAAGAGTTCGATTTATGAGAAAAGTTGCAGTGAGTAAGGCTTCAGGCCAAAAGTTTTTGTGGACATGCATACTAAACAACAGATGTTGAGTTTTTTCCAACAAGTGGCAATTCTTCCTCTCAACTACCCCATTTTGTTGAGGGGGTATTAACACATGCAAGTTCATGGAGAATTCCATGATCAGTAAAAAAAATTGTAAACCCCAAAACATGTATTCACCTCCCTGATCAGACTGGACAATTTTGACTTTGGTTTCAAATTGGGTGGATACCATATGATAAAAAGTCATGAAAGCAGTTCACACTTCACTTTTGTGTTTCAATAGATAAACACAGGCAGTATGAGAAAAGTCATCAACAGAGGAAACAGAATAGATCTATCCAAATAAATAAGTAGTGGGAGCTGGCCCCCATCATAGTGAACAATATGGAACAGAATAGCAGTTCTATTACCACGAGAATGATAATGAGTTTTACAATGCTTTGCAAACTGATAGGACTCAGAGAAATTATTGGTACTAGTTTAACATTAAACAAATGAGGTAGTTGTTTTATCATTACAAGGTGCAACAAATGCTGATTCCATAACATCGCATTGGCAACAAAGATACTTACACTTCTTCCACAGAAAAAAAGATTGAGCTTCTTTTCAACATCCCTTTGACGGGCTGTTGTAGAGTCAAGTAGAGAGTCCTTTCTCCTCCTTTCTCCTCACGTCCACTGCCCAAAACCCTCCTTGTCGGTTGATTGTGAGGCAAGAAATATGAGGAAAATAAAACTACCATTCAAGGATTTTGTGAGGTGACGAACAGAGAGAAGGTTAGTAGCAAAATTTGGAACATGAAGGACCGAATCAAGAGGCATGGCCATTGTGACACATGCTACCTTTACTAGGGATGGAGGAGAAAGACCCATTAGCAATTCTAACCTTATTTCTACTTGAACTGACGGAGTAGGAATCAAAACATTCAGACATACAAGTCATGTCGTCGGTAGCACCCGAGTCAATAATCCACGAGGAAGGAGTGGAACTAGTGGCGTGAATGGTGGCTTATGAGGAACCAGATGAGGCAAATGAAGAGGATCTAGAAGCAATACTAGTGGCATTAGAAGCGTCATCCAACCGAGTCATAACCCTACGAAATGCTTCAATATCCTCTCGAGTAAGAGTGCTATTGTCTAGTGTTGTGGCTAAGGAATCACCATTAACAACCACTATATGAGCTTTGGCTTCCCTTATCCTTCATCTTTGGTTCTACCCAAGGGATACCATGATGGTCGACCATGTAAATCCCAACATATCTCCTTGGTGTGAGAATTTTTCACAGTGTGAACATTTAAGTTTGTCCCCATCTCTCCTAGAGCTCCATCATGCCAGCTCTTTGATGAAAAGGAGGCTTAGAGCAGATTTTTCAAGAGGAAGCTGTGATTTCTCACTCGACAATGTATTTTCTATGGCCACCCTTCTCATCTCTTCACTTTACAAGTCACAACATACCTCATCTAGGGATGAAAGAGGTATCCTCCTAGAATTTGAACCTTGATAGGCTTGTATTCGGAATTCAGACCAGTAAGTAGGATTAAAATCTGTTCTTTATCAAAAATATAATAAACTTCGGCCTCATCTTCCAAGTTAGACAGTTGGCTATGTCACACCCTGCCTCCACTTACCTGAAGGCTGGTGACCGGGACATACCACTGTGTCCGCAATCCATCCAGGATCTGATGTAGTTTTTTTAGGTCACAAAATAATGAAATGATTCTAAAATCCACATAAATAATAGTAATCGGTAATATAACAGCTGGTGATTTCTATTGATACTTACCATAATTACACAAAAGAATGTTTTCCACAGACGGATCATAATTACAATTATGCCCCTAGGGCTAATCAGATATGTACACAAGAATAAAAAAAGGGAAGACGAATACTATCATCTTCAAAGTGCCCCAAAGGCACAGTCATCACACACGTAGTCTGCCTCATGTGTAACCAACTCCACCCAAAGATCATCTCCATAAAGAGCCGGCTCCTCGACCACAATCTCAGGATGGATCCCTAAGTCCCCATCTAAAAAGGTGCAACAAATGGGGTGAACTTCCACGAAGCCCAGTGAGGGGCGGACACACAAGCAATCCAACCATATATGAAATGCAATAAAATATGTTCAACCACACCAATATGAATGCATGTCATGATCTAGTTTATTAGCAAACAAGCCTAGTCAACAAATTCGAAGTCCATAGTGGGTTTTAGTGCTACTGTAACATAGGTGGTATCCCCAGTCACAAATGTACGTTATCGATCCCAAAGGATACAAGCTAGTTATGAGTCAGGAGCATACCGGTCCCTACATGATTACTTTGGTACCCGATAAGCCCCTATTAAGAATCCCCCTTACATACTACTACACTAGAATCCAACTTTCGGTGATGGGTTTTGTCACGATGCCAATACCCCCCACCTCGATTACTGGAAATTCTCCCAACCTTTGTCCATCGGATGGTAGGATTAGCCAATACATAGCCCCTATTGGCAAGGGTTGTAGTACCATGGTTATTCTCCTAGTCCGATGCAATCTAGCATGAGACATACCACATCACATCATACTCACACACCCTGTGGGCGTACATTGCCGGAACCAAACCTTCGGCTACTGTGTACCCCACACTCACACACCTTGGGCATGCTGTGCCGGAACCCAACCTTCGGTTATATTGCATCCCACTCATCCACAACACACACACACACCCTGGGCATGTAGTGCCGGAACCCAACCTTCGGCTACCCTACATCCTACTTATCTACAACACACACACACAGCTTGGGCATGAAGCGCTGGAACCCAACCTTCGGCTACCCTGCATCCTGCTCATCCACGACACACACACACACGCTCCCACAATTCACACCATTATACACAATCCACATTCACTAATGACAAATTTAACATGCAAAATGTTTATGACCATACACATGGATGCACATGCTATAAATACTCCATAAAACATACGCAACACCCACACACCTCAAGTCTCTATTGATTGCGGAAAAGCCGATGGCCTCGTGCTGTATTGCCCCATTGTTAACCGGTTCTATTCCTAGCAAACGTAGGGTTTTTTGGTTAACTGTCAAGCATGGGAAGGGTCATCTCAATCCACATTCACTAATGACAAATTTAACATGCAAAATGTTTATGACCATACACATGGATACACATGCTATAAATACTCCATAAAACATACGCAACACCCACACACCTCAAGTCTCTATTGATTGCGGAAAAGCCGATGGCCTCGTGCTGTATTGCCCCATTGTTAACCGGTTCTATTCCTAGCAAACGTAGGGTTTTTTGGTTAACTGTCAAGCATGGGAAGGGTCATCTCATAGGTCAAATGATCAATCAAAAAGGAATTAAAAATTAGGTGTAAGATGGTTCATAGGAAAGGATTAAAGTATCGGTATCGGTTGCCGTATCGGCCGGCCAAAATTAAGATACGTATCGGAGGGTATCGTATCGTATCGTATCGGAGATACACTAAGATACGCTAAAGATACACACATAAATGGATAGGAAACATTTTTTTAAACACTTTTGCATAAAGAATTTGTTAAAAAAAGCTATTGATAACATGTATTATGCATAAACACTAAATGAAGGATATCACACTAAGAATTC
>NC_056570.1:5801941-5809608 GCF_013358625.1 Macadamia integrifolia
TTTTTCACTGTATTCTCAGTATCGGTGGAATCCGACACAGAATGGAAAGGGAAGAAAAAAGATGGGGAAGGAATAGGATCCTTCGGTTCTGATACCAAGTTGATAGAGAACCTTAGGGAAGGGAAGGGAAATCAGAGTAGAGAGGGGAAAAAGGAGGATCACACTCACACGTTCATTCAATAATCAAATTGCTCTCTAAATCTTCAGTCGATTACAACCAATATATAGAAAATAGGAACATGAAATTAGAAACTTAACTGGAATAGAAACTAGCCTAAACTAGGAAACAATTATAAAAGGAAACCAAAGCAAGGAAATAAATCCTACTCCTACGTTCAAGTTTGGAAACTAAAAGCATGAAATAAAATACTGGGTAAACTACTAATTTTATTTCCAACCCTTGTTGGACCAAAACCCTGGGCTGGACCGGTTCTTTTTGGCTCTTGGCTTCCAAAGCCGGTCATGCTGGTCCAACCAAGAAATGGCAGCCATATCTGCATCATGTCGTGGGTATGTCAAATAGTTATGTGACTTTTAATGTGAACATGGGTAGTGTGAATGTTGGAAGTGATTGTTGGAGTTGTAATATGGTCATGCTGAATTGGATTATGAGCTATACTTATAGTGGCTTTGTTATCACTATGTAGTCTCATTGATCATTAACCTTGAACCATAGGAGCTCACACGCTCCATATGCCATGGCCCTGAACATAGCCTTAGCATTTGATCTAGCCACAACTGCCAGCTTTTTACTACTCCAAGTGACTAAGGTCCTAGGCGCTAATGTGTAGTATCTTGATGGGGATCTTCTCTACATTATAAACCCAATCCAGTCTGCATCAGTGTAGGCTTCAATCCTCAATTGGTTACGTATGGCGAACAACCACCACTTTCGAAGATTATACTTTAGATACGTGAGGATACGGAACACTGCTTCCATATGTTCTGTTTTGGAAGCATGTGTAAACTGGATTACTGCACTAACTGTATATGTAATGTCAGGATGCGTGACGGAGAGATAAATTAAGTTTCCCACCAGTCTTTGATACCTCTCTGTAACAATTAATGGAAGTAACATATCTTCCCTAACTTGTGATTTTTGTTAATGGAAGAGTTAGCAGATTTACAACCTAGCATTCCGCTCTCCTTCAATAAACACATCACATATTTTCTCTGACAAATATGGATTGCTTTTTTTGATCTTGCCACTTCAATACCCAGAAAGTACTCTAAGATGACAAGATCTTTGGTTTCAAATTGATGTGCCAAGTAGGTCTTAGAGTCGCTTCACTTCTTCTTGATCATTTCCTGTCACAATGATATCATATACCTCTTCTGCTAGGTCCCCATAGAGAAAGGCATTCTTCACATGAAATTGATATAGAGACCAGTCCTGATTCACTGCTAGGGATAGGAGCACTCCAATTGAGTTCAATTTTGCAAATACAGCTAATGTCTTTTGATAGTGAACTCCATACATTTGGCTATGTCCCTTAGCCTCCAATGTAGCCTTATACCTTTTTTTTGTGCCATCAAAGTGGTGTTTAGCTAAGAATACCTCTGCAGCCCACTGGATTTTTCCCTTTGGAAGATCAATCAGTTCCCAAGTGCCCTCATCTCTTCACACATAGCTGCCTACCATTCAGGATTAGTCATTGGTTCAACAACTTTTTGGGAATAGTGATCGAGGATAAGGCAATTAAAAATGTACGACTTGTAGGGGAGATGGAGCCATAGGATACAAACTTGGCAATAGGGTTTTATTGCAGGATCTCTTGCCTCTTTTAACAGCAATTGGAACATCTAACTCGGGGCAATAGGTAGGAATATTACCTGGATCAGGTTGAGGATTAGAGGAGTAGTCTTGGCAGGCCTTCTTTTCTTTCTGTTATATAAAGTAACTCTTTTTCCTTTTCTTTAATCCCTAACGGGTTCTCTCTTTCCCTCGTTTCTTGATCTACTACAACTCTCCCTACCTCACATTTTTGCGTAGTCCCAACTTCTTTTCCAACTTCTACTATAGGCTTACTCATTTCTAAAAAGAAGGGGAAGGATGGTGCAGGTGAATGTTGGATCAGCTCTTCATTTTGACTCTCTCCTTGAAGAGGTGTTATTGAAGAGGAAAAGAAAGTAACAGATACAAAGAAGGTGACATCCATAGATACAAGTCTCTTTCGGGAAGCAGGATGAAAACACTTGTACCCTTTTCAGTTAGAGAGTAGCCTAAGAAAGTACATTTAAGGGCATGGGGATCAAGTTTGCTACGGTTAGACTTTCAAACATTAACATGGAAAACAATAAGCCAAACACTTTTGAGGGAAGAGGAAAGGAAGACGAGGTAGAGAGGAACTTCTAATGGAGATTGGAACCCAAGAATACTAAGAGTTCGATTTATGAGAAAAGTTGCAGTGAGTAAGGCTTCAGGCCAAAAGTTTTTGTGGACATGCATACTAAACAACAGATGTTGAGTTTTTTCCAACAAGTGGCAATTCTTCCTCTTAACTACCCCATTTTGTTGAGGGGGTATTAACACATGCAAGTTCATGGAGAATTCCATGATCAGTAAAAAAAATTGTAAACCCCAAAACATGTATTCACCTCCCTGATCAGACTGGACAATTTTGACTTTGGTTTCAAATTGGGTGGATACCATATGATAAAAAGTCATGAAAGCAGTTCACACTTCACTTTTGTGTTTCAATAGATAAACCCAGGCAGTATGAGAAAAGTCATCAACAGAGGAAACAGAATAGATCTATCCAAATAAATAAGTAGTGGGAGCTGGCCCCCATCATAGTGAACAATATGGAACAGAATAGCAGTTCTATTACCACGAGAATGATAATGAGTTTTACAATGCTTTGCAAACTGATAGGACTCAGAGAAATTATTGGTACTAGTTTAACATTAAACAAATGAGGTAGTTGTTTTATCATTACAAGGTGCAACAAATGCTGATTCCATAACATCGCATTGGCAACAAAGATACTTACACTTCTTCCACAGAAAAAAAGATTGAGCTTCTTTTCAACATCCCTTTGACGGGCTGTTGTAGAGTCAAGTAGAGAGTCCTTTCTCCTCCTTTCTCCTCGCGTCCACTGCCCAAAACCCTCCTTGTCGGTTGATTGTGAGGCAAGAAATATGAGGAAAATAAAACTACCATTCAAGGATTTTGTGAGGTGACGAACAGAGGGAAGGTTAGTAGCAAAATTTGGAACATGAAGGACCGAATCAAGAGGCATGGCCATTGTGACACATGCTACCTTTACTAGGGATGGAGGAGAAAGACCCATTAGCAATTCTAACCTTATTTCTACTTGAACTGACGGAGTAGGAATCAAAACATTCAGACATACAAGTCATGTCGTCGGTAGCACCCGAGTCAATAATCCACGAGGAAGGAGTGGAACTAGTGGCGTGAATGGTGGCTTATGAGGAACCAGATGAGGCAAATGAAGAGGATCTAGAAGCAATACTAGTGGCATTAGAAGCGTCATCCAACTGAGTCATAACCCTACGAAATGCTTCAATATCCTCTCGAGTAAGAGTGCTATTGTCTAGTGTTGTGGCTAAGGAATCACCATTAACAACCACTATATGAGCTTTGGCTTCCCTTATCCTTCATCTTTGGTTCTACCCAAGGGATACCATGATGGTCGACCATGTAAATCCCAACATATCTCCTTGGTGTGAGAATTTTTCACAGTGTGAACATTTAAGTTTGTCCCCATCTCTCCTAGTGCTCCATCATGCCAGCTCTTTGATGAAAAGGAGGCTTAGAGCAGATTTTTCAAGAGGAAGCTGTGATTTCTCACTCGACAATGTATTTTCTATGGCCACCCTTCTCATCTCTTCAATTTACAAGTCACAACATACCTCATCTAGGGATGAAAGAGGTATCCTCCTAGAATTTGAACCTTGATAGGCTTGTATTCGGAATTCAGACCAGTAAGTAGGATTAAAATCTGTTTTTTATCAAAAATATAATAAACTTCGGCCTCATCTTCCAAGTTAGACAGTTGGCTATGTCACACCCTGCCTCCACTTACCTGAAGGCTGGTGACCGGGACATACCACTGTGTCCGCAATCCATCTAGGATCTGATGTAGTTTTTTTAGGTCACAAAATAATGAAATGATTCTAAAATCCACATAAATAATAGTAATCGGTAATATAACAGCTGGTGATTTCTATTGATACTTACCATAATTACACAAAAGAATGTTTTCCACAGACGGATCATGATTACAATTATGCCCCTAGGGCTACATCAGATATGTACACAAGAATAAAAAAAGGGAAGACGAATACTATCATCTTCAAAGTGCCCCAAAGGCACAGTCATCACACACGTAGTCTGCCTCATGTGTAACCAACTCCACCCAAAGATCATCTCCATAAAGAGCCGGCTCCTCGACCACAATCTCAGGATGGATCCCTAAGTCCCCATCTAAAAAGGTGCAACAAATGGGGTGAACTTCCACGAAGCCCAGTGAGGGGCGGACACACAAGCAATCCAACCATATATGAAATGCAATAAAATATGTTCAACCACACCAATATGAATGCATGTCATGATCTAGTTTATTAGCAAACAAGCCTAGTCAACAAATTCGAAGTCCATAGTGGGTTTTAGTGCTACTGTAACATAGGTGGTATCCCCAGTCACAAATGTACGTTATCGATCCCAAAGGATACAAGCTAGTTATGAGTCAGGAGCATACCGGTCCCTACATGATTACTTTGGTACCCGATAAGCCCCTATTAAGAATCCCCCTTACATACTACTACACTAGAATCCAACTTTCGGTGATGGGTTTTGTCACGATGCCAATACCCCCCACCTCGATTACTGGAAATTCTCCCAACCTTTGTCCATCGGATGGTAGGATTAGCCAATACATATCCCCTATTGGCAAGGGTTGTAGTACCATGGTTATTCTCCTAGTCCGATGCAATCTAGCATGAGACATACCACATCACATCATACTCACACACCCTGTGGGCGTACATTGCCGGAACCAAACCTTCGGCTACTGTGTACCCCACACTCACACCTTGGGCATGCTGTGCCGAAACCCAACCTTCGGTTATATTGCATCCCACTCATCCACAACACACACACACACCCTGGGCATGTAGTGCCAGAACCCAACTTTCGGCTACCCTACATCCTACTTATCTACAACACACACACACAGCTTGGGCATGAAGCGCTGGAACCCAACCTTCGGCTACCCTGCATCCCGCTCATCCACGACACACACACACACACTCCCACAATTCACACCATTATACACAATCCACATTCACTAATGACAAATTTAACATGCAAAATGTTTATGACCATACACATGGATACACATGCTATAAATACTCCATAAAACATACGCAACACCCACACACCTCAAGTCTCTATTGATTGCGGAAAAGCCGATGGCCTCGTGCTGTATTGCCCCATTGTTAACCGGTTCTATTCCTAGCAAACGTAGGGTTTTTTGGTTAACTGTCAAGCATGGGAAGGGTCATCTCATAGGTCAAATGATCAATCAAAAAGGAATTAAAAATTAGGTGTAAGATGGTTCACAGACAAGGATTAAAGTATCGGTATCGGTTGCCGTATCGGCCGGCCAAAATTAAGATACGTATCGGAGGGTATCGTATCGTATCGGAGATACACTAAGATACGCTAAAGATACACACATAAATGGATAGGAAACATTTTTTTAAACACTTTTGCATAAAGAATTTGTTAAAAAAAGCTATTGATAATATGTATTATGCATAAACACTAAATTGAGGGTATCGTACTAAGAATTCAAGGTCTGTAGTTGTCCCATAAATGTAAAATCCTTGTTCCCAACCTTGATTTCCACTTTAGTTAGAGAGAAATATGGCTGACAGCAACTTTGGAACAAAAACCCTTCAAAAAATTGTTTTTTTTTTCTGAAAAATTACCCATATTGGCCATTATATGACCGTAGCGCCGATACGTATCGATACTCACCGATACGTACCGATATATATATCGATACTCACCGATACGTGCTGATATATACTGATACGTACCGATCGATACATAACGATACTCACCGATACGTACCAATACATACCGAAACGTACATTTTACCTCAATTTTATATTTTTCATAGAGTCGTATCGAGGCATGTCGTATCGTATCGATGTGTATTAGTGGTGTATCGGTATGTATTGTAGGATATATATCGATACGAAATGATTTAAAAAATTCAATGTATCGTATCGGTGTGTATCGTATCGGCCGACTAAATTTAAGATACGTATCGGAGGGTATCGTATCGGTATCGGAGATACTTAAAACCATCTTCATAGGTGGATGCTCACCGACTAGTGGTGACCCAAAGGGGAAGAAAACCTACAGGGCTTTACCACTGGATGCTCACCGGGGATGGCTTTGAGGGTTTACAAAACTTATAGGATGTCACCGGTGGATGCTCACCGGGCGATGGTGATCCACCGGTGGGCATCAACCGGTGGAGACAAATCCGGGACTTCTCTGCCCAGATTTGCTCCACATGCCCTTTAGGTCCTTTTATGTAACTGTGGATGTGTGTGATTCCATGTGTGGTGCTAATCCCAGCTCTATTTCTCACTTTTCCTCTTTTGAATTGCTTACAAGTTAGGGTTATGGTTCTAGGGTTACTTTTTATGTAGGGAGCACTCACACACATCACTTAGTCTAGGGTTAGTGTAATTAGCAACTTAATCATTTGGGTTCTAGGGATTTGATCATGTTCTCCAAATTTTAGGGTTTGAGTTGCTACAATTTGGGAAAATCAATTTGAGATATATATGTAGGGTCTCTAGATCCACAATTATGACCATCCCAAACCTTTAGTTTAGGTGTAATACATCATTACCCCAACCTAGGGTTAGGTTATGATGTTTGATTAGAGGGCATTTGGCCAATTACCCAATTTCTTAGGTCTTGGGTTGCTTAAATTGGGCTTTTCACATGGGAGGTCTTCCACACTCAATGTGAGTGGATGAATGGCTAAACTAGGTCTCCTACACCAAAATCCCCCACTCAATTAGTGTTTGAGATTTTAAATATAACCGCAAGCGTACGGATCAGTGTAGCTACGGGTCGAACTCAGGGAGAGCAGCCACTTTATTTTTTTTTCTTTTAATAATGCGAAAGTGAACCTATTAATGGTTGTGATCTAATTCTAACTACCGTCCTAAACATATGTATCTAAAATAACGTCCTAACCATTCGTCATCTAAGAATTTAAAGACGCAAGCCACGCAATTAAAATTAAATAAATAAATAACTGAAAATAAACAACCCACGCAATTAAAAAATAATAATAATAATAAAGGGAAAAAAATTCTGAAATAAAAATAAAGTAAAAGAAAGGGGATAAAGCTAGAGAGAGACTCACAAGTAGGTTTCTCTACTTAGCCCGAGGGATGCATCATAATATGAGCTTCCCTACTTGACCAGAGAGTCACTCTTACAAGGGTTACTCTACTTGGCTTTAGGGAAAGGGAGACAATTAAAATAAAAGCAATAAATTGATGGTTCTATGGCTAGGAGGGGCAAAACCAACACATACACTAGCCATGAACCTTGGGGGAAAGGGATAGCAATAATGTAATGACTGAAAATAAAAATCCTAAATTAA
>NC_056570.1:5809628-5903981 GCF_013358625.1 Macadamia integrifolia
TTGTTGGCATTTAAAATATTTTTTGTACCTCTGGGACAACTGCAAATGGGCTGGTTCTGCATCTCGGTTCAATTCTAATCCATTATTCTTTTTCTGACCCGAAAAGAATAATCATTTGTACGGGTGACCAAACGAATGTATACTTTTAATTGAACACGTCCATCTTGCTCAGAATTTCGTCATCTTCGTAACCATGAAAAGAAATAGGACCTCTTTACGTGTAAAATTGAAGATATAGCATCCGATAGTCCTTAAGGCCTTGAAAATATAAAACCTGCAAAAAGAGAGTAAAACCCAAGGTAGCTCCATTCTAAATATGTAAAATGCATGTTTTACTACCCTAGATTTCACACATAAATGTGCTCATCAATTAGTAGATCAAATTGGTGGGTAGAAGGATTTTGGTTAGGGTTGCCCTAACTTAGCCTAGGTCAAGAAATAAGGTAAGAGAGAGAGAGAGAGAGAGAGAGAAACTCACCTTCAATGGGGCGGGTGAGTGGAGGCGATCTCCCTTGCTCCCTTCCTCTTCCTCCTCCTAATGCAGATCCGGGTTTCAAAAGACTGAAATCGGATCGCTTAGGACCCACAATAATGATAAAATATCTCAAGGTAATGATTGAGGGGCAATCTTGTAAATTCAGGAACATTCAAGCACTTAGAAGAGTATAAATAACTAATAGTGTCAAACTGAAATAGAAAATTAGAGGAGAGGTAATCTGTAATTACTAAAGTAAGGAGGAAATAATATACATACTTATAATTTCCAGGACACGGGGTTTTCTTGTAATTATAAATAACTGTCCTTACTTTTAATTTTCGAAAACCAGTCTTTCTTCAACCTTAGGTCATGATGGACATAAGAAACCAGCAGCAATAGGAGAAGGCTTGTGATGGAGAACCTTGTCACCACAGCTCAAATCACTTCCAGATTTCAATTGAACAATCTGCCCTTCTGAAGGTGTGAAGACCAATAGCAGTCTACCCCAAAGGTGAAGCAACAATTGAGAACCTGTGACACAAACCTGCTACTGACGGTGACCTGCATAACCAGCGATGATCCCTTGTAAGTTCTCACAGCAGGGATCACTTTCAAGCATGAGATTCAATGGTTCAGATCGCCTTGGGGAGGGCTTCCTTCGATCAAAAGCTTGACCCAAACAGATCTCACAAGAAAGAGATCGATCCACACTTGTGGTGCTGCTAACGTTGCCCAGAAACAGAGTATCCCAGGACAGAATATACGTTGGGAAATAAGAGAGGATTAAACAGAAGAAGAGGGGAAAGGGGGAGAAGAAGAGAGAAGATAAGAAAAGAAGAGGAGAGAAAAATCAGAAAGAGAGAGTCACGGCAGTCACGGCAGCCATGCTCTAACCAAGCAAACATCCAATTTCAAATCAAAACTTAAAATCTCAATATCAGTTTTCTTCCATTACATGGCTATTTAAAGAGAATCAAAACATAAAATTGGTAGTTTAATAAAAATAGAAACTATCCTAATTGGCAATTGGAAATAAAAATTCAATCTAATTAAAAATACTACCAACTAATTCTAGCTTGAAAAGGAAAGAAAAAGGAATCAAATCAAAGGCTATCTCAAGCCCAATGCCCAATTGCATCACCTCCCTTGCTATCCTTTCTCCCTTCCCTTGCTCTTGAGTTGATAGGAATGAATGAGCAAGAGGTTCTGTTGATAGTAACTTAAGTCACATAAGGGCTATTTGGGAAAATAATGAGTTTTCATTCATTACTGGGTTAATCCTCCATTTGTCACTAGTGGTCCCACCTCGGGGTATCCTGATGCATTAATCCATCCCCTGGTAGGTTGTGCCAGTTGTTGAGTGGTTTGAGGTGCACGGGTACGAGGGCTCGGGCCGCACAGTCAAATAACCTGTTTTTGGCCAGTACCCTCACCGGAGGGTGTTCACTGGTTGGTGTCCATCCACCAGTGACCATCAGCCGGTGTGGGCTATTTTGGTTCACTTTTTGTGGGACAGTATCTTTTGGCTGTGTAGAGGACTCCTTAGGTGTTTGCAAGAGTGTGTGACCTTTCTTGGTGCGTCTCACTACTGGGGTTCGGGTAACTCCATTAAATGGTAGACGACTTATACTGACTTCTTCTTCAGTGGTTTAAAGCCCTTCCACTTGTCCTGGCATGAGTAACACTTGCAAGTGGTATCAATCCTTCTCTCGTGGTAGAACACAAATGCCAGCCAGTCGTCATTGGTACTGACACTCTTGTGATTCTCTTGCAGCCAGTCACACAAGGAAATTTAGGGCACTAGTATAACAAATATATTGGTAGTGATCATACTTATTCTAGAGAGCTCGAGCTGAAGTAAGGGCAACAACAATGCATATCCACATCCCACACGTGCAGGCCTATGCACACATGGCCTTGCATGTGACAAGCACTCATGTGGAAACACCATCACGTGGCATTGAGGAGAGAATGCGTTAGGTAACTTTATTAGACTTCTTAGCAATCAAACATTTGACCTCCTTGCTTTGATACCAAGTTACAAATAGTGCATATTCTACTAGAAAAGGACTAGATGAGAACCAGTTCAAGTAGATGGAAGAAGAGGAAGGAAAAGAGAGAACAAGAAGATATGGGAGAAAAGATTGTGTTGTCCGTAGATCTACACAATATCACTCTTATATCCATGTAAATAAAAAAAGTACAAATATACCCTTACAATGTTGGAGGGACGCCTAGGTGTGCAGTATATGACTATATGTAATATAGCGATGGCAATTTTATACAATTATGTTTATATGCAACTAGCTGAGATTCTCCGGGCTTGTTGGGCTGTGACTCGTTCCTCTTACTCTCATCTCACATCTTTTCATTTCTTCAGTCCCCCTTTCTGTTTGGACTTATTTTTTCCCCTGCTTTGTGTGTGTGGATCCGTGTAGCTGACCCCATTAGTTGGGATAAGGCTGAGTTTGTTTTTGTTGATGTTGTGTATCAATGCAATAATTGTGCTAATAATGACCTAATATGGAAAATCAACATATAATAAACAAGGTATAGGATATAATATAAGCATATTCATCGAAAACAAAACAATAAATATAAAGCAATGTAAACTCGTGAAGTGTCAACCAAGGGTGCTGTCGTGTTGGACCCAAGGAAGAGTCTAGACTCTGGACTCCTGCCTAAGCGACACCTCGAGAACTATGGGTATTATACCTAAGTGCAGGAGACCATATAATTACTTGTATACCCCTACAGACTATCATTCTAAGACTTCAAGTGTTCCCAGACAACTAAGGTTCATAATTCATTGATTTTTGCTCTCTATGAGGTTAAGAATTTTGAAGGAGCTTATGCTTTAATCAGGAGGATGGTATGGAATGGTGGTGTACCTGATAGGAGGATTTATGTCACTCTTGTTTATGGGTGGTGCTCTGTCTGGGAAGCTTAGAGAAGCATGAAAATTCTTGGAATAGTTGAGTAGGAAGGGTCTTAACCCACCTGTTCGTGGTCCTGATCCTTTGATGGAGGGTCTGCTCAATGCAGGTTACCTTGAATTGGCAAAGGGATTGGTTAGGAAGATGACTGAAGAAGAGTTTTTTTCCGGACATAGTGAAGTTTAGTTCTCTGTTGCAAGCTATTTGCAACTCTGGACTCTGGAGAGGTTGATTTCTGTATTCGTCTTCTCTATGATGTATGCAGCTTGGACCTTTCTCCTGATAATAACACTTGCAAGATTGTATCAAAAGTGGGTCGTATGGACGAAGCGTTTAGCTTTGCCCATTGTTTGATTGAAGAAAGGCACAAGACGTCTCTGAGTTCATATGGTTCGATTCTTAGAGCACTTTTTCGGAGGGGTCAGTTTGAGTATTCATTTAGCTTTTTCAGTGATATGAAGGCTCAGGGTCATCCACCAAATTGGCCTGTGTATACAATTTCGAAGGCTGCCAATTGTATGGTGGAGATAACTGAAATTGGGTGTTGGAAAAGTGCTAGAAGTGCTTCTGTAAAGGGTCTCCCAAACGTGTTTCTGTTTCTTTTCTGATTCAGAGAACCAAAAAATAAAAACTTTCCTGCTCAGAAACTCTCCCATGGAACAGAAGTGTTGTCGACAGCATCTTAGACATTTTTAACTATTTGTTTATATAGTAAAACTAATGTGGAGTACATTAAAGTGACCAAGAATAATTACAAAAAATAAAAAAGTATCTCCAATCGTGTGGTCCAGTCCCCTTGGAACAGAGCTTGGACTGACTGTTATACCCTATGGCATATCTGGGGCAGGGTGGCTATATAGTCTCTCTCCAAAATCAAAATCCAAAAATACATCCAATCCAGCAATTCCTTTATTTTTTATGCCCTATGCAATCATGTGGTCCAGTCCCCTTGGAACAGAGCCTGGACTGATTGTTATACCATATGGCATTTCTGGGGCAGGGTGGCTATTTAATCTCTTGGTTAAAATTTTAAATTTGTATACCTGATGTTAATGTAAGGTTGCTCCATTGTGACCTAGTTGGTCGCAGGTTCGAGTTAGGAAACAGCCTCTCCGTGAAGCGGGGGTAAGGCTGCATACATTCTGACCCTCGCCCGACCCTGCAGTGCTGGGAGCCTCGTGCACTGGGTATGCCCTTTATACCTGATTGCAAATGGTGGTTTACTTTACAGCATTGCTTCGTATTGGGTGAAGTGGAAATCTGATGCTTTCTCACTCAACCTCTTCCTACATACGATGGTTTTGTTTTTCTTGGACCACCTCTTAGATTTCTAGTTGCACAAATAAGTAAACAGTGTAATCTTAAGCATCTCGATTAAATGATTCTTTCTGGAATTATATTCTTTCAGAAGATGGTCCATAATACTGGTCGTCTAATGAGCAATGGACATTGGAATTCCTGATCATTTAGATATTTTCTTTTGCATTGTCACCTTGTCTTGTTTGGAAGCATGAAACATCACATTTCTCCTATTTTGGCTTTTGGCTCAGCCACTTAGTGGAGCACCTTCTTACATTTATATTACTAGAAATCAGCCCGATTAGATCCCAATAATTGATGAAGAAATTTATTCTATACTGTAGTAAATTCAGGATTGGAAAAATGCAGTGTGGTATACATTTGGGTTTAGTTTTGTATGATCATTGGAAAATATGATGAAAATTTTGGTGAAATTTTCAAATTATATGGCTGATTTATAAAGTTATACATGAGTTTTCCCCTATCTATGAGAATTGCAGAATTCAGTATGTACATTAGTAATTTGCTAATCAATGACTTGGAAGATAGTTTGTATTTCATAGGGTTTGAATCACTAATTTAGGAATGAGATCTTCCAAGGAGGCCTTAGGGGCACTGCTGGTTAAACGGTTTACTCCTTACGCTCACCATGGAAGTAAGAAATTACTGTACTGGGTTCCCCCGGGGGTCCTTTTTCCTGTGGCTCTGTTTGGTTGCAAGGAAATTGAAGAGGATTGAAATGAAATTTCAAACCTAGGAAAGAAACTTTTGTAATCATTACCCCACATGATTATGTCACTTACTCCAATGCATCCGATAAAAGAAAGGCACCAGCTCCCCCCTCCCCCTCACCCCTCCCCCCTCCCCCCACTAGGATTCTGCGTTCCTTATCTACGTGCACACTGCATCAGCACTGGCAAAAAGGAGTCAGATTTACCTAAGAAGGGTGGGCCAGGTGCTTGTGAGCCCCCTCTGCTGCAAGTGCTTGTTGGATCCCCAATCCCGTTTCCGGAGAGGGGCTGGGCTGTGTTTCCCCAGAGGCTAGCTAGTGGCAGTAGAAACAAAAGTTTTTGTGTCTTTTTTTTAGGTTTGAAAATTTTTCTTCCCTTCCCTTTAATTTCCCTTGCAACCAAACGGAGCCTCTGTGTGTGTGAGCGTGCTCGCGCATGCGCGTGTTCATGGAATCAAAAATCGTTGCATGCTTGTTTGTTTGTTTTCTTGATTTATGGCCAAATTAGTCAATTGTTTTTCACTGTTTATTTTTTTCTTAATTTATTCATTTGTTGGCAGTTGGGTGGTTGCATCTGATATTTTGACCTACAGCTCCAACAAGAGGGATGGTTTGCTGGCATGTTTTTTCCCCTTTTGTTTTATTTGTTTTGTAAAATTCAAACATATACCTTGAGGGGAAGTTGTTCTTCATATACAATGTTATAGATGGGATGGACAAGTTGGGAATTTTACCCAACAATAACATAAGAAAAACGACATTATAGTGAAGCCTTTCATGAGATACCAGAGAACTCTAATAGGATGACCTTTATTGATCTTTAATTTTTTTCTGCCTTCATACTTTGTAAGTTGCATTGATTTGTAAAGGGGGATCAGAAAAGGTAGGCAGGACTGCGTTTAATGACATTTGAAGTATTAACAGCTACACCTTAGAACCTACACCTTAGAACTGACAATTTACATAGGGGAAACATAACCCTAGGAACAGGTATGGCTACAAACTCTACAGCCACCCTCCATTTTTTCTGCATGTGTGATTTAACATTTAACATTTTTATTTTTCGAACTTTTTAAGTCCATATGTAAACTGGGAGTGCTAATTTGTAATTTTTCCCTCCTTACCTGTTCTTTGGGCTACCATATATTCTTTCACATAGTCTGGATTTTCAGATCAGGAAATCATGGTTGCCAAGGCTGTGTTTGGTATTGGACACTTGGAATGAATTTGAGGCTGAGAGCACATTCTGAGACTTTGGCTGTGTTTGGCATGCATTCTTGGAATGCATTCTACGTCAAGAACACGTTCTAATACAAAAAGAATAGTTTTTTTTGGTATACATTCTTGTTCATGGATGTTAGAGAATGTGCACCTATTTGTGAAACATGCTATGTAGCTCATTCCGCATTATGGCTGAGAACGAGAATTCTCATTCTATGTTAGGAATGCATCCTATATTTTGGGAATGCATGCTAAACACAGGCTTAATCCAAGTAAATGTCATATCACTTAAAAATACCCAGGCTGTCAGTCTGGATGTGAATACAAACTAGAATTGTAGTGAAAAGCCTGTTCTCAGATGTTCATAGTCATGTCAGGTAAGTTTGTAATGTCTGACTACATCATTGGTTTTTCAGTTATAAACTTATTTTCTAAATCCTGTTTCATATGCATTCTCAGAATATAGGATGCATTCCTAACATCTGAGAACAGGCTTTTAGATATATTTCTAGTTTGTATTCGCATCCAAGAGAGCCTATGTATTTTTAAGCCATAGGACGTTTACTTGGGTTATCCCTTAATTGGTTTGCTGCCAATTGGTGGGCTGTTGCCTGCACATGTAGTGTCAGGGTGGTGATTTAATGATTGTGGCCAAAATATTTAGTCCAGCAGTTTAATGTGTGTGTGTGTTGGATCTAGTCTGGATTACTTGGAGGGTGGACCTTGGTGCAAAGGTAAGTTTGCTTCAGATCGTCCTAGTGGTCGTGAGTTCGAGTCGGAAAACCACCTCTCCATGAAGTGAGTGTAAGACCATACGATATGACCTTCCTCAGACTCCGCAGTATGCCTTTTTAGTCTGGATTTCTTGATGAGACCACTTTGATCGGCTTAAAACAGATACAGTGTGTATTGGTGTTGAGAATTCATAGAAAGTATACTTCGAAAAGAAGTGGGGAATCGAAAAGCAGGGAGACACTGGTCTCCCAAGATCAGCAGAAGTCTCGAAAAAAAAGAAAAGAAAGATCTTTCTGCCTTTAAAACTATGGTTATTTCTAGCAATGAGTGCACAGGAAGGCAAATCAAAGCACCTGAAACTGTTCTATTTCTACACTTTACACTTCTACCTACACTTTCTGGTTGTCAAGAAGCTACGTCATTTCTGGATTATCTGGGTTATCAGATAAGTTGCTGAGATATTCGTATTGAAACGATTTCACCTCCAGGTCCTGCCTTCATTGCATGGTATTTTACATGAATTCCTGAAGATGTCACAAAAAAAGTTAGCAAAAGTAGCCATGTTAAGAGTATGTATCAGAAATCTCAGCTACCTGTTTAACCAAAATAATAGGAAATTTTTTTGATGAAGTATGCTCAGATGATTGTTATTATCACCGTCGTTTAACTGGATTGATAAGCATCAGCAGAGAGAGAGAGAGAGAGAGAGAGAGAGAGAGAGTGAACTGTGTCAAAATTGGTGGTGACGTACCTTCATTCTGTTGCAAATTGGTGTTCACGGCTACTGCATGTAGAGTTATTCGAGCCTTTGGTTGCCAATCGTTGGGCTTCCCTACCCATGATTTGAGCTCCAAAATCTCTGCCATTCAATTTGTAAACCAAATACAGTTACAATCAAAGGGAATTCAACAGCAACCTATTTGTGAAACTTAACCTGAGGTGTACAGTCTAAGCTTTTGGACCCGAGTTCTGTTATTTCAGTTGCGTGAAGAAAGCATTATATATTGAGACTGGACAGTTACCAGAGGTGGAAGAATCCTTCAGGTGCCTCATGTCAAAAATGGCTGCCATGGCCCCGTCTGTGTGCTTCTTTATTTCGTGGCATCCAATTTCTTCATACTGCCAGCTCCCTTTCTTGTACTCCTCGTTTAGGAACAGCTCTATGTGCCTTGCATCTAACGTCTGCATCGTTCCTACAGAAAATATATTTGCAAGGAATAGTAACGTCAGGGACCTGCTTTTCTAAAAGTAAACCCATTAACCTGCTGCTGTCCCTGTTTAGGATCGTTGGTTCATCAACCCATTCAGCGAAAATTCAAGCAGACACCAATATAAGTGAGCCTGGAGTTCTGAACATAGCGATTGCTGTTTATACTTCATAGCCCAGATTCGAAACCATAAAAATTGGTCATTAATCGGAGTTCTGAACATAGCGATTGCTGTTTATACTTCATAGCCCAGATTCGAAACCATAAAAATTGGTCATTAATCGGAGTGAATCAGTGCGAATCAGTCAGTGACGATTCCGATGGGATTTGACCGATCTGCTTTCGATTTTTAAATCCCTGCTTGAAGGTCTGTCTCACAACATGATGGTCTCCATCTCATATAAAACAATGTGGCCTAGAAAAAAAAAAAAAAAAAAGGAGGCAAAATCCAAATGGTTATCCTACAAATGATTACGAATTCCTAGATGTTCCACAAGCTTTGAGAGGAAATGATTCTCTTGTAATATAATTCACTGAATTTAGTACGACTAACACTTTCTATTTACAGAGTTAAAAAGGTCTCTTCTTCCTGTTTGTCAATTATCATGGCTTGTCCTCAATCATATAGATTTTGCAGTAATGGCTTGTCTTAAATCCCGATAAACTCGTGAAAATTCTCACCTTCGCATGTGTTGAGGTTGCAGGCAGGGCATCTTACGAGCTGTAGATCTGAAAATCAAGGGCCCATCAAACACTCGATTAACTCTATAATGAATTTCTATAATCAATTAACTCTAAAATGAATTTCAATAATTATCTCTATAATCATTTTCTATATATTTTTTTGGTAAAGAAATCATTTTCTATATATATTAAAAAAGAAAAACTATAATGAATTTCACTGAAAAAAGTTCACTTTGCAGGTTAATGCTATAGCTAATAGGGGCGAGGTCATTTTAAATCGATTTAGAGAGGGAACAAAAACAAAAACTTACCGGCTATCCAAATTCCAGTTTTAATGCTGCTCAAGACACAAGAACCAGTATTCCGCGCCATTTGCTCTGTGCCTCCTCCTCCTCGTGGGATTTCCATGGGAGAAGACAGCTTCTCCGTCAGCAGCGCAACCGTTGAGTCAAAGAAAAACGCGCCAATTCTCATCCAATCTACACTACCGTAGAAAATAGAGTTAATTAAAAGCAATGTTCAATAGCTTAAAGTGTTCAACAGTGGTGTGATTCACCAGTTCACCGCACCTATGTGTTTCTCTTGTTGATGAAACGAGTAAGAGTGACTTCCATCTGTCACAGATCGAAAGTTGGTTCAGTAGTGAGGTATTACAATTACACTACCATACTACGGTTGTTCTAATGCAATGGCATCTAACTGAAACATTACGAAATTTAATAAATAAATAAATAAATAAGTTACCAAAAGCTGAGGTGTAAAGTTTGATCCACTTGAAATCCACGTGTTCTGGTTGAGGAACTCGAAGATCTCGCAAACAAGCAAACTTCCATACGCTGTCGTGCATCGCGATCTGATGGAACCAACGATTCGTTGCTCCAAGCATCACTAGAGATATTCCGTCCAAGTATTTCGCGATCTCCGTCCATATATCCTCTTCGTAGCTTTGTGACGTGCACACGAAAAATTAAAATTAAACAGTTGAGTCGATATAATCATCTTATCAATCCAACCGAGGTAAAATTTAAACAATCGGCATTACCGGTGTTGTTTGAATGAGCACCATTTCCCGGCAAAATATATTGGATATTCGATTCAAAGAACAAAACCAAATTCTCAGGTAAAACTACATCGCAAGATCTGTTGAGAATGCTGATCAATTTTTTCAAAAAATTTGAATTCGGAAACTTCAGACGCACACGAGTACAATGCTAGCGCATTGCTTGCGAATATCTTTTGTTTCACCTCACAACGGAAGTCGTACAGTTCTAGATCAGATGAAAATTTCATTTCAATTTGTTCGATTCACAAAATGAAATTTCAAAATGTAGAACCTTCTGAAGAATCAAACTCTGAAACCGATGCCACGTTGAAAATAGAGCGGAACAGCCTTTCGAAGAGACCTTCAGCGTTAGAGGTTGCTAGAAACGAATTAATCTGATCAGAATTCACAAGCTGAAATTTATGATCAATATAGATCAGTGAGCTTCCGAGCTGAGAATTTTTTTGGAGAATGAACGAATTAGGCTAATCAGAATTCAATGCTATACATACTAAATCAACCGGAAACAGAGGTATAGCTTTCCGTTCCGAGAGAAAAGCTTGTCACGTCCAAAACAAACTCTGTTCATCGAATCTGTTGAAGTAGAGTTTGGCGATCCATCCGCTTGTTCAAATTTTAAAAAGTCACAATGACGGATGGAAATCTTTTTTCAATGAAGTGAATGAAATTTTAGTAGCTCAATAGTTTAAAGAGGCTAAAGCATTAGAAACTGGAATTCTGGATAAATTGTCGGTAGCTCGCTAATTATACATTGAAGCCACTGGATCCGCTGTCGGATCTGTTGTTATCGATCAGAAAGGACGAAGAACTCTTTAAAAACTTATCAGAAAGGAAGATCTAATAGTATCGGTAAGAAAGAGTAAGAAGATTCCGATGGATTTCTAGTTCAGGAATTGAAATATAGCAATTACCGCTAGATCTCATGGTAACAAAGTATCAATCAATCAATCAAAAACTTCATAATTCACAAATTCACTTCGATCAAATTGCTAAGAGAGAGAGATTACCAGGAGAAAATTGAGTTTGGAGTGATAGAACTCGATCGAGGAGAAGAACAGGAGCAAATCGAACTGCCTCTTCGTATTCGCTTCCCCATTGACCTCTTCCGTTACAGGGGATTCAAAGAACAGAGGCGCCAAATAACAGAAACGGCTATATATAGACGCGGGAGAGTGGGGACTGTGGGTGGAAATTTTAAAAAAGAAGAGGATGAAATAAGGTTAGGTGTCCAAGGGTAGTTTTGTCCAACGATGTAGCCTTTTGTATCCGACAGTTCTATGAGCACGTATAGCACATAGAGGAGTACTGCAATGAAATGTGACAAAACAGTATGGAACATGAGAGGGCAGTGAAGTCATTTCATGCTAAGAGGAGAGAGATAAACATAGAGGTGCTAGTATTATGCCCCACAACAAAACTTTCTTTTTATATAGGATAATTAAAGAGACACCCCTGCATAATACCAAATTACACTCGCACCCTTGCCATTAGTGACTGTTATGGAATATACCTCAAATGTTGATATCAGCTAGTATATTTTTTTATAAATACCAAAATATTCTTCTAAAAAGTGAAGTACTTAATATACCCTCACTTAACCCCATATTAACCCTAAATCAAAAAAACACCTCCATCCCCAAATCGAAATTGTGCTCTTCATCCCAAAGCCTTTACTCTCCATGAAGAGCAATGGCAATGGGCGGTAATGAGCGACGACGGGCGCGACGAGTGGCGACCGAAGTCTGCGCCGCATCTTCCTATGCATAGGAAACCCTCCTTGAACTCCACGGTGAATGTGAATAGAGGTTAGGGGTAATGAGGGACTTCGATAAAATATGAACTGATCATTTGTTTTAGTCAAAAGGGTACAATCATCATTTCAACTCCTCATTTAAAACCAATTGACGGTAGGGGGTGCGAGCGTAATTTGGTATTATGCAGGCGGTGTCTCTCTAATTGTGGCATTCTCTAGGGGGTGACGATGTAAATTACCCTTTATATATAACATGGGAGAAGGTTCTTGAGAAAGTGCCATAAAGAAGCACACCAATTTGAGGTGCGTCAAGATGGTGTCATGCATAGAAGGGCATCAAGGTTATTTCATATGAGATGGAGAGAGATAGATATAGAGGTGCTAGCACACCCTACCTCGGCAGCTTAGAGAACCTTTTCTCATTTAATATTAGGGAAAAAAAAAACACACACTCTCTCTCTCTCTCTCTCTCTCTCTCTCTCTCTATGTTGAAAGACATCTATCCCCTGTTTTGAGAGGAGAGAGTTAGACATAGGGAACACTAGTGTAGGCCAAACTCCCAAACAGAGGACCACTTTTCATAATATTAATGGGGGAAAAGGCTCTCTGAGCCTAAGGCGTGCACTACACCTCCTCACATTCATTATTATAATAATTATTTTAAGAGAAAAAGAAGTTTAAAATGCAACATGTCCCTTGTGCGAAGACACAATGGGGAGCTAAATGACCACCCGGCTCCTCATGAAAGGCAGAAATTCTATACTTATTGATGCTTCTACTAGTGCTCCCCTTGGTCCCCCCCCCTGGCTGACACAAGGGGCACACTGCCTTCAAGAAACCCTCTCCCTTTTAAGGGAAGAGAAACAAATGTAAGAAGGTGTAGTGTACCTTGCTTGTTCAGAAAACCCCCTACCTATTAATAGGTCAGTGAAAAGGTTCTCTAAGTCGTCAAGACAGGGTATGCTAGCATTAAGGGTATCAAAACCAAACCGAAATAGAACCTAGCCATTTACACTGAAACCGTGAAAACCTTTAATAAATGGTTCCATTTTGGTTTCAAAATTAAGACATTTTAGTTAAATAATTTAAATCAAACCGAATAATTTAATTGATGGTAAATAAAATCGATTATATATATACACTCATTCATGATTAGAACAATGGGCGGTAATGAGTGACGACGGGCGCGACGAGTGGCGACCGAAGTCTGCGCCGCATCTTCCTATGCATAGAAAACCCTCCTTGAACTCCACGGTGAATGTGAATAGAGGTTAGGGGTAATGAGGGACTTCGATAAAATATGAACTGATCATTTGTTTTAGTCAAAAGGGTACAATCATCATTTCAACTCCTCATTTAAAACCAATTGACGGTAGGGGGTGCGAGCGTAATTTGGTATTATGCAGGCGGTGTCTCTCTAATTGTGGCATTCTCTAGGGGGTGACGATGTAAATTACCCTTTATATATAACATGGGAGAAGGTTCTTGAGAAAGTGCCATAAAGGAGCACACCAATTTGAGGTGCGTCAAGATGGTGTCATGCATAGAAGGGCATCAAGGTTATTTCATATGAGATGGAGAGAGATAGATATAGAGGTGCTAGCACACCCTACCTCGGCAGCTTAGAGAACCTTTTCTCATTTAATATTAGGGAAAAAAAAAACACTCTCTCTCTCTCTCTCTCTCTCTCTCTCTCTCTCTATGTTGAAAGACATCTATCCCCTGTTTTGAGAGGAGAGAGTTAGACATAGGGAACACTAGTGTAGGCCAAACTCCCAAACAGAGGACCACTTTTCATAATATTAATGGGGGAAAAGGCTCTCTGAGCCTAAGGCGTCTACTACACCTCCTCACATTCATTATTATAATAATTATTTTAAGAGAAAAAGAAGTTTAAAATGCAACATGTCCCTTGTGCGAAGACACAATGGGGAGCTAAATGACCACCCGGCTCCTCATGAAAGGCAGAAATTCTATACTTATTGATGCTTCTACTAGTGCTCCCCTTGGTCCCCCCCTGGCTGACACAAGGGGCACACTGCCTTCAAGAAACCCTCTCCCTTTTAAGGGAAGAGAAACAAATGTAAGAAGGTGTAGTGTACCTTGCTTGTTCAGAAAACCCCCTACCTATTAATAGGTCAGTGGAAAGGTTCTCTAAGTCGTCAAGACAGGGTATGCTAGCATTGAGGGTATCAAAACCAAACCGAAATAGAACCTAGCCATTTACACTGAAACCGTGAAAACCTTTAATAAATGGTTCCATTTTGTTTTCAAAATTAAGACATTTTAGTTAAATAATTTAAATCAAACCGAATAATTTAATTGATGGTAAATAAAATCGATTATATATATACACTCATTCATGATTAGAATAAACAATTATGGTAAGAACAAACAAATCCCACTAAAAAAATAAAAGACATCCAAACCTATTGAATAAAAAATTAAAACATATAAACAATTATAACCTTACAATTATTTAAGAAAAACATATAAAAATATAAAAATAAAAAATTGAATTCAATGTTCAATTTATATCTGTTTCAATAAAAGAAATTAAAAGAGGAAGAATCCATTTGAATAAAAAAAAATATCTAATAAAAACCTTTAAAACCGAAATTGTTACAACTATAACCTTAAAATTATTATAAAAAAAAAAACATATATAATTCAGTGTTCAGTTTCTAGATATTTCAATAAAAAAAAATTAAAAGTGAAAAAAAATTCCTTTTGAATAAAAATTTAAAAATCTAATAAAAAGTTGAAAACCAAAATTGTTAAAACCATTTATTGAATAGTTTAGTTTAGCTTTGACCTTAAAAAACTTGCACCAAACCTAATTGATCCGTTTACACCAAAATCGAACAATTTAACACCCTTAGCTAGCACCTTTCCATCAATCTCTCTCCTCTTCACATGGAATGACTTCACTCCCTTAATATACGATATTGTTTTGTCACACCTCATTAGTTTTCTCCCCTAATGCCACTTTCTTAAAGATCCCTCTCTAAATAATATAATACCTGGTTTGTTTGTTTGTTTGTTTGTTTTTTTTCATGCAAATCCCTTAAAAGGAATAAGGAAAGAACAATATGGTGATGCTTTCTTATGCTCCCTAACATCTTGATCGCATGGGTCCCACATTTACACTTTCTTCCTTTCTAACCATGTGCACTTGCTATTGGATGAAACCATTTTCCACGTCATGATTGTTGTAGGGTAAGAGATTTTTCCTCCCCCCCCCCCCCCCCAACCTGCAAAACATTGTTGCATGGGAAACCCTCTACCTATGAATACTTCTTGAAACCATTCCATACACATCTCCGGCAAAAATGAAAGGTGATTTGACCATTGTGACTGTTAAATAGATAAGACATGGTCTACTAGCCACATGTAATTTTTTTTCATATCCTAAATTCAATTAGACAATTTTACAAGACTTAGGCCAGACTAGTCCCACATGTCCATACTGACCTCAAAATCGCATGGATCGAGTCATACGAGAGTTGAATGAGAATCACTCACCAAAGGTAGTGAAGAGTACTAAACACCCTCATGTGAGTGGCCCTAAGAAAGTAAGAGGAGTTGAACTCATAACCACATGCTTCCTAAGGTGAAGGTCCCTTGCCAACTAGGCTACCTCCTTAGGGTTAATTAAATAACTTTCCATGTATTAGGAACCATTCCTATATATATATATATATGTATGTATTGTCTAAGCGCACCTACTAGTATGACAAGATGAAACAGTCCCTTAAGCTTTCTAGTAGCTATTGTACTCACTTGTTTAAGGCACACTTACGTTTTGCTCAATCAACAAAAGAATGAAACAAAGAGAGCTCTCTAAACAGTATGAGAGGAGTAATATAACACTAAGAATAATCCTCTAAAATGTCCATGACATCCTATATTTATATAAGAGAGATGTCCTTTAGAAACACTTAGGCCCCATTTGTTTAGAGGGATTTTTTTCACGCCCTGTTCATATAAAATCGGATCGGTGATGGGGTTCTCTCCGGGTAACCCAAAACCACCAAGATCATCAGACATAGTAACCACAGCACAGCAAGCCATAAGTAATCATGAAAAATTATAATATAACATAGCAAAAGTTTTGTCGTAATGAATACCTGTAATTCCCCATATACTCTTAATACTCAATTGTTATACATAATATAATTACATGTGGGCTTGTAGACATGATATTTACACAAGCAATAGTGATTTAACTATCAAGAGCACAAAAGGAAAATATTCCAAAAGAATAAAAAAGAGTACGGTAGATGGAATATTTCACTGTTGCCTTGCAACACAACCCTGGTCAGTCGTCACCATACTCGAACTCTTTGGGATCCACCAATCCCCCATTGGAGTTTCGTCAGTGGGACCCAGCACAGCTTCCTCTACAGAGTATCTTACAAAATCATCTAAAAATGTGTGTACACGAGGGGTGAGGTCACTAGCTCAGTAAATAGAAAGAAAGACGCACACAAGAAAATGCATTTCAAATGATACTATATGCATGAGATTCATTTTAATCCTATTCCACCTAAACAATTATTATTAGGTCATAGGTAACGTGCTACTCACAATCATAGTGAGTGTATACCCGGGTTTGAGACGAGTTCTCCATCCCACGATACACCCATAGGGTTGTCAGAGAAGGCCCACTGTGAGCACTCAGAAAAGTAAATTGTGACCGAACCACAGTAGAAATGTAAATCGTGGCCGAACTACAGTATGAAAGTAAATCGTGGTCGAACCACAATAGAAATTAAAAGTAGTAAGATTGGTCCTCTGAATATATCACTAAGGCTTCCAACTGTCTTAATGATCATCCAGACATACTTCTAACCACCATGGTGGTCCATGACTGATGCTTCCCCCTAGTGATGACCTAACATATAAACCCCTGTTGGGAAGGGTCGTAGCATGAGGAAATATGAAATCCTTAACCATATGCTCCTACATGAGATAGAACAACTATATAGTACTTTCATGTCCCATTCTACGGTGTACCAATGCATTTGTTTCCAAGTTGACTATGACATCTAATCTAGAAATCCCACACATGATCAAAAAACATCATCATCATCATCCATCATATGATAAATCCATGCTCAAGATTTTAAACAAGTAATCATACATATAAAATTTAAGATACAACATGTTCAGTTCTAACTGCATTATTCATTCATAAATCATATGCATAAGAATGACAATCGGAATATCAATATAGTCTATGAATGTATAGGATGCCAAAAACACTCCAAAAGTTAAGATCAAAGTCCTCTCCTCACTTACTTATTCTTGTAGAAGAATCTGAACTCACAGCACGGGTAAGATCCGAAGTGAGAAGATGAATTTCTCGAAACATAGCACAGAAAAGGAGTTTAGAAATACATTCAATTCAGGTCTATAAATGACATAGGATATGGTAATGAAGTGTATAATAACGTGGAGAAGGTCATTGGTGAGTTTGAGTTCCATTGGAGCTTATTTAGGCAACAGGTGGGTAGGAGAACTCACCTGTGTAATCTGCCCAGACCGACGGGTCATACTGGTAGGTCTGGCACCCTTCGATCCTACCCACTGATAGTACCAGAAGCACGGACGAGATTGATTGGTCACACTAGCAGGTTAGGCACCCATCGGTTGACCCAGAGAAAACAGGCAGGTCACACTGGTAGGTGTGGCACCTGCCGATCTTATCTGCCTGTATTTCTCGGGTTTTGCTGTTTTCCTTCTTTTCTTCATTTCACCTCTTGGAAACTCAATAGGATGGTTCCCACTTCATTTTCCACACTTCCTAAGCCTTATCTATCTGATTGTTCTGCGGATCTAAGCCATTAACAAGATTTGGGGGAAGAAATCATACCTTAGCTTGAAAAACCCCAAACCTTGGGATCCTCTTCCCAAACTCAAATGTCACTTCAAGAAACTCCCAAATCTTTGTTTCCCTTCACAAACCCTTCAAGGAAATCATGCAAAGGTTCCATTATTTTCTCGATCCAAACATATATAAGGAGGGTTTCATCATATCTCAAGGGTTTATGGTGTTACTTACCCAAACATATAGATCTCAAGACACCGGTAAAGATACTGACGACGAAAAGGTGAGTCTTGGCTACGGGATCTGAGGTAGTCTCTTCCCTCTTCCTCTTTTCTCCTTCTTCCTCCTTTCTCATTCTTCCTCTTTTCTCCCTCTTCTTTACTCCCCTCACCAAACTTTGCTGAAATCATAAATGAGAGAGAAAAAGGGTTTAAGTGTTATTTATACTTTGGTTCATAAATATCTTGCAAGGCCTATTTGGTTTTGCCCATTTATGGACAAAAACACATTAAATCGTGTTTTCAAGGGATGTAACCGACATCATTGGGTATACAAGACCTCATTACGAAGAGAAGATCGAAATACACATGCTCATCCAAGCTGAGTTGGCAAGGGCCCACGTTACCCATACAGGTAGGTCACATTGGTGGGTCTTGCACCTACCAGTGACACCCCCCAATTGGCCAAACAAGCCAGCCTTGCTGTATTTTAGAGAAAAAATAGAATCTTGACACGTATCTCACACTTATCATGTATTGTGGACTAAGTTCTTATCGTTCAAGTATGATAATGTACCTTTCTTATTCATACATGACCTTGTGGTATGTGCAAGGGCACGACATAGGCATGCGAATCACTTCGGGTATGGCTCAACCTTGTCCGACCACCCAGAATTTAACGCCACCCTTGTCGTCATGTACCACAGGGCACTGGCATCAACCCTTTCCGGCTCAGACCCTATAAGATCAAATCAAACTGATCGGTTAATAAATCGGGTTTAAAAAGCAGGCCTCTACATCTACCCCCTTTAAAAATTTTGTCCTCGAAATTGAAGTTACCAAATAGTCCAAAAAAGATGAGGATATTTAGCTTGGATGTTATCTTCTTTCTCCCAGGATGCTTCCTCCAGTGAATGATTGGCTCATCACACCTTTGCAAAAGCAATGGATCGGTTTACGAAGAGTCTTTATCTTTCGGTCCAGGATTTCAGTAGGCTGCTCCTTATAAGTCATATCAACCTCTAAATACTCTGGTTCCACGGTTAGCACATGTGATGGATCTTATACATACCGCTTCAACATTGAAACATGGAATACATTGTGCACGTTGCTAAAAGATGGTGGAAGGGCCAGCATATATGCTACTGAACGAACCCGTTTCAAGATCTCAAACGGGCCAACATATCTTGGACTCAACTTGCCCTTCCTGTGGAACCTGTGTAAGCCTTTGGTAGGAGAGATTTTCAGAAATACTTTCTCCCCTTCTTGGAATTCAATATCTTTTCTACGGTTATCCGCATAGCTCTTTTGACGGGATTGAGCTGCCTTGATTTTCTCGTGGATGACATCGACCTTATTATAAGTCATCTATATCATTTTTTGTCTGAGCATTGATCGCTCTCCAACATCATCCCAATATAAGGGAGTTCTGCACCTTCTACTATACAATGCTTCATATGGAGCCATTTAAATCGTGGCTTGATAACTATTATTATAAGTAAACTCCATAAGATGCACATTTTCTTCCCAACTGCCACTCATTTCCATTGCACAAGCTCTGAGCATATCTTCTAGTATTTGTATGGTTCATTCAGATTGCCCATCAGTCTGAGGATGGAAAGCAGTGCTTAGGTTCACCTGTATTCCTATAGCATACTGGAGGCTCTTCCAGAATTTAGATGTGAACCTTAAATCTCTGTCTGACACAATACTCACTGGTACTCCATGTACGCGAACAATATTCTCCATGTAAAATTGTGCTAGCTTATCTATAAAGTAGGTAGTCTTTATTGGAATGAAATGGATAGTTTTAGTAAGTCTATCAACTATCACCCAAATTGCATCCACTCCTTTAGGTGAACGGGGTAGCCTGGTGATAAAATTCATAGTAATCATGTCCCATTTCCACTACGGTACTGGGAGTGGCTGAAGAGTGTTATATATTCGATGCCGTTTAGCCTTGACCTTCTAACACGTAAGGCACTGTGCTACATGTAGGGCTATTGTGATCTTCATCCTTGGCCACCAATAACTTTGCTTAAGATCTTTGTACATCTTGGTGCTTCCGGAGTGAAGTGTGTACTCAGAACTATGTGCTTCCTTAATTATCTTGTCTTGGATCCCAATGTCATTGGGTACACACAATCTACCCCGAAACAATAGTGCTCCATCATCGGCTATTGTGAAGTCAGGATCATCCATCCTTTGCTCTTGAATCTTAACTCTAATTTTCTGCAATTCAGGATCTATGGGTTGTTTCATGATTATTTCATACCTGATGGATGGTTGTACTTGGAGGGTAGCCAAAGATATGGTTAACTGCTTAATATCCTCAAGCTACTGATCAAGCTCTAAGGTAGATCCTTCATTCAAAATGATCTCATCCATCAACATGGCTTCTTGCTTAAGTTGTGGGCTAGTGGCCAAATAAGCAAGTGATACAGTTTGAGCTTTCTGGCTCAACACATCAGCCACCACGTTAGTCTTACCAGGATGGTACTGTATATCATAGTCATAATCTTTCATGAGTTCTAGCCATCTCCTCTACCTCATGTTCATATCTCTCTGGGTGAAGAAGTACTTAAGAGTTTTGTGATCACTGAATATCTTGAATTTTTTCTCATACAAGTAATGGCACCAGATCTTCAAGGCAAATATAACTGCCGCAAACTCTAGATCATGAGTGGGATAGTTCTTCTCATACTTCTTATATTGTTTAGATGCCTATGCCACTACCTTGCCATGTTGCATAAGAATGCAACACAACCCAATTCTAAAGGCATCCGTGTAGACTGTCATTCCACCGGTACCTTCTGGTATCGTCAGTATTGGGGCTGACACCAATCATTTCTTTAGTTCCTGAAAACTGTCTTCACACTCCTTTGACTATTCAAAGTTCACCCCTTTTCTGGTTAATCTGGTCATTGGGGTGGCAATCTGGGAAAAATCCTCAATAAACCGTCAGTAGTAGCCTGCTAATCCTAAGAAACTTTTGATTTCTATGGCATTCTTGGGAGCTTCCCACTATACTACAGCTTTTACTTTCCTCGGATCGACTTCGATCCCATTCTCAGACACTATGTGCCCTAGGAATCCAACTTGTTTCAACCAAAATTCACACTTGCTAAACTTTGTATATAGTTGTTGCTTTCTTAATTTTTGAAGTACCATTCACAATTGTTGTGTATGCTTTTCTTCCATTTTTGAGTATATCAAGATGTCATCGATGAAGACGATGACCCATTTATCAAGAACATCATAAAACACTTGATTCATAAGATCCATAAAGGCTGTTGGTGCATTGGTTAAACCAAAAGACAGCACTAGGAATTCATAATGACCATATCGGGTCCTAAAAGTCATATTAGGTATATCACTGCTCTTTATCTTGAGCTAGTAGTAACCAGACCTAAGATCAATCTTGGAGAATACTTTAGCACCTTGCAACTGATCGAATAGGTCATCTATGCGCAGCAACGGATGTCGATTCTCGATGGTCCATTTGTTCAATTTCTAGTAATCGATGCACATACGCAGACTCCCATCCTTTTTTTTTACAAACAGAACTGGAGCACCCCAAGGAGAAACACTTGGTCGTATGAACCCTTTCTTTAACAAATCTTGTAACTGAGTCTGTAACTCCTTTAGTTCTGGTGGTGCCATTTTATAAAGAGCTTTAGATACTGGTGCCACTCCGGAAACAAATCAATTGCAAATTCTAACTCCCTGTCAGGTGGAAGTCAGGTTAGATCATCTGAAAAGACAACGAAGAACTCCCTGACTACATTCAATTCTTCTAATGGTGTGACCTTTTGTTTCTACATCATATACTGAAGCTAGGTAGCCCAAACATCCATCTTCCAATAACTTTACTGCTTGTAATGCAGAGATGAGAACCTCTCTAGTTTGTTTTATATTTTTCACTTGATACACAAGCTCTTCACCATCATCGCTCACCACTTTAATTTTCTTCTTGGTACCATGACTTTTGCTCAGTGAGTAGATAACCAATCGATGCCCAATATAACATCAAAATTTTTCATATTGAATTTGATAAGTCGGGCATCCAACTTCCTCCCACCTATTTCATCAGAACAGGGCCCGTACACTTGATTCAATTGTGCCACCTTGCCCATGGGTGTACTAACAATCAATTCACTTTCTAGAGCCCTAGGTGTCATGTCAATCTTTCTAGTAAATCTTTTAGATATAAAAGAATGTAATGCACCAGAATCAAATAATACATAAGCTGGTATACTCGAGATAGATAGGGTATCTGCTACAACATAGAGGCTTGCCTCAACCTCTTCAGCTGATAAAGCATACATTCTTCCTTGAGGTAGACCACCTTCGAGTCAAGGCAGGTTTATGAGCAAAAGGTTGACTCTGTACCATAGTTGGCTTGTATCTTTTGTAAAATATCCAAGTGAATGGCAAACATAGCACCTGTTCTGAGAGGCCAGCATTGGTATTGGTGCCCTCTGTATCTGGTCTTGTGTAGCTGGAGGACGAGGTGGCCATGGGGCAGTAGGCACCGTGCTGGTATTCAAGCAGAAGGAAGTAGTATCCGGTCTACTGGCTGGCTATGACATGTAACCCGATGACCTATAAGGCTGCTGATATGATGGACCATAATTATATGACCCATGAAAACTTTTGTTTGGGCCTCCCAAATTTGCATAGGGATTGGACCTCTTCCACAGTCCAGGTGAGGTGGAAGATCCTCCCTTCTGTTTGTCTTCTATAGTCTTGGCCTTATAGACAATTTGTGCAAAATCAGTCAAGTCCATAGCCCCCAAAATTGTACCAATAGATACTTTCATCCCTTTCAAAAATTTCTTTGCCTTTTCCTTTGCTATTTTCATGTGAGGAGGAGCAAAGTAGAATAACTCCTTAAATTGCTGCTGGTACTCAATGATAGACTTATTTCCCTGAGTTAGAGCTGAGAATTCAGTTTTTTTTTCCGATCTCTGAAGCTGGTGGGGTAATAGTTTGCTAGGAACAATTCTTTGAACTGTTCCCATGTTGGTTCTGGATGGGTTGCCACCAAATAGGCTTAGAAGCCTTCCACCATAAATCAACTTCATTCCTTAACTGTAATCAAGCATAGATGAGTTTATGAGGTTCTGTACATTCTTTCACCTCAAATATCTTTTCCATTTCTTAGATCCACCGATCCGACTCTAAAGGGTCACTCCCCACCTTGGTGAAGATAGGTGGTTAGTGTCTCTTAAATGACTCCACTAGCCTTGCAATAGTGGACGTTGGTGGATAATATGGAGGATAAGCTACGTAATACTGGTACGGGAGTGGCACCAAATATGGAGGAGTGCCATAAGGAGGGAACCGTGGAGCAACCTCAGGTGGAGTACCTTCTGGTTAGTCCTATGGTGGTACTGCAGGTAGTACACTCCCTTATGTTGTAGGTACCATGGACCTCCGCCCCCGCCACGGGATCGCGATACTGCACGTAGCGCGTGTACACACGCTCTAGGGTTCAACCCTAATGAGATGAGATAGTATCCCCTGGTCGTCAAATGCCAAGGGGGGGATACACGCTATGGGTAAAAGGGAGTCGCCACCTAGAAAAGGGTCTAGGACCATAAATGTCTCCCCTAATCAAGGGAGAGAGACTAATGACTCTGATGGATAAGGCTAGTTTGCACCAAGATTCTGGGCAAGTGTCAAGTGACAGACTGGGAAGGTGTTAGGCACCTAGTCTGCCCGACCCGAAGGCCGGTCTCTTTTTGTTTGACCGAAGTTTGTTTGTACCCTACTAACTAGTCCTAAATCTAGGTCACTGAAAACCCTAAACTAGGTATCTAAGCATGACATGTGAAAACCCTAAACCAAATGTCTAAATTGTGCTAGCTAGGTTATGATGCAAATAATGAAATGATTACACTAATTAAATAAGCCTAAATGATTTAATTGATGTATGATGAGTCTTAGATTAAGCTAATGAAATAAGCCTAAACCTAGGATTAGTTTAGCAACTTATGAAACCCTAAATTAAACTAACTTGATTAATTGAGCCTAACCTAGATGGATGATTAATGAATTTATGAAATCCTAAATTGAATTAATTAAAATGATTAATCCTAATCCCTAGTAATTTGTGAAATAAATTATTGCAATCCTACTTAATCTAATTGGTAAAAATATTTTTAAATTAAATGGGGCCTAATTAAATTAGAAAAGTTAAATGGGTTAATTACATTAAATGAATGCATTTTTTCTAATCTACCTAATCTAGTATAGGAGGATTAACCTAAACCTAAGGTTTAATTAAATTAATTATGAAACCTAATTGAACTAATTATGTCTACTTTAAGCTAATCCTAAAATGAGTTAAACATATTTCAAAACCCTAGTTAATCTAATGAGAAGAGAATATTTTAACTAATTAATCTAGTTAATTATCCTACATTAAATAACTAATTAGTTGATTGATTAAAATAAACAAACCCCTAGAGGGAAAAAGATTGGTAATTACACAAGTTTAATAAATTGAATTGAATGAAGAAATCAAATGCAATGATTTAAAAAGCTAAATTAACAAACCACAATTAAATAAACAACAGTTGAAATGACTAATTACATTAACTAAGTTACTTTAATTAATCTAAATTAATACTACACTAATGCAAGTGAATGTTGGAGTACAGAAGATAGGAGATAGTAGGAAAACCCAAATCCCCAATACGCACCTAATGCTACGAGCCGGTTTGAGGGGCCAGCCACGCCCGTCCTAAACTAAACACGCCCTAAACTACGTCCCATATATTCATTTGCTGATTCAAAACCCTAACTTAATAGAAATTAGTGAAACCCCATGGTTATCATATGATTAAAAAATAAT
Source organism: Macadamia integrifolia (assembly GCF_013358625.1). Lineage (NCBI taxonomy): Eukaryota > Viridiplantae > Streptophyta > Magnoliopsida > Proteales > Proteaceae > Macadamia > Macadamia integrifolia. Next base: position 5,834,649 of record NC_056570.1, read on the forward strand.
GAGCAAAACCCAATCGGTTTCAGCCCTCGATCCTAAGGGGCTGGATTAGAGTGACCCTAGGACTCCATATGGAATCCCCTAAAAATGTTAATTGAAACACGGCGAATTAATTAAAACACGGCAAAGGCAAAAGTGAAATGGGAGAAATGTCACACAATGATAGGGGTTGGGAGCATATTACAATTTGAATTACAAAAATAAATAAATAAATAAAAAATGAAATGAATAAACAAAAGAAAATGAACACAAGAAAAAGAAAATAAAATAAAAAAAGAGGTAGAGAAGGAGATGGGGTTTCGGCCTTAGCAGCAAGGAAGGGCAGGGAAGAACAGAAGAGGAGGAGAACTGCATTGGTCNGGAGAAATGTCACACAATGATAGGGGTTGGGAGCATATTACAATTTGAATTACAAAAATAAATAAATAAATAAATAATGAAATGAATAAACAAAAGAAAATGAACACAAGAAAAAGAAAATAAAATAAAAAAGAGATAGAGAAGGAGATGGGGTTTCGGCCTTAGCAGCAAGGAAGGGCAGGGAAGAACAGAAGAGGAGGAGAACTGCATTGGTCTGTAAGTCTGGTGGAGATCGATCCCACTTTGATCAAGAACCGCTTCGTTGTTTTGATCTGATGCGAATAGACCTTCAATCACCTTGCAAACACTTTCACCACTCTTATTGTTGCTTTCATCATCATCAAACCAAGTTTGTTCCATTTCTTCAACTGTTTCTATTTTCCCATTTGAAACCCCGGAATGATTCAAACTGGCATTATTTGTTGCAGACTAGAGTGAGGAGGCAGCAGAGAGAAGTGTAGCCAACGAAATGTGACTTCACCGCTTGAGCTATCAAAAAGACAACAAGGATAACAGTGTACACGAAGGGAGAAGGGAACAGAGACATGACCAATTGCATAATTGTCAATGTCTTCCTCGGTTCTTGGATCTGCCTCTGAAACCTTAGAGAAACTCCTAGAATCTAAAACAATGGAACTCAAACTTGCAATGCTTCTTGTAAAACAGACTTGAGAGACTATGCAGAGGTGTGTGACAGAATATATGAACCTCACTATGAGAACGATCGACAAGACGATGAGGGGGATAATAACCATGACAAGGCAAGGACAGAGAGCTACCATTACGAAAGCACATTTGCTGTCCGCGAAATCCTCTTTGTCGTCTGGATCGTCTCTGATCTCAAAAGCATAACTTGGAAGAGGAGCAGCAGTGGTGGCCATGAAGATGGGAGATTTGAGTTCGGTTAGGAGGAATAGAAGAGGAAGAAGAAGGGAGTGGAGAGGGTTAGGTACGACTGCGGTTCGGTTGCAGCAGCAGGGAAGGAAAAAAGAAAGAAAAAGAAGAAGAAGAAGAAGAAAAGGAGGTTCGGTTGCTGCTGCAGGAGAAAAAGAAAAGAAGAGAAGAAGAAGAAGAAAAGAAGAAAGAGGGGGAGGAAATCAGGGTTTGAGATCCTAATCTAAGGGTCTAGATAAAAAGAACAAAAAACAATTTAAAAAGACTAAACCAAATCAAATCTACATAAAAAAAAAATTAAACTTAATTAATCTAAAAAATCAATTACCTAACAATTACCTAAATACCTTTAATTGGACCGAAATAAACCAAACTGAGACTAATTAAACATAATTAACCTAAACAAATCAATTATTAATAAATTAGAGATTAATTTATCAAATTAGATAAGCTAGTTCTAAACTGCAATTAGGAGAAGAAAAATACCTTAAGCCGGCTTTAATCAAGAAACAAGGGGAGATAACCCTTGTGCTTCAAGGCCAAAATCGAATCGAACCGAATCGGACCGAACCGAATCAGACTAAGTCTCCCGGCTCAAGGAAGGATTACACATTTAAACTTTTATACTTTGAGAGATTATTTATTTAGAGAGAGGGAATTAGCAAAAACCTTCATGGGGCCATATTCCTTCTCTCAAATTTTTCTCAATTTTTTCTCCTCCCCTTTGGAAGAGGGGAAGGGCTATTCTTATAGCCTTGGGACTTGGGACAATTCTCTCATATTTTCGATGTGGGACTAAAACACTATAGAGAATTGTCCAAAAAGCCTTGCTTTTGGACAAAGGGGTTTGGGCGCCATGTGGCACGCTTTGGTTGCTCGGAATAGAATTTGATACCGAACTTTGGAGTCAACTTTCGGGGGTCATATCTTTCAAACCGTTTGTCGGAATTCGACATGTAATATGTCATTAGAAAGCTCAGTCCGAGCACTATCCAATAATGTGAGACACGATTGCAGTCTCGATCGGGAACCTTTACAAAAATATGCATAAAGTAGTGACCCGGATCATATAATGAAAGAGAGAATCGGGCGTCGATTCGCATAGTTCTCGCATCAAAGTGTAATGTCCGACTTGAGAGGACAAACAACAATAATCCACAACATCGAATTCTAATTTTTGAAAACATTTTCTCTTGAAAGTTTATAGGAAAAAATGGTCATTTTCTACTCCAAGTTTGAAAATTCTTCAAGTCTAAAATATCCAACATGTAATCCTTCATATTGTCATCATTGCCGGGGGGTGACAAAATTCGGTGTCTACAACTCCTGTTAATATAACCCATTAATGGAAAACACATGACATATGGGTCAAGATTGAAGAAAAATCAGACACTAAAAGGTAGAGAAAGAAACAAAGAAAGAAAGCAAAATTCAGCCATGGCAAGAATAGTATAGTATAGTATACTTGATAGGGATAAAGAAAGTCATTGGGGGTGGGGTTCATTTGTTTGATTATTTCTTCTTGAGGATGGATTGAAATATCTTGGCCCATGGCCCTGTATTCAGGTTGTCTTTCCAAGCTAAAGGCAACGGTGTACTGCTATATAATTTTCCTAAAAAAAGAGTTAAACATTAGACCCTTTCCTTAGCAAATGATTCTGGCTACAAAATGTACAGGAAATGGGGAATTGGATAATAGTTTTACCCATTTGGATCCTTTCTAGTATTTATCTTTTCACTACATATGGAACCAATTTAGAGGACAGTTGAACATGATTAAACTCCATATTCATCACTTCTGAATATGGGTCAGATTTATTGCTGCTCAAGGACCTTTCACATTAAGAATGAGAAGATACAAGTGAAGGCAGCATGTACCGACTTAGAACTTAGAAAGAACCAAAAGGACAACAGCAAATGAATTAAGTCTAGATTAAAAAAGAGAAATGAAGTCAGATTAATCATTCTCAAATTATGGAATAGAAAGGTAAAGTTCACTACACATTTTGATAAAATTTCAAGATTAATCCATTTAATTCATCCAAGAATCAAATTAAAATAGGTTTAGTGCCTGCAAATTCTCACATTCATCTAAACAAATTCCATGATCTCAGCCATACCATATGTGAAGTTATCATTAGCATGTTTAAAAGATCAAGAATAATGAATTTAGAAAGTAAATTGGCAGAATTTTACCTTACTCTGAGATGACTGACTTTTCAAGATTGCAAACCTCAGTTGTCTCCCAGAATTGAAGAAATAGATCAATAGAGCACTTCAGTGCTTGAAATCCCCAGGCGAGCTATGATCCAAGGCTTCCATTCTCCCTTCTGTCCTTTACTCTTTCTCTTCCTAACCTGCGAAATCATCTCCTTTGAAACCCTCTTCATGCTGTGATTTCTTTCTGAAACCCCCTCTTAGTCAACCGGAGAGAGCTACCTCTTCTTCCCCAGCCAGCGAAATAGCTTCTCCTTCACTCTTCTCTAACCCTCACTCTCATTCTTGCTCTCTCTTTCAAATTTTCAACTCAATAGGAACTTAAAAGAACCCTTCCCTGTCTCTTTAAAATCTAAACTTTAAAGAGACAAACCATGTGAATGGAAGCCTATTCTGAAATTACAGATTCGTACCTTTTTCCTTCTTTTTTTCTCCCTTTTCCCTCCTATTTTCTTACTCCTAAACCCTCTCAACCTCACTATCTCCCTAACCTTCAACTCCCCAAAACAGAGAAGAAGGTTCCCCTTCTTGGCGCAAGAGAGGATTCCACTTTTTTTTCTTTTTCTTTAGCAAAAATCTCATACTCCTAAGGCCGAAAAGCACCTCTTTCACTCTTTTGTAACTCACAAAATAGGGAAGGAAGAAGAAGAAAAGAAGAAATATTAGATTCAAGATGACCATTTTTATTACACCCCATTCACACAGAATCGGACCGGTGACCGAGTTAACTCCAGTTAACCCAAACCTGCCAGGATCATCTGATACAGTACCCCACCACAGTATAACCACATCTAATATAAGTGTTTAAAAGTTTAACGGAGGACTTAAATTACTTGTAAATATCCCCAATATACTTGATACCCAAATTGTAGTATATAGCTAAATACATGTGGGCCCGTAGGTATGATATTTACACAAAAAGAATAACAATTTACGTATCAAGTACACAAAAGAGGAGGTCATCAAAAAATCAAAAAGAGAAATCTTGTACGGTATCAGTACTGCAGTCCCGCAACATAGCCCTCGCACATGTAATCAGCACCATGCTCATACTCCTCAGGGACCCACCAATCCTCAACAGGAAACTCGACTGTGGGGCCCGACTCCTGATCTTAAGGCGGGTGACCTACAAAATCATCTAAAAGAGGTGTGCACGTGGGATGAGCTCACTAGCTCAGTAAGTGACAAGAAAGACCACATAAACATTCACATCCATATGTACTATATGCTATGCAATTCATTTTAAATCTTATCCACCTAAACAACATTACTAAGTCTTAGGTTATGTACTACTCACAATCACAGTGCGCGTATGCCCCAGGTACGAGTCACGAACTCCATCCTGCGATACACCTATAGGGTTGTCGGAGAAGGCCCACCGTGAGTACTCAGAAAAGTAAAGCATGTCGACTACTAGCTCTCAACATAAAAGTAAATGATAGAAATGTAAAGGTGTCGACCCCAATAATTTAAAAGCAGTACGATTGGCCCTCTTGAATATACCACTGAGGTTGCCGACTGTCCTAATAACCCATCGGGCGTATGTCTAACCGCCATAGTGATCCGATAACCACGACCACTGCTTACCCCAAGTGATAACCTAACACCTCAACCCCTATTGGGAAGGGTCGTAGCACAGGGAATGATAATCCTAAACCGTATGCTCCTATATGACAAAGTACGATTGCATAATGCCACCACGTCCCATACCACAGGCCACCAATGCACTCGTTTTCAAATCGACTACGGCGTCTAGTCTAATAATACATCACACACAGTAATCCAATCATTCATCAAATAAGCACATCTATCATTTAGCATTGAGAATGTAAAGCACAACACACATATCATAAATCATTTGTTTAGAATGCACAAGCAATGCGTGCGAATGGCATACGAGGATGACTAATCAACACATAATTTGCATGATGACATGGCTAGTCTAGATACAATTTAATGATACAAAAACAAGCTAAAAATAAAGTCAAATGTCCTCTTCCCACTTACTTGTTGGGTACAAAAGCTCACGTTCGGTACGGGTGAGATCCAGTGTGAGAAATATAAATTCTAGCGGAACTTATCATAAGCGAATGAGGTTGGAATTTCACCACCTTGGGTCAAAACTAATGAGGTTTGATGTTTAAATCATGTTTAAAATCATAAAAGAATGTTGCCCACCTGTTTTGGGCCCATTTGGGCTCAAAAATCTGACTAGTGGGCCAACAGGTGGGCTGTCTAACCCACCTATCTTCGTCTGCCAGTCCAACAGGCGAGCTATTCAACCGGTGGGCCCCCTTAGGCAGGCAGCTTCGCCCGCCAGTCTTCGTCCACCTATGGGGGCAAAAATCAATTTTCTCCTTTGAAACGCTCCTCAACCTTGAAAAAATCAAATGGGGTTGTTCCAATCACATTTTTCACACATTTAAGGTCTTATAAGATGATTCTAACCTAGATCTAAGTTAGATTTAAGGATTAAAAAGAAATCTTACTTTCTTTGCTCAAGAACTCTTCCAAAACCCCAAAATCACCTCTTGACTCAAGAAATCACCAATGTTTCTCAAATCCTGTAAACACTTCTTTAAACCTTCAAAATCAACACATAGACCATCTGTTAAACCTTAGATTCATCATCTCAAGTGGGATTAACAAGATCTCAAGGAAATCTACCCAAATCAAGGGTTTCACTTGGGGTTTTGCGAAAGTTTAAGAAGTATAGCCTTCGCTCACCTCAAATCGTAGGTCTCATGTTGGGGATCACTTTTTTGATGCCGGAATGAGAAGACCAAACCTCGACGTTGCTTAAAATTATTTCTTCCTCCTTTTCTTTTCCTTTCTTCTTCTTCGTTCTCTTTTTCTTCCTTTCTTTTATCTCTCTTCTTTACTTTTCTCACCCACTCTTTAATGCATAAAATGAGAAAAAAAGAAAAACACAATAAGTACTATTTATACTAGAGAATATCTAGTAACCACATGGGTGGGTCACACTGGTGGGCGGGTTCGCCCGCCTGTGACCACCCACCTGTTGGTCAAAACTTTCCCAAACAATTGAGATTTCGATGGAATTCGACTCTCGGCATGTATCTCACTCTCGGCACAAGATATATATTACGTATACACTTTAGGATATGGCTACATACCAGCATTACCCGTACATGGCCTTATGATAGGTGCATGTATACGGTTTGGGTACACCCGTCTCCTTTTGCACTGACTCGGACTTGTTTGGCCAACCTGTGTTCAAAGTCACCCTTGCCATCATGGTCCATAGGGAACCCACCTTAACCCTCTCTGGTTTGGGTCCTACATTGGTTAAACCGGGTCAACCGTGTAAGTAAATCAGGCTTTAAAAGTAGGGTATCACAATCTTCATGCCAAAATCCCTCTCTCACTCTTCTGCAACTCACAAAACAGGGAAAGAGAAGAAGCCAAACTCAAAATCCAAAAACTCTCACAAAAAAACCCTCTTATTCCCAGCGAAATCTAGGTCAGTTGCCCTTTCACAGCCACGAAATCCATCTACATCTCAGCAAGATGGGAGTTTCGAGAGATGGGGGTTTCTAGATAAAGAGAGAGAGAAAGTATTGATACGAAAATCAGATTTAAGAAAGATTTGGCACGCAGGAAGGAAATTAGGGTTGGATTTTGAATCAAATTTCTTTAATTTAGGGACAGTTAATAATCCGTCGCTAATTTTGTGACGGAAAATTTTCGTCTCCAATGATAAATATGTACCGAATTAATTGTATAGATTTTGGTTCGTTCGAATTTAACGCAATTCAGAGATCTGATTGCATAGATTTTGAAGGAAAATATCTTTAATTTAGGGACAGTTAGTTATCCGTCTCCAATTTTGCGACGGAAAATTTCCTTCTCCAATGTCAAATTAATCGTATAAAATTCAATTCGTTCGAATTTAATGTTTTTTATTCTATTTTATACTTTTAGATATGTAAGGATGGAACCATTTTGTCTTAAATGATTTACTTAGGGACAGAAAAAAATCCATCGTAATAGATATAAATGTCTAATTGATTCGAGACAGCTTATTATCTGTCCTAAATGTGGCGATGGAAAATATTTTGTTACAAATAATAACTTATCGAAAAATAGTTTGCATTATCAAGTGTAATTTTTTATGACATTACAGGAGAAAATATTTCCGTCTCCAATAATAAATATGTAACGACAGAATTCTATCTGTCCCAACTAATACTATTTGTGATGAAAAATAAACCGTTGTAATTATATCACAGTAGCGATAGAAATATACTGTCCCTAATTTCTAACAATATATCCATCCCAACTGATAAACATATAGGGATAACACTATATTTGTCCCAATTAAGTTTAATTGCGATGGAAAATAATTTGTCGTAAATTCAATGACAATAGAGACGAAAGTATATTGTCCCAAATTTCACAACGGCACATGTCCGTCCCTATTGATAAATATTTAGTGACATACTTATATCTGTCCTTAAATGGGTTATTTAGAGACAGAATTACGACCGTTGCAAAAAAAGTGTCGTGAATGTCCATTTTTCTTGTAGTGGGAAGCTACTTACTAGTTGAACATATTAAGTCGAGCTGAGCTAATAACCACGCCAAAGTGTCGAAGGACAGACTTACTATGAGCGAGCTGAGCTGACTTCATCTCTCGAACAAACACGAAGTCTTTTGTGAAGAAAAGCGCCCTATTTATAGGAGATGAAGGCAGTGAACAAATGGTTGGATCTGGCCAAAATCAATGGCCACCCAAAGCGGTCTCTTTGCCTGCCCAAGGTGAAATGGCAGCGGAGTGACACACGGTAAAAGCAGTGCATTTCGTGTCGAATAGACAACGCACGCCATACGAAAGTCGAGATTTAATTAAATGCTCTAGAAAATCGATTCGAACTGCTAAAGCAGGAGGCTGGTGATGAGGTAAAATATGTCCCCATCCTCAGCTCGGCTAAAACGTGTATGCAAGCCTGAACAGAAGGTTGACCTGCTACCTCGGTCTCTCCTCAGGCAGACCTGCCACCTCGGTCTCTCTTTAGGCCGACCTGCCACCTCGATCTCTCCTCAGGCCGACCTGCCACCTCAATCTCTCCTTAGGCCGAGTCTCACCTTGGTTCGACACAAGCAAATAAAGCGCCCAGAGACGCACGCACATCCACTCCTACATTCAAAAGATGTGACCCCTAATTATAGGGGCAAGATTCAACCTACTGCACGTCACCAGAAGTGTCCACCCTTCTTAAGATTTATGCCTTCAAGATAAGAGAGGAATATTCCCAGAACATGCCCTTGAACCCGAAATATTCTTGGAATCATAGAGCCATTCCCCTCAAGGACTCCACGACTAACAGGACTCTCCACAAACGTCTCTCCTTCTCTCATCATCAGCAGGTTATAAATATCAAGGTAAGCCTCCATCACAGGGGGTCCAACACTTTTTCACTAAAACATCTCTTGAGTAACTGTTGTGGAAAGATCTGACTTAGGTATCAAAAGAGTCCCTCCTTGGGTCAGCCTGCATCTCCTATGTCTTCTCTTCTGTGCAGATCAACTTGAACATCAGGAGCTGCAAGGAAGATCGGCTGGTTAATTTTTACCACATCAGCTTAGATGATTGAGTGTAACACAAGATTTAGAGATCGATATCAGGGACAGTATTGGTTAACAGAAATATTGATATAAATTGGTCTAGATCGATCAGTTTTATCCTTAGTTTTCATGAAAAGTCGATTTTTTTTTATTATTTATTTTATCTTTGATCACTAATACCTCATTTTATGGTGTAGCATCCATCATTTCCCTAAGAGGCTTTAACTGCGACAGAAGAGGTAAGTTGTTGCCCCATAGTCTAGTTAAAAGGGCTTCTTACTTTTTCTTTTTTTCCTCATGATTGGTGGGTTATTCTCCCTCCTTTTTTATCCTCAGTGTCCTTAGTTTGAATGAAAGTTTTCTATTGATAAGAAAAAAAACTGTTGTTGCCTTCTGAATATTTTCGGATGAATGTGATGCAAAGATCTTCACATGTACATGTTCCGTCTTCCTATAATTTGACACTAAAGGAGACACATCCCTTCCTTTTTCTTTATTTGCAAGAGGTACAATTAACATAGCAACAAAAAAGGGTAATCTACTAAAAGGAATAGCTTCCAATTAAGGAATATAACTATACATGATTAATTCATCATTTGGGAAAATTTCTCAATAACTATAACGCCTCCTATGACATTAGGGGTGTCAATTCCAATCTCAATCGATAGGCCCAACCTAGGTAGGCTCAATAATTAAACCTGTCAGGCTTTATAAATAGTTCACAGTGCATGATATAAATCAAATCGGTCCGGGACATATTTACAAGCTCGATCATTTATATGATATATATTGATATTTTTATCAATTATTAATGTAATTAAGAGTAATGTCTTTTCTAAATTGTTGATAATTGATTTAATAAATATATTAAATTTTCAAAAATCTAAGAAAATTAAAGTTTGATTAAGACTTTAATGGTGCATATCTCGTTTAAGACTCGACCCGCCGCGCCGACTAGACAAATCCGAACCTAACCAGTTGACACCCCTAACGTGGCCCTATAGTATCTTCAGTGGGCTTCCAAACCACTCCAAATTAAGGAACCCATTTGCCATTGATAACGCTAATGAAAAGTGTATAATCAAGCCAAGGAAAGACTTTTGCCAATCTTTTGACTACTACACCCCCTCTCCGCTCATCACGCTACACATTAAAGGGCAATAGAGAAGATTGGAAAGAGAGGATGACTTCTTCATTACGCGTTAAAAAGAAAAGGAAAAGTTAAATTTCATAGGTCAAGTACACCAGGAATCGGGTTGACTGGCCATAGCAGTTAGCACAAACAAAAGGGGAAAAATTGGGTCCAAAATTTTATAACAGTATGGCCAATGAATGCCCAGTGGTGTTGACAAAAGAAGAGCTAAAAATGGCAAGGCTATACTCCTGCTGAGCCCCAAATTTTCTTTATAAAAATTAGGGTGGAGGAACCTCTCCGACTAGTGTTCCCATGCCCACATATAATCCCTATTTTTTTTTAGATAGGAGTAATTTTTTTCGTAACTTCCTTAAGAAATGGGTTCTGTTTATGGTAGGAAAGTTAGACGGACTAAGGTCAAGGTTCTTTCTCCCATAAAAATAGCATGCGTGTCCTACTATCTCAAGTCTCTCACGCACTCACTAAGATTTAAGAGATACGAAAAAGTGAATATTTTTTTTTTGGAGGAAAAGAACACTCTCCAATCATACAACCCGCTACACTAGCAGAGGGCCAATGACGGGGCACAAATGCACATCAAGGGGATGAGTTTTTTGGATTTCACAGTGGTGTGTCATCATTTCACTGCCCCTGTGTTTAGGCGCAATGACCACACAACCAAGGAACACTCATTTCCCACCTTTTTTTTCATGTCTAGTTATCCACAATCCATAGCGCCAAAAGTAGACCCCGTAATCTTGTACGTCATAAATTCTAATAAATTCTTTTGCTGATCTCTAACAAAAGAAAAATATTAAGAGAAAAAAAAAATTAAAGAATGACTGTATTTCAAGAAATACCCTGGTTTTGTTGTTATCAAATAGGATAGCGTGTTAAGGTCTCGTGCGAGAATGATTATCATATGGGACTAATCCACACAGATGGAATCCACCAGGTTCTCAAATTGTACGAGAATGGTTCTCATACGAAAACCTGATCCACACTCGTTGGATGGAACTCTAAAAGCGATGTGAGAGGAGTGGACATTTATGACCCTAGACTAAATTTCTTCAAAAATTAAAATAGAATCCGTAGAATTTAGGTCTGGTTCAGCCATTTGGGTTAAACATTTGTCTAATATCAATCTAACTAGCTAGCTGGCCCATCTCTTTCTGAGTTGGTGTTTGGAATTTTGTTTTTTTTTTTAAACAGGCCCAAAAGAGAGTTGAATTCACGACCTCTTAATTGCCACATTTTCAATTTCTTAGTTTTGCTTTTCCTGGCCTAAGTTTACTTCAATATAGCTTCTATCCATTAAATGGTTTGCTTGGATAGCTCGACTATTACCTATCTCTGTAAACAATGCTTCTGAACTTGGCCCAACCTATTGCCACCAATGTACCTAACTAATGAATATATGCACTAGCACCTAGCTATGTCTATCTCTCTTCTCCTCTTTTATGAAATGACATACTATTGTGAGAGAAGACTGATAGACACAAGAGACACTGGTGAATGTTACATAGCTAGACAAGGAACTCAATGTCATATTATATAAGTAGGGAAAAAATTCCCCATCAGGTAGTCTGGTGTCTGCGTGGCTGCACCCAGACATAGAGAGAGTGAATGAGATGTGAATGTGTGACACCTCTTGTCACACTCCGTTCACACAGAACCGAGCCAGTGACCGGGTTAACACCGGTTAACCCAAACCTGCCAGGATCATCTGATACAGTATCCAACCACAACATACACGCAACTAAGAAAGTGTTCAACAGTTCAGCGGAAGACTTGATTTACCTGTAAATATTCTCATTATACTTGATATCCAAATTGTAATACATAGTTAAGTACATGTGGGCCCGCAGGCATGATATTTACACAAAAGAATACAATTTACATATCAAGTACACAAAAGGGATCATCAAAAACACAAAGGGTACAGCTCAGCTCGGTATCAAAAGTAGAGCTCAGCTCGGTATCAAAAGGTAAAGCTCAACTCGGTATCAAAAGGTGGAGCTCAGCTCGGTATCAAAAGAAAAGCTCAGCTCGGCATCAAAAGTGGAGCCCAGCTCGGTATCAAAAGTGAAGCTCAGCTCGGCATCAAAACTGCGGTCCCGCAGCACAGCCCTCGCACGAGCAATCTGTGACGTGCTCTAATTCCTCGGGGACCCACCAATCCTCTTCAGAGAATTCAACTATGGGGCCCGACCCTTGCTCTTCAGGTTGATGACCTGCAAAATGGTCTAAAAGAGGTGCACACGTGGGATGAGCTTAGTAGCTTAGTAAGTGAAAAGAAGGACCACATAGCAGTCCATATAATCAATCACAATCATATGCACTATATGCTATGCAATTCATTTTAAATCACATCCACCTAAATAACATTACTAAGTCCTTGGTTTAGTGTTACTACAACCACAGTGCGCGTATACTCCGGGTACGAGCCGCGAACTCTATCCTGCGATACGCCCATAGGGCTGTCGAAGAAGGCCCACCGTGAGTACTCGAAAAAGTAAAACATGCCGACCACCGGCTCTCAACATAAAATAAATGATAGAAATTAAAGGTGCTGACTCCAGCAATTTAAAAGCAGTACGATTGGCCCTCTTGAATATACCACCGGGGTTGTCGACTGTCCTAATGACCAGCTGGACGTATGTCTAACCGCCACAGTGACCCAACAACCGTGACCACTGCTTCCCCCCAAATGGTAACCCAACACCTCAACCCCTGTTGGGAAGGGTCGTAGCACGGGAAGATGATAAACCTGCACCGCATGCTCCTATATGACATAGTACGATTGCATAGTGCCTCCGCGTCCCATTCCACGGGCCACCAATGCACTCGTTTCCAAGCCGACTACGGCATTTAGTCTGCTAATGCATTATGCACAATGATGTCATCATTCATCACATATTCACATCATCATTTGATATTAAGAAAATAAACACAACACACAAGTCATAATAATATGAGGATGGCTAAGTTACACATAATTCGCATGATGACATGACTAGTCTAGATACAATTAAATGAATGCCAAACAAGCCTTAACATAAGGCCAAACGTCCTCTCCCCACTTACCTGTAGTGTACAAGGACTCACGCTCGGTACGGGTGAGATCCGGTGCGAGAAGCGTACATTTTGGTGAACCTAATGTAAGTGAATGGGGTTAGCATTTCACCATTTTGGGATCAAAATTAACACGATCCAATGACAAAATCATGTTTAGAATCCTAAAAGAAGGTCGCACGTCCGTTTTGGGTCCGTTCAGACGTAAAAATCACGTTGGGAGCCTCTCGGGTGGGTCGGATAGCCACCTGTCATGACCCACCAGTCAGACCCATCGGTCATGACCGGTGAGCAGGTCGGCCCATCAATCGGCCCGTCGGTTGGGCCCGCCGGTTGGGCCCGAGGGTCCTGCTAAGACCGGCGGGTAGGTTGGCCCCGAGGGTCTGCCCTCTCAAGCAGATGCCCTTAGGCAGGCCATTTGGCCCACCGGTCTTGGCGGAAAAATGCCATTTTTCTCCAAACTTCCCCCAACCTTTGGGGAATCAAATGGGGATTTTCCAAACCCATTCTTCACACGTTCAAGGTCTCATAAGATGGTTCTAACCTAAATCTAGGTTAGATTTAAGGAATGGAAACCATCTTACCTTCTTTGCCCAAGAAACTCGTTCAAATACCCCAAAATCACTTCAAATCACCAATGCTCCTCCAATCGTGGAAACACTCCTTCAAATCCTTCAAAATCAACACATAAACCATCTATTAAACCTTAGATTCATCATCTCAAGGGGGATCTACGAGACCTCAAGAAACTCTACTCAAATCAAGGGTTTCATTTGGGTATGGTGAAAGTTTAAGGAACCTAGCCTTTGCTCACCTCTAATCGTAGATCTCGTATTGGAGATCACTCTTCCGACGTTGAAATAGGAAGATCAAACCTCGGCGCCACTGAAATCCATCTCTTCTTCCTCTTCCTTCTCTTTTCCTCTTCTTTCCCTTCTTTTCTCTCTCCTCTTTACTCTTCTCACCAAACGTCCGAGTGTCATAAATGAGAAAAATGAAAAATATAATGATAGCTATTTATACCTTTTAAGACATCTTGTAACCTCATGGGTGGGTCACTCAGGTGGGCGGATGCGCCCACCTGTGACTGCCCACCTGAGGGCCAAAACTTGGCCAACAAGTGGGATTTTGACAGAATTCGACTCTCGGCACGAATCTCACTTTTGGCATAAGATGTAATATACGTACGTGCCTTAAGATACGGCTACATACCTGCTTTATCCGTACATGGCCTTATGATATGTGCATGTACACGGCTTGGGTACACCCGTCTCCTCTGGCACCGACTCGGACTTGTCTGGTCAGCCGGTGTTCAAAGTCACCATTGCCATCATGATCCATAAGGAACCCGCCTTAACCCTCTCCGGTTCGGGTCCTACATGGTTTAACCGGGTCAACCGTGTAATCAGACCGGGTTTAAGAAGTGGGGTATTACACCTCTCTACTAATTCAGTGGTGACTCTGGACTCTGCATAGTAAAAGATATCAAAAGAAGCACCTTTTTTAGGTAAATAAGGAAGGGCTACCTTTTGACCGAATGTGGCACAAGTAGGAAAGGTTAGGTGTGTATCATATTATCTGATCGAGGATAAGGGTGTTAATCGGTTTGGTTTCGATTTAAATGGTGCGATTTGGTTCGGTTCACATTTATTTGGCTGAAATCAAAACCGCATCATTTACTAGATGATTGCACTTTCTTAAATCGTAACCATTTAGTAAACAGTTTTGGTTCCACGATTTTCAAACGATTTCAGTTCCACGGTTTTAAACGGTTTCGATTTATTCCATACAGTTTCTAAACTGTTAGCAATCGATTTGCTAGTTTATTCGCATGTTTACTAAAATTTGCTTTTAGTGATAAACGATTCAATCTTGAGAATATGAAATACAAACTATTATGTTTTGTTAAAACAACGAAACAACTAAGAAAAAGAAAATATTACATTGAGAAAGTAAAATACAAACAAAACTACTAATGAATATCGATAGTAGTGGTGGATGATGCTAAAGTAGGAGTAGAAGGCTCTAAAAACACATCTTCCAAGGCTTCAAATAATTCTTCTTCATCCGTCTCGGCTATATAAAGAAAGAAAACAATTACTTAGAATATGAAACTAATATCCAAAAAAATTCATATGACGTTAAAAGAAAAAATATTACCTCCAAAAGTTGGTTACCTAATCATTATACGGGTTAATCGGATCAATTTTGAAGGTTTAAACGGTTTGATTTTCATGGTTTCAATTCGGTTTAAAACCAAGGGTTAAACGGGTAAAACGGATCCGACCCGTTTAGCTAATCGGCCTGAAACTTGAAACTATAACTGTAGAAACGCAACCCTAAAACGATGCAGAAGATAATGGAAAAACAAGAACAAGCAATGCACACAGATTTACGAGGTTTGGCAAGATTGCCTATCTCCCCGGTGAGATGAGATCCTGCTTCACTATCAATGGAGAATAGGGTTACAACGATTGTCCCTCACACCTTTTGGTATTGCTTGCATTACAGAGAAAGAAATCCTCATTACAAATATATAACGAAAAGCCCTAATCCGAAAAGTACACAACTGCCCTCAAATAAAAAAATTCAAGCGGGGGCTGTGCCCCCCTACACCTCCTGCTATGTAGGGGGCCTCATGCCTCCCCTTGTAACCCCCACAGTCCGCTAACCGGCAAGCTAGACCATCGTCCTACCTGTCAAGGTGTTACATCAGTACTCCTTAGATTAAACTGTGCTGGAATACAAGACATCGTACACCAACAAGAACAGAACCATTTACTAAATAGTTTTCCAGTTTCAATGTAAACGATTCGATTTGATTTCAATAAATGGTTTTGGTTTTAAATTCACATCCTTAATCAGGAAAGTGTAACCCTTTTGTGCATGGGTCAATAAAAATACAAGAGGAAACATCTATAGAGCTACCATTTTTCATTTTTCATTTTTCACTTTACGAGTGGGAACTCAGTGATTTCACCTAGGGGTGTCAATCGATCGGGCCGGTTCGGTTTCGATCGGGCTTAATCGGGCTTGAAGACTTTCAAAGGCTACACCGTGTCCGCCCATTTAACTAATCGGGCTTAGTTATTGAGAGCATGGTATGCTTTATATTCGGTCGGTCGGCCTCGGGCTATAATCGGGCCACCTTAATCGGGCTTTAGTCGGGCCTTAACCGGGCTACGGACATGTTTAATGTTAAACGGGCTTTAACCGGTTTTTAAACGGGACTTCTTTAAAATGTGCTCTTATATTCCAGCCCACTCATGCAAGCCCAAAAAAATGACAATTAATCAATAAATGATACCAAATATAACCATTATTTAAAATGTGAACATGTTTTTACATTTTAGTTTTTACTTTTTAATTTGGGGGGTAAAATAGGTATTCTACAATCATTAAAGGGTCGGGCTAGGCCGGTGCACAATAGGCTGGTCTCGGTCGGGTGTTAAACGGTCGGTCTCGATCGGGCGCCCGACGGTCCAAGTAGCAAAACCAAGACCGACTATTTATAAACGGGCCGAGCTCAAGCCCGACAAGTTTAATAAACGATTCGGGCCAGGCCTGTCTATAAATGATCGATCCCGATCAATTTAATCGGTTTGGACCATGAATTGACACCCCTAATTTCACCCCATGTACCTGATGCAGAGCCACACTACATCACAAAACATTTTTCCCTACATTTTATTTTTTTTGGGGGGTAAGAAACTTTTTCCTACATTCTCAGACAAAGTGAGGAAGAGCACATGTTGCGTGTACTGTAATCCAAATGCCATTATTTCAATGCCCCACCTCTCTTCCACAATCCCCGCATAATTATCTCTCTCTCTCTCTCTCTCTCTCTCTCTCTCTCTCTCTCTCTCTCTCGCTTACTATACTTTTTCTTTTTCGCCTTTGGTTTAGGGTCCCAACTTCCCAACTTTACTTACCCCTTCTCTCTTCAATTGGTTATACGAAATGGTATATATGAAATTAATTTGCTAATTAAGGCCAAACCACCTAAGTAATGCTAAAAATTCACGGATTAATTTTGATCATGAATTTAGTTATATATTAGTTTAGGCTTCTTGGGTATTAAAAGTGAGATATAATCCTCTATCTAAGCCTATTTAATACCCGTGATTGTTCCAATAGCATACCTCAAGTTAATGCTGAGATCATGGAAACTGTTCTATCCACAAACCATACTAAGAGGTATGAAAGGAAAAAAAAAAACAAAAAACAAAACACAGCATTTCTTACACAAATGTCTTCGGGGTAAGTAATATAATCAATTAAGAACAGATCTCTCTTGAACCGCCCTACCACGAGGAGGGACCCACCACCCTAATTTCATCATCCTATTCTCCTTTTCTGTTTCCCCGCACCTCATGGCATTGATAGGAAAAGTGAGAGAGAGAGAGAGAGAGAGATAGTCCCTCCCTTCACCCATCCATGCCTCCCTCTATAAAAGGATGACTATAACTCTTCCCACTACATTCAAGAACAACATTAGTTTTAGTCTTCACTTTTTAAGCCTACCCATTACCCATGGCTCCCTCTGCTAAATCCCTTTCTTTCCTCTTCCTTCTCTTACTCATCTCCTCTCTCCAAATTCATGCTAGGGAGAGCCAATTCTTTAGCAAGGTCACCCGTGTCAACAGCAGCAGCACAACTACCAACAACAACAACAATGATAATGCTGCCACCAAAGAGAAAGAGACTCATGAACTCATTCCAGAGAGTACTGAAGAACCTTCACATACCAAAGAGGAGGAGCCAAGCTTCACACCCCAAAACCAAAATGGCTTTGGCCTCTACGGTCATGGATCAGAGCAGTTCTCATCGAACTCTGTCAACGATGCTTACTACACTCCCACCAATTTCCCTCAGAAGGCCCATACTCAACAGTACCAGCAGAAGAGTTTCAGCACTGGCTACCCCACCAACAACTACAATGGCTATGACACTAACCAACAAGCCAAGACTCAGACTGACACCAGCTACGTTGACACAGCTTACCTCAACAACTACAATGGCTATGAGACCAAGCAACAAGGCAAGAGTGACACAAAGTACGCTGACACAGCTTACCTCAACAACAACTACAATGGGTATGAGACCAAACAACAAGGCATGAGTGACACCAGGTATGTTGACACTTCTTACAACAACAACAACAACTACAATGGCTATGAGACTAAGCAACAAGGCAAGAGTGACACCAAGTACGTTGACACAGCTTACCTCAACAACAACTACAATGGCTATGAGACAAAGCAACAAGGCAAGAGTGACATGGCTTACCTCAACAGCAACTATAATGGGAAAGAGATGAAGCAACAAGGCATGAGTGACACCAGGTTCCTGGAGAATGGAAAGTACTACTATGGTAACAACAACAACAACAACCAGAATCTGTATCAAGACCAATATGAAACTCACAAGCAAAATCAAAATGGGTATGGCTCATACAGAGGAGGAGTTGAGTCCAGTAAAGCTGGTAGGGGAGCTCCTGTGGAGTTCAGTAATTCCATGGATCGGTTCCAGAACCAGTATGATCAGGAGTTCCAAGAGACCCAGCAGGAGGAGTATGTTCCATAAGCTATTGTGGTCATTGCCATCACCACACTACTGCAAAGCATAGTTGGAGAGATTTTTAGTGTGTTTTTTATTTTTCTTTATTAAATATCGGATGTGGGTATTATCACTGTTCAACCCATTATAAATTATGGTTTGTATTTTTCTTTTGAAAAGTAGAAAAATAGACTTTTTAAGTGATGAAGAGAAATGATGAACTTTATCGTTTTCTGCTGTAGTCATTGTAGTAGCAGTGTTTTAAGCTTCAGAGTGGTCCTCATCATTAATTACTGTATCTTAGTTACAGCATTGTTAGCTTAAGCATCAATTTTCTTAAGAAACAAAATGTCCATGATACCTCTTCTTTATTATGCTCTATTACAGACTATTTACATGGATCATGGGTAAAGTAGAAACCTATAAAGATGTCAATTTACCCTTTCCAACTGGTTATTGTTATGATTAGACATCATAGAATCTAATGTAGCCAAATTTCAGTCCAAATCTCCAAAATATAGTACATTGGATCCAATGCCATTGACAAGATCTAAATTATAGTCTTTTCCTTTAGAGGGGGTTTAGAGCTTCGTGTCCTGGAGTGCGGTCCTTGCACCAACATATGGACCAACGGAAGCACATGTAGATGTATCAACAAGACAGATATTATTGCTTTCATAGGGGGCAGAGCCCCCCCTATTAGCCGATGTGTTTGGGTGCATCCCCCGCACTCCCAGAAAACTATAATGATGAATTATTTTAGATGAACCATGTGAAGTGCAATGTGATCAACCTAACCCAGGGAATGATATAGTCCATTTTGACTGATGGATCTCACGGTTTAAAAATGCAATGTTATACATTATAAAGAAGTCCACATCATATATGCAAATTTCATAGCACCCTCGCGTATGGTAGTGGTCTTGTTCCACTGCTGGTTTCATATAGTTGGATAGCATCATAAAAAGAGACATTATGAGAAGCGTTCCCAGGAATCATCAGTTTACATGTATCTTGCCGCAATCCATGGGGAAAAGTACCCTTCTTCAGTCTCCATTTTGACATAACATTCCATTCTTAATAAGGGTGGGTGGTCCATCTTCACCGAACGCTAACTGCTTGAAAAGGAAGAAAGTGTAATGCATGGGCTACTGTTGTGAAACATTTAAGGGTCATAGTACGAAGAACCCCAAAACAGTGCATTTACCTACCCTACCAATCACTTTATCATTGCAGAACATTTAATGGGTAGGACACTTCTTAAAAGATAAGGGTTTGATTAATTGGATCATGATCTTACCCTAACAAGAGGGAACCCCATTAGTTGAATTGTAGGTGAAGCTTCAAAGGGCAGGTCCATCAGTAGACAACTTTCCAAAGCAACGGAGAAATTTGGAGGTAATTAGCTCATTTGGGTCAACCAATTTGTCCGTGATTGAATGAGTGACCATGGGCTTGGAATTAGGTTTAGATTTGGACTTTAAAGATTCGGACAAATGGTTGGCTCTGGAGTGTGAAGATGGCACCTATCTTGAAGGAAATAATTTGATTATCATCCGGTTACAATCCTTGTTGGTAGTTAAAGAAATAAAATAATTTAAAAATTAAAATTTTTATATATTTTGTTAGATTTTAATATTTTTAAAAAGACCTTTTAAGATTTAATTTTTTTACCCTGGTAGGATTACCGAACTAGACATTTACATATGGTGCAGTGGGTAGGTGGCTCTGTAGCTATCACTCATCAGTGGTGTGTTTTCTTTTTTAGAGATAGAGAGAGAAGCTGTTCTGCACTGCACTGCACTTTTTCCTATATCGATTTGGAATGCCTTTTTTTCCCATTGATGGTTTTGATACCGCCTTTATCACGAGTGGTCCTAAGCTATCATCCACAAACAAGAACGAAGGAAGGAAAGCAAACAAAATAATTGCACAAGCACTGAGGCTGTTGGGAGTCTTGGGACTACAAGGTTAGAAATAGGAAAAGCACATTGGGATTCGGTTTTGATATAATAACGGTTTGTTTACTTTCTTCGGTCACAGGCAGCCAGGAAGGGACATGTTTAAGGAATCGAATCGGATCGGATCAGAGTTGGCCTGATCGGGTTCTCGAAACTTTGGGCAGGGTTATAAGTATTGGTATCATATTAACTGGATCGGATAACCCATTTTTTATAATAATAATAATAAGATCAATATCGATGGATCTATAAATATGAAGGTATCCATAGTGGGATGATATAAAGGGGATGTTATTATTTTATATTTAACAATTCGATAAATTACTCATGATAGTTGCTAGTTGATAAGAGTTACTTTGGGAACAAAAATAAAATAAAGTAATTTTTTGTTATTTTCTCAATTTCAATAAAATAAAACTCGACATAATATGAACTGTTGATCAGAACCTATTTGGATAACAGGGTTCCGAAAAACAAGCAATTTAGATTGGTATTGATTCAATTCTCGAGATTTAAATCCCTGATCACACAGCGCAGCTGAGCGCCTTTGTTCAATCTTCTTCTACAAAACTTTTTATTAATATTTGTCAGGCTTGTTGGGCCTACTAAACGAAGCTCATTCAGACAGACAGCTCAAGCTCAACCGCTCAAGTTCTTAGCTCAATTATTTTGGCTCAAGTCTAGCTTAGTTAGAAGCAGGCTAGGCCAAGGGTCAGCGTTCTTACCACCCAAACATAATAAATTTGAGGGGAAAATATCCCACAACGTCAGGATAGAGGATTCCTTCTCACACCCTCTCATAATGAATTGTGATGCCTATAATGATACTTTCTTTTCTCTGAGAAAATGTAGATTAAAATGTGGGTCCCCCATTGAAGGATTCCGTCTGCCATACTCTCATTTGTGTAATTTTCCGCTGGCATCATGGGAAACTTCTGCCTTAAACTTAATTCAAAAGGAAGTTTTGTTTCTTTTACAGCAGAGGAAATTGTAAGTACAAGATCAATTTATATAAAATATTTTAGCGAAGGAGTTTGTTGCCAAGATGTGTGGCCCTTACACAATGGAAGAATGTGCACGGGCATTCAAAGAGAGGGGTAGTGGAGTGGTCAATTAAATACCCCATGTCAGAAGAAGTAGAGGGCACAATCAAGTAGTGTTCTTTTCCCCAATGTTTTATATGTTGTGTTGTAACATTAGAACAACATCATTTACCTTGCAATTTAGGGCTAACCCTAGTTATCTTGTCAAGTTGGGCTCTAGATACTTTTCAAGTCGGCCATCAAATCTCAGGGCTTAAACTTGAAAAAGCAGTGTAAAGTACAAAGTTGGAATACAATAAGAGCAAAGGGAATTTCTGGTCATGTGGTGAAATGCGTAGATATCAAAAAGAACACCAACAACAAAGAAATGTAATGATCATACATCTGTAATGCATTGTTTGTCCCATAATAGATCTCATTATTCTAAGCTTTCTTAGGAGTTGATGACTATTTATAGTTATTACCATGGCACCAAAGAAGAGTTCGACCCAATATCATCTCAGCCGAAACTTCACTTGAGTATGGGCTGGCTAAAGTTGTATCAACTAAGCTGGGCCAAGGTCAGACCAGCTGGCAGTTGGTACCCCTATTGCTTAAATAGGCATGGCCTTTATCCAAGCCATAGTAATCTCTCCCTCTCTTCCCCCCCACCCCTCCCCCCTCCCCCCTCCCCCTCCCTTTTCTTTTTTCCCTCTTGTGCCATTCATGACATATATCAAGCAAAGCTGCACCATGAGCCAGGGGAGAGGAAAGTGGAAGGGAAGCTCAAAATTAAGAGAATTGAGATCTAGAGAAAAATAGGTGATTAGCAGAAGAGACATTGACTAGACAAAAAAAACCCATCACCAGCTAATGGTTTGAGCTTCACCCAAAAAAATAAGCTAACGGTTTAAGCCGAAGCTCATGCCACCTTTACTTAATTATGTGAAGGGTTAAAGCCCAACCAATGTCTGACATGGGCCCATAATTTAAGGCCTGATGGCCCTGACGCAACATGCCATAGTACTGTTTCCCACTGGGCTAAGTTTTTGTTTTCAGACGCGGCCCATAAGCCACTACGGTCGGTGTACCAATTCAAAGAAAGGCGGTCAGAGGGTGTGAGGGAAAGAAATTGTGGTAGGGTAGGGGACCTCTCGTTGGACATGTTTATTTTGGGGGGTGGGGGGAGAAAGGTGCGGGCTCTCGTTGCACTTAGCCAGTGCACTACTACACTGGCAGCCACTATCACATCAAGAGGTGTTTCCCCAAATAAGCTTAGTTTGAATATTGATGAATACTGTTAATTAGGAGTGAGGTTCCACCATGCCCTTATACGAAATCCCTCCCATCATGTCTTCTATAATTACCACATGTCAGTTATGTTGAAACCAAAATTTAGGCATATTGTCCACATCATCATCTAACTTCAAAAAAAATTAGTATTTCTATGATTAAAAAACAAGGGAAATGAGCTCAACCTATGGTGTTTTCAAAAAAATAAACAAACAAATAAATAAACACTAAAACTCAATCTCTGATTGGAAATGCCAAACGGAAAAACTATATTGAAGTGATACGATTGAAATAGGCCATCCAAAATTTTGATCATTATGCCGACAACTAATTCACTTGATCCAGAAGTTCTTGTTCTTTCAAAAAAAAAAAATTATGGATCCAATTCACTAATTAAATTTGGAGAAAAAAATTCTCTCTCTCTCTCTCTCATATGAAACAACCTTGTTGCCCTCCTATA
Organism: Macadamia integrifolia; assembly: GCF_013358625.1. NCBI lineage: Eukaryota > Viridiplantae > Streptophyta > Magnoliopsida > Proteales > Proteaceae > Macadamia > Macadamia integrifolia. Next base: position 5,858,211 of record NC_056570.1, read on the forward strand.
TATGAAACCATTCCACGACACATCATTGGTGTACTCCTCTATGCCTTTTGCTTAAAGAACCATCTCCCTTAATGTATCCACCCTATTCACATCCAAACTCAATCACGAGATTGTATCTCAAGTATGCCTCATTTTCCTATGGCACTACAAATAATATATGGTCTTCTTTTTCTTTTTCTTTTTTTAATTAATTAAAAGAATCTACGTGACTCTTGACCCAATTCTATAAAATTTCTCCCGAGTTAAAACCTAGTTTTCCAACTATTAAGACATAACTAAAAATATTAAGTTCCCTTCACTTGGGATGAACGGTGATGTGACATTATAATTGGACGTTAGGTTCATCATTAAATTTCACCCCTATTGTTCATAGTTCAAAATACTCTCTACTTGGTTACATAAAGTAGAAGAAGAAATTCTCTCTTCACTATAGATGAAGAGAAATGGAGTCCAATGGAAAATTTTAGGGACAATTACTATCACTCCCCTTGTACTTAGCCTATATTTTCTAATTCCTTCCTTGAACTTTGTTTCTAATTCTCCCAAATTACTTCTCATGCACTTTTTTTTTCCCCAAATTATCCCTCTTTTTCACCTATTAACAAGTTCTCATAAGCTCTCTTTCCCTTCCTTTTCTATACATTGTGTTTTATAATTTAAAAAAAAACAAAAAAAAACAAATAAAGTGGTATATAACCCTTGTTGGCAGAAAAAAAAAACACCACTGTTGAAGATTAGAGCTTTCCATCTTAAGAGGCGGTAATAAATAATGCTTCTATAACACCTGCTGTAGAAGTGGTTTCTAATTCTAGCCAACAAAAAAAAAAAAAAGAAGTGTTATCTGATTATGACCTCTATATGTTGAATGTAAAAAATTACTTGAAAAGTTTGCCAATTTTACTTGAGCCATGCACCCTTGCATTTAATATATATCACAACTAGCCCTTGTCTGATTAGTACGGCACTGTTTAGTGATAACATCATGAGTGGAAAAAATATTAAATGCCCAAACTATCATTTAAAGGTATTAACTGAGAGGGAAAATCCTAAATGCCCAAACTTGTGAAGTTAAAATAATCAACTTACCCTTTAAAGGTGAACCAAAAGGAAAGGTTTTCTGAGCAAGCAGGGTAGGATAAAATCTCCCACGCCTCCCCACACCCCCAACTTAGTGACCATTCAATCTCCCTTTATGCATCTCAATTGTTCCATTAAGGGGAATTACTTAGATCCACTAGATAAAAAAATTTATTACAAGATAAGAAGGTCTAAAATTTGTTATACATCCACTAGTTTCAAGTTAAAAAATATTTACTCAATCCCCAATGTTAGTTATTGTTCATGAGGCCCAAGAAAAAATAAAAGTGAACTCCCTATAATAACTCCAACCTTACTACTGTGTATGGCAGCTGTGGTGGAATCACGTTAATACTGCATCTTGGAAACCAAAGTAATCCACCTAGCTACACTGAAAGAAAATAATAGTTCAGAAAAGAAGTGGGATGACCAGAGATATTCTTTCCCTTCCGTGATTCATCTGAAACTAGAGATTTCCTCATCTTTTTTGAGGTGTTGAGCTATTGTTGATCAATACATATACTTTCCAATGCAGTAACATTGATGGTAATCATTTCTATATATGGTTTCAGCCTCTCAGGTGTCACTTTTCAACTTTGATTTCATGTACTTCTATTCAACTCTGATTTTTTTTTCTTTTTTTGTTGCTTTGACTTGGCTTTGTGAATCCATTTGAGGTGTTTGTTATGTTCGAATATGATTGTCCCATAATTTAGAAGCAAATAAATCATTGATCTGTTATACTGTGGTGTAATATTATGTATCAATAACATTTATTAGGCGACTGGATGAGATGAAAGACAACAAACTTAACTTGCAACAACCGATCTGCGTAGGTGCCTCATCAACATCTTTTGTTGTTAGTTTTTTTTTTCCTTTGACATCTTCTGTTGCTAGTTGCTACACCCAAAGTAGGCTTTTATGAATCAAATAAATTATTGATTTATAGCAGTCCTAATGTTTTATCTCTAGAAATGTTTGGGGCTATTATTTATCTTTTATCTGTTTATTTATTTATTTATTTTGGAATTATCATTGAGTCCATAAACATGTTGCAGTTTCAAGCCATGTTTTTTATGCTTTTTTCTTACTTTTAGATACCAAAGCGGATTAGCAGTTCCCTCACTTGGCATGTTACGCGTTTTATTTCGATAAATCTATAATCTAGACCTAATTACAATTTATCTAATGTCCAGTCCAGTGCAGATTCTCCAAAATTTTATTTAGAATACTTTTAAGGGGAAATCAACTTCATAATGTCTTTTCAATATGCAATGAAACCTGGTAATAGTGTTCTTGTATTAGGTATGCTTGGAGGAAATGTTGAAGCCGATTTGGGAACCATAGAATATTCTAGAGGTGATTCATATGCTTTGAGAATTGATCGGAGTTTCACATATGATCGGTTTGTGATTAAATTATCTGCCTTAATGAGCATGGGCCATCACACTTTTAGGCTAAAGTATACCCTTCCTTGTGCCACACCAATAACACCTAGCCCACCACATGAGGACATACATAATAACCTTATCGATTACTCATTTGAGTCTAGGGTTGCGAAGGTGTACATTTTCAAGGAAATGCATTTATGCATGGATCCTCACAAGTGGCCAAGTAATTTTAATTCACTTTTGTTTATAAAATTCCTTATAAGTGTCCTCAGTTCCTGCGTTTTTTCTTTCAATTCCTTGCGTTACCAATTCAATCAATGAGTCACCACCGAGTTAACTAAAACCCCATCGCATCTAAAGCTTGAAATATCAATCGGACCTCTAGATGAGGTTGTTGACCCATCAAAACTTAGATCAATAATTTTATTTTCTCTTCGTGTCCTTATTTGTGGCTGTCCCACTCCACTATTCAGTTTCAAGTCTTGAAGTGATTGAGCCAAGTTCCTTGTGAGTTCCCTTTTCAGATTTCTTATTTTGGTTTCTTTTGGGTCTTATCAAGGGTTACTACACAAGTGAAGCAACATTAGGGTTAACCTGCAAGCAAGCACGTAGTCTCCAACAAGGGTGGATTGGTATGAAGAAAAACCCTCTCAGTAATTCATGCTCGATAGGCATTTTAAAGGTGCGTTGACTAGTCACTATGAAAACCTCCGTTGAAACAAGGTTCACCCCTATAAATCTATTCAAGACTTGTATGAGCTTCCACGTTCCTTCAAGTTCCTCCGATGCCTGGGAATGTTTGTCGAGGTAGCGAAGTCATTGTAAGGGAGCATGGTGGAACAGGGAGGAAGGGAGGGAGGGAATGAGGTGGGGATTTGCCAATGGCGATGGTGTAGCCGTGTAGGGTGGTTTTCAAAGAGGAGGGTGGGGCAGGGTTGCAACGGAGGGAGGAGGGAGTGGTGTTCCATCCTTGGAAGAGGAAGAAGAATGAGGAGAACAAGAAAGGAGAGAGGAGGAGAAAGAATGGTGTAGGGGTATTTTTGGCAGTTCATTTAGCTTTATTTATTCATATGGGAATTTAGTAAATCGTTTTTTACATTGAAAGTTGTGATTCTAAAACATAATTTTAATCTACTAATTTTGTAAATTTTTTTATTATCTGATAGATCGAGACAATTTCCCCTTAAAAAGGGAAAATGAACTTTTACAAAGTGAAATAAGATAAAAGTATTACGAGTAAAGAGTAAGTTCTAATTTTGAAATATGATCCTGTGAGCGAAATCTCTTCACTCTAGCGTATTACAAGAGTCAAGAGACATGAGATTTTTTGGAGAAATGGGAATAGATTCTGGGTTTTAAAATGAAATCTGTTCTAGACTTGAAATAATTATCTGACAATTATTTTTTTTTTTCAAAGAATTAGAGTTCAAGCAATAGTGTTATTGTAAGACTTTGACAATGACAATTCTAAATAAATAGTAACTTACTTGTTAGATTTGATCCACTAAAATGATGACAATAATCCACCAATCTATGTAGAGTTGGGTCGTATAAATATATATTTCTTTTAAGGTATTTGAATACTCTATATACGTATGCAATCGAATTGACCGTACGTCCTCACCTATAATACAAAACAACTCTCAAATTGCTTAAGATGCAGTCTAATAAGCAATTTCCACAACTATGTTCAAAGGTAATGCTCAGAAACTCAAAGAAGACGGTGGAAAGAAGCAGAAACCAGCGAACAATACACTTGCAGAGAAAAGTGAACTTAAAACAACACAGCATGTACGTAAGGATTTCGTATAGAACCACATATAGTAGGACTATGTAACCAATAAACAAAACTAGAGTCATGTATTTATAAAATGTTGATCTCTATATATGAATGGATATACATGTACAGGTACCCATACGTATACAAATGTGACTATATGCATGGGACATCGTGTTCATGAACTGATATGTACATGTGCATGTAAATATGTATGTACATTGATAGTTGGGTCATATAGGTACATGTACCAATGTGTTCCTTAGGACAAAGTATGTAAATGTGTGTCTATACAATTTTTTATTTCAAAATTCAAAAATGAACTTTTGGAGCCAAAATTTTCAACTAGTAAAAAGTAGATTCATTGAACCCACACCCACACCCGTACTTGACCTCAACCATGGCACGGCTCGGTGTGCACAATTCAAAAGTACCCTAGGAAATTCCCACACACATGACAAGGGAGAGTTCCTCTCCAAATGGCTTGCACCCTTAAGAAACAATCATATATATATGCCCAAGTTTTCTTTCCTCCCAAACCAACATAGAAGTAAACATTGTGAGATGTCTTAACTCATGACAACTCCACAAGTGCTAAAGACAAAATAGAAAAAACACTTTTGAGGGGAAAAACTAAATTCAAAAAGACCATTTTAAAAAGACTATTTTGACCATAATTTGAAACTTATTCCAATAATTACCGAGAGTAACATTCATTCTATTAGAATCAATTGTAAAAACCTCAGTAGTGCTTCTTAGAAGAGTCATTCTAGAACCTCACAAGTGATGTGGTACTAAACACATAAAAGGCGAGGGTTGAAGGGCCATGTAAAATATGAGGATATGGCTCCTCTCCAACGACTGCACCCTCCAACGACCATCTAAGAGGTTGGGAGGGCTTGGTCACGTATCCCAACACCTACCAACACTTGGGGATGTGCGTCCAAGCCTTTTTAGCCTTTGGATGGGACGTTGGAGGGTCGTTGGAGTTCGAAAGGATCCTAATCCCAAATATGAAGCCCAAACCCAAGCCCAAGCCCCTCAATTACTTTTCTTATTTCGTTTAGTTTCACTATCAATAAAAATTATTTACAAACAAGATTTGTTTCCTTATTAATCTCTAAGGTGCCGTTTGATAACACTCTGGGAGAATGTTTCTGGTGTTCTTCTATTTTGCGGGAATGCAAATAGAACAGAAATATGTTTGGCACGTCCAGTTCATTTTTGTATTCTCCCGGAATGAACCAATGAAAAAGAATGAGTAAAGAATACATTGCAAGAGTACCAAAAAGTTGCTTTTCTATTCTTTTAGAAACTAAAAGAACAAAACTATTCAAAACCCCCCACAATCCCTTTTCTCCATCTCACGATCAAAAACCCCCAAATCCTAAGGAAAACATGCAATAGGTTTTCACCCTCTCGGTCGAGGCTTCCCTGCAACTGTCGCCGCTTCCCTGCAACGGTCTCTCCTCTCGAATGTGGATAGATACCACCACCTCCCGAAATCAAAGGGGGAACGAACTCTGCATCACATCAACGGTTTCTAAGTTCTTCCTCCCTCTCCGATTATTGTAAAATCCGTACCTTTTTTCCCAACCTTCTTCAATCTGTAAATCTCTTATGGGTTTTAAGGTTTTAATTGTTTGATTTGGCGAATCACTTAATTCCTTATTTTGCATGTGTTTTGGCATCTGTCATTGATTTTTGTTTATAGATTTATTTTGCGATTTCGATCTGGTTATGTCGTTTCTTTGAACATGGATTTTGGATCCTTCTCTAAATGGGGATTTTGAATTTCTTTCTCTGATCGAATTGGTGGGCAGCCGGTAAGGTGAGGGTTAGGTGTAGGGTTTGGGGTTGGATTCGTCGCGATGGTTGGGGGAAAGTGACAACTTGTTACCCATGAAAAAAAAAAAAAAAAGAGCACCTTGTTAAGGTTTGGTTTAGGGATTCACAGATAGATCGATAAATCTTGGTGCTGGGAGTTTCAGTTTTGGTCGGAGTCAAATTTGATCTCGCAAAGGAGATGTTCTTAGAAACGAAAACAGGTTTTAGGGGGTTTTCCGTCTCTTCCCCCACCCCCCTGGCCCCCACTCGGATGAGGTCGGTGGTTTTCTGATAGTACCAGGTGTTGGGTAAGGCCGTAAGGGTGATGATGGACTCTGAAGTTGTTTTTTTTTTTTCTAAAATAAGCTACAATAATCAGCATATTTTTCAGAATTTGTTTCTGTTTTTAATTGACGTTATATTAAATTCTTTTGAACGGAGCTGCTGATTTCATTCCACTCCACTAATCGGATTGCAACTTGTCTTTCACTTTCAATTTGGCTTATAGACTAGATTGAGTCTGTACACAAGGGGTCAGGGTTTTTGTTTTTAAGTTTGCTTTTTCTATTGTTGTTGAATAATGTGTACATGACCATCATCTTTATTCCGCCGTATAAGTGCAGGTTTTAGGACTCATTGGGGACTTTGTGGATCGTGAGATAGTGGTTAATGCTTTAATCCAAGGCTGTATTTTCTTCAAGATTTGTTAAGACTCTGGATTGTTTGTTACATTCTTTGGAGCATTAATTGGGGACTTGGATTCTATAGGATTTCTCCAACAAGATTTTAATCTTTTCACATAAACAAGCTGATTAGTGTCATAAGGATTCAGAAGCTACAAGTAAGGCAATAAAATTCAAGAATGAGCTAAGGATACAAGTAAGGCAATAAGATTCATCAAGGCAGTCAACGTGTACAAGGAAGACAGATGAATGAGCTAAGGATACAAATTGCAAATCAGATGGCAGTAGATAAGGGTTACCCCCTGATTTGATTGTTTATGGAATAAAATTTCAAGACACCTATTTGCAGCTATGATTTTTATTTTGTAATTCCTATAAACTTGTATAGTAGACTTTTGTTTTCTTATTAAGATAAATTTGGAAACTCTTTATGTTTATATTTTATTATTTCCTTTAAGTAATAGTATTTTAAAAGATAATTTCATAAACAAATTATTTCCTTATTTAAGTTAAATTTGACCACAATAGCATGTTTGTAATTATTGATTTCATTGTTCAAAAGTGAATTTTCATTATTGTACTCTCCAGGAATAGAAGTGTTTGTCAAACGTTGTTTCTATTCTTTTCCTGTTCTAAAGCCATTTCTGAAATAGTTTTACCAAACGATTTTTCTGTTCCGCCAGAGTGTCTTCACAGCATGGAATCAAAAAAGAACACTTCTGTAAAAGAACACTCTCCAGGAATAGAAGTGTTGTCAAACGGCCTCTAACTCTCCCACCCCCTTCACCCTAAAACTAATGTTTGGCCTCACCCACCAGCGCTTCTTCCTCTTCTTTGTCTCGTCTCATCTGGTTTGGTTGATCAATTGTTCACCTTCCCATCTTGAGCAATAGAAACCTTTCTTCTACTACTCTACTTTTCTTTCTGCAAAACTTCCTTCACCAAATCCACCATCCCAGATTCCCAATAATACCATAATACCAATTCCATTACTTGTTTCTTTGTGAATAGATTCGCGCTTCTCATTTCGCTACTTCTCTGTGCCTCTGTTTTTAATGGCCCTTTAATAATGACTCAGCTCTTCGGATCCAAGTCTCTGTTGAGTCCTCTATATCTCACTAACAGTGAAGATGAAGAAGAGGAAGAGGAAAAGGAGGAGGAGGAGGAATTCAAAGAAGCAGACTATGATGAAGATGAAGAAGAAGAAGAAAGTGATGGGTGTTGTACGAGAACAATATCCACTGCTTTAGGGAGAGAGCGGAATAGTATTTGCAATGATCAGCATCACCAGTTCCTATTATGGATAATAGATATTAAAATTGTGTTTGCTCTATTATATTATTGTGATAGCCAACCCCTGCTTTATGGTTGTTCCTATACCAAGTAAGTTAAAATGGGTAAAGTGTCTGCGAAGGTGAGATTTTATCCTTCTTAAGTAATCCCTGAAGATTCTTCTTGCAGATGTTGAATAGGTTATCATATTTTAAGCTGGCAGGCTTGGCGACAGAGTACATTCTATTTGGAACTCTAAAGGAGGTCTTGCTGATATTGTCCAACTTTGGGGTTTTTATTGAAGGGAAATCCATTCTATTTCAACAACGTTAAAGGCTTGTTGTAGCCATGCAAGTAGTATACTTCCATGCAGATTGGGACCAATCTTAGAATAATAAATACCTACTGCAATTTCTCTATCACTGTAAACATTTTTTTTTTTTTTCTGAGGGGCGGGGGAAGGAAGTGAGGAGAAGTAATCCTGTTAAGTTTATTTCTTTGCAAAGAGATTTACTTGGTTGATATACAGTAAATGATGGGTTACATTCCTCTGCATTTATGACATTAATACAGACGTTAGATTGTTTTCTTGGATATTTTGATACATCAACTTGCTAACTCTCAACTTTTTCCTTATGAACAGTTGGATGGGTTACCAAGAGCTTTGATTTCATACAGAAGAAGATTGATTCTTAGGTGAGATGGGTTATATTAAAAACCATCCTAATTTTGCACCGTCATGAAAATTCAAGTCAGAGCTAGCTAAAGCCATGTCAATGGAGAGTTTAGTGGGATTTTGTATTCAAGCCATAGATGTTGCAAACATTTAGTGGCAAGTGGGTAGCAATTCGATGTTGCTGATGATGTCAAAGAGCCCTTGTCAGGGTGCTTGAATGGGCACAACTTTTTGTGAATATGTTTTCTATTAAATCATTTATTTGCTCACTATATTTTACCCTAATCCTATTGAGTGGTTGTTTTCATTATTTTATCTATCAGGTTCTTTGATGGCTGTTAAGGAAATGTTTGACAATCTAAACATTTTTTGCATGGCATCTCTTATGGAAATCAAATTCTTGCCTACCTATTGTTTATGCCATCATCATCTGGTTTTCTAATTTTTAGTCTAATCCCATTTTCCTTGTAGGGATATAAGGGTTTAACAACTTGGTTGAATACAATGTTAATGCGGCTGTAACAATATCGTATACTGCTTGAATGTTTTGTGTCTGTAATTTTACTTCTTCAGTGGAACATAGGGTTTATTTAGTTAAAAATGGGATGAGTGAAAACAAGGAAAAGTGATGTAATTTCTCACTTCCAATATCATCAAAAGGCCCAATAAACATTTCCCTTTTTTTTTTTTTTTTTTTTTTGCACTTCCCCCTACCCCGCCTTAATTTCACTTCATTTGTATCCAAAAGTGGTGCTTATAGTTAGTTGCTTTTGAGAGAAAAGTTGCATTAGGAAAATTTATGTTTAACTTGAATGGGAACTTTTCAATCCAAAACTAGAATATTTGAGTCTTGTTTAAAAATATATACTTTCTTTAGGAAAACATGCAATAAAAATCAGCTTTCATGATGAATTTTTATATTTTCGATGCAATTTAACTGAAAACAAAAGGGTCTTAAGTATAATTTTTTTTTACTAAATATATTTTATAAGGTGAAATATTATTGTCACAAGTTTCTATAATTTTTTCTTGTCATAAGTTTTTACTATCTTTTTCAAATGTTGCAAGGCATCTATGGCCTGTATTTTGCCATGTGGATAAATGATTTATCAATTATGATCATTGGATATAAAGGACATTGTATCGGTTACCCATGTGTTACTTTATTTGGTACCTAACAACATACCTTTTTTTTTTTAGTTTCAATACTACTTCATGAAGAAATTGCAGACATGAGAATCCTACAAACTCTTGCCAAGTTCTTGTGGCAAAAAGACACCTTGAATTCCATTCAAGATTGGTAATGGCATCAAATCTTTTAATAGGAGCAAAGGTTAGAAGAGTTCTTTTAATTCCTCCGTTATTATTTTCTCTCAAGAGAACATGCTTGCTTTCACTCGGTTTTAATTTAATCATGGAAGTTGTATAATTTTTTACACTTTTTCTCCTGATTTCTCAAGTATTACAAGGAATAGAGGTTGTAGCTTTCAATGTTCAATCATAAATTTTCAATTAATCAAAGTTTGGAATCACTTAATGGTGGTTGCGGATGCTTATTGTACCTTTTTATCGAGTAGGGTAGCAAATTCACTACTCATAATTGTACTTTCATTTTTCCCTTAATAGAAGCATCGCAGTGGGAAAAAAAAAACATAGTCTTTATTAGCTATGGAATATTATATTTCAATTTGGTTTTCTTCATCTTTCTTTCATTATGGCTTTTATTATTTAAATATGAGCCTTTAACTTATTTGGTAGAGTACTTGCGGTGTAGGAAATGGCTCCATACTTGAAGAGGATGGTGGTTCAAATCCACCAAGTCCCTACTCTATATTTTCATTTAAATCTCAATGGTAATGTCATGAGAATATTTGGGTTTTTTTATAGGAAAAACATAACAATTTTTTAAATGAATTCCATAAAAGAAATTTGGTTATAATTTTACTATGGATCATGATATTAACTAATGAGCCAGAGCAAGTAAGCTCAACAATTCAATAAATTAAAAACTTTATTAAAGTGATAAAGTTTACTCGAAATAATATTAACTGAGTCGAGTCATTCAACTCTCTCTCTCTCTCTCTCTCTCTCTCTCTCACACACACACACACATATACACACAAAAGCCACACATGCATTTGCACATGCATATATATATATATATATATATTCATTTTTATTTTTTTATTTTTTATGGTAGACATTAACATTGTGGGGTAGAAAAAGAAACATCAACACATTTCTTCTTAATTGTACTGTTCAGTGGCCCTTTATCCCATAAGATACTTTCAAATGGAGAATTCACTATTCAATCATGGATCCAAGAATAGGACTATTTCAGCCTGTTGGGAAAGAAACAAAGCATAGTGTGCCTTGTAGCTTATGTGGTTTTCTAGCTTGGTATATTTGGAGGGTAGGAAACGATGTCTTATTTGTTCAGAGAAGATGCTCTCTTGCTGATGTTATCTTTTTTTTTTTTGGTGGAACTCGTGCTGAGGTTATCATGCATGGCAGCTCAAAATGCTCATGAGGAATTTTTACAGGCCAAAGAATTTGTTGCAACTCCTCGTAGTTCAGCTCCATCACCTAAGGTACAAAGATTTTGGAAGCAGCCACAAATCATTTCTATAAGCTGAACTTGAACACAGCGTGGAGGAAAGATTGCGAACAGAGATGTATTTTGATTTGTTATAGAGATCATCAGGGTCATATCTATGTGGTGACATCTGAGTCTTTGAGCTTTTAGTCCGCTTTATTGGGTGAGGTATTGGCAATGTAGAGCGGTATATTAGAAGCAATTTCTGAATCCTTCGATCAGCTAGTGGTGGGAATTGATTGTAAAGAGCTCTGCTCTTACATCTTAGGGAGAAACTTTAACCTTTCTCATTCCACCGGTTTGATATATCCCATATATCGTCTTATCGTTTTTTTACCGTTAGTTCCAATTTGTGCCTAGGGAGTGCAATTGTGTAGCAAACTACATAGCTAGGAATGCCCTGTGCATCTATTTTGAACAGGACAGTTGGCCAAATTCCACTTTGTTGTTGATAGAATCCTATAATTTGACAACTATGCTCAGTTTCATGGATAGATTGCAAAAAAAAAAAAAATTGTGATGAAGTGATTAACTGAATACATAATCACTCAAGCACCATACATAACCAACATCTAGTTCATAAGTGGAATTAAAATTATTAATCAAGATACTGACATTCCTTAGGCAAACTAAAGCAATAAAATTGACAACCATTGAACGATATCACCAACCTTGCGACCAACTCTAGCTAGAAACCACAAGACAAGCAAAGACAGAACAGGTTGAGAAGTAGTGGAGGGGAGAGGGAGAGGGAGGACATTCTTGAATTCATGTTCTAATTAGACACACTTGAAGCCTGGGGGAATAGACTTCCCACATGTGGAAATCAATAAGCTAAGGGCAACAGACCATTCCAAGTTGATACCTGCTACATTCTCTTTAATGACAGTGCAAAGGCAGACGGCAGCTTCAAGGTCAGCCAGCCCTTGGAGCAACGAGCAACACTTGCTCGAAGGTGGTGTCCCGACTACCACATTCACTACTCCAAGCAAGTCGATGCAGATGCCAAGCTTCAAGGTGTCTTTGGGGCAGAAGGGGTTCACTGGAGGAGCCTTAGGAGGAGGTTTGGGCTTAGGCTTGCAGGGTTCACAAGCACTAGCTAAGCCTCCAAACAAGAAGAGATAAAATATAGCTGCAACAGATATCTTGTTAGCCATGGCTTTGCTAGTAGTTCTAAGGCTAGTGATGAAGGCTTCTTTTAAAGGGTGTTCGAGGCTTTGATGCCATATGTACATGTTTGGTTGAGTGGAAGAGAGTGAGAAAAGTTAAAAGGTGATAACAGTTGCAGTTAGAATACTGTGAGAATAGGAAAGGGCAATTCTTTACTTTCTACTCTCCTTTAGTCCTTTCTACTTGGATGGTAATTGAATAAGGTGGGTGACCTCAGAGAAGGGGATGGGATCATGGGTGTATCGGACATCAATAATGGGTGCCAGCTTGTTACTAACGTGGCTGCTTCTAACTTGTTTGTCTGTGTGTCTTTTGCTTGGTCCCTCATCGCAGTCTTCTTCTGTGATACAGACTAGTCATAGAGATAAAATATTTAGGAGTATCTGTGTGGATATAAAAGATGGTATATAGGTGTAACATTGCAACTATTGAAATATTACTAGATACACAGTTTTGCTCGGGCTAATTTGATTGCAAAAAAAATTTAGATGGAAGTAATATTTTAAAATTTAATAAAGAAGTTTTTTGTAGTCATTGTCTCATTCAATTGTGTAAACTATTTAAACTTTTTATCATATTAATCATAATATATTTTATTTATTATTTTCATTTTACATTTATTAAAAAAGGGTTTTGAATACAAAGGAAAACGAAATTCAATAACCAAATATGAAATGATTTAGAGTTAGTGATATAATCATATTGGGTCATAATTACAAAGATGTCCTTTTTAAGTTTGAAAATTTTCCTTCCCTTCCCTTTAATTTCCTTTGCAAACTGAGCCAAGTAGCCAACCTTTCATGAGTAAGATCACTTCCATATCATTGACATGGACAGATTCATACACAGTTTTGCTTTCCATTTACCGTAAAATTTTCTTTACCCTTCCTTAAAACTTAAAAAATGGCCCTTCATGAATTTAACAATAACACTACTAGATTCAGTACCAATTTTTCCAGTGGAGCACCATATTTTCCTTCCTGAATAATCTGCAACATTTTTTACTCGTCAAAATGAAGAGAATCAAGGATCATAATAGATCCCCCCCCCCACCCCAAAAAAAAAAAAAAAAAGCATCCCAAATGTATGGCCTACGATAATTCAATTAGATTGGCATCATTCAAACAGAAAGGATTAAAATATGATAAGCCAGTATCTTCATGTTCTCATCTTCCCTGTCAACGGTTGTATTCAACCAACCACTTCTGTAATAACCGGATAGCAATGAGATCAGAAGTTTTGACAACCAGGACGAAAGACAAAAACCAGCCACTTCAAAGACTAGATAGCATAGAAAAGTTCTTGCTTCAGACATTTGCAGACACTGTTGGGTGGACTACAAGACATGGATAGCATATAAATGTTCTAGCTTCATAAGTTAAAATCCTTGAGGCAACTCTCATGACAGAATTGTCATTTAGAATCTTTCATGGTTTTCACCCGGTGTCTGAGTCAACCAACTACTGCAGTCTGGGAATAATTACACAGAGAAACAAACTCCATTTAGGCTAATGCCGTCTCTTTCGATCATCTTCATCTTCATCGTCAGAATCACCACTTTCACGAAAACGAGGATTCTTCTCCTGTGGAAATGAAACAAAGTTGGATTGCAAGATGAAGGTAAGACTTCAGCTTTGCTACATAGAAGAAAGCAAAGCTGCCAAAGCTTGTACATAACAGGAATTCCTAGGTTGTCTATCACTCTATCAGGTCTGGTTCCTCGTTCAGCAGGGCAGGCAAGAAATAAAGAGTCATAACTTCTAAATGTACCATTGCTTGGGTTCCAACTTGTTAAGGTTTGTGAGTCTGAGCTCCATAGTCTACTTATATAATTAAACAATTCCTACAAGTACTAGCACCATGGTAATTACCGGTCTAGACTCGTCATCAGTTCTTCGGGACTCATAGTCAGAGGTTCTCTTTGAGTTCTCTGGTGCACGGCGATCATCTTCCCTGTGCCGCTTGCGATGGTAATCTGTTCATTATGGTTTGTTTGTCAATCAGACATATAATCTCCACCAAAAGAACATATATGTGATTATGGGGAAATTCAGCAATTCGGTAACATCAAAATGAAGGATCTTTAACCCCCAAAAAAAAAAAAAAAATGGAAGGATCAGATATTAGAGCAAATTTAAGATGCTAAGAGATCACAATAAGCATGTGAGAAACGCTCTTTAAGCACAAATACCTCGACTCTGTCTGTGAGAACCCCCATGCCCATAGCCTCCTCCAAGTCTACCACCAACTGCAGGAACCAGAAGTTATTACTCACTGAAACAGAAACTTTGGCATACCTCAGAAGATCCTTGCCAATTTCTTGGCAATGCCTGCTGTTCAGTAGGGCATCATAAGACCATCTTTCTCATTGTCATTAAAAAACTAGTGAATAAACCCAATAATGACTTTTGACCAAAAAAATCCTTCAGGTAGGACTCAAATAGGATGGTGGGAGTTTGACCCTCTACTCTGCACCCTAACAAACATTCAACTTATAGAAAAAATAATAAGTCAGGTCACGAAACAGTAAACAGAGGAGGAAGGGTACAGAGCCATCAGATGAAAGAATATAAATTGTCCACTGATCAAGTCTAAAAACAACCTAAGTGATGCAGATAAGTTACTTAAAGGGCTTATTTTATTGGAAATAAGCCTTGGGTTGGGTTATGTAGATATGGGGCCTTTGATGCCATGGGTTGTCTCTGTAATAGGCTACTTTAATGAGCCTAAAATATGGGCAGAAAGTAGGAAAACGAAATTTACTTCATTAGTTTAGTTAGAGTCTTAGTCTTGATATGTTTGGTTGTTTTGTTTGAGTCCAACTACATGTTGGAGTCTTAAGTGTCTTTTAGGAGTCCTATTATGAGTCCAATTATGTTTTTTTATTTGGTGGACAAATAGCTTAAGTCCTAAGCTAAGTAGGTTTCCTTATAGTCTATTTTTGTTGTCATTTCAGTTTTCTAGTTAGTCGAGGTTTCCCAATAAGTTAAGGATTGGTTAGGCCTTTTCTTTTTAGTGTTTGAGTCTGTTTTGAGTCTTCTATAAAAGTTTGTAAAGGACTACAGCATTGGACACGAATTTGATTGAATGAAATTGTCTCTTGCTGTTTGCAAAGATTTGCTTAAGATAGGTTGTGTTCATCAGCTGTGAGAGCAAAGGGTGGGAGACCTAGGCTGATAGCCACTCCCCTACCCCCATTCTTTCCCTCCTCTATTTTTCTGTTTTATTTTTCTGTTTTTTCCTTGAATTTGAAATTTATTGAATTTACTATAGATCCTACCTGAGATTTGATCACTTGTGATTTGATCGTACATTTACTAAGTATGCAGTATGATAAAATTCTTTGAATGCCAACTAACTAGCCTTTGAAATCATGAATAATTAGCCCGAGTCCTGATATAACTAACCAGAATTAGTCAACCCATTGGAAAATTGAGCCCGAGTACCAAAGGAAAAAGAGGGGGGGATCTTTGGCTATGTCATGGAATCTGAAAAAACAAATTCGCTTCCATAAGCAAGCCTCACAAGAACCAATCTCCATGTTAGCCTCTCCATTGACAAGACAGACCCTATATTATTTTTCAGGTAAAAATGTCCATCTTATGTGAAAGGCTTTGACTCCATTGCCTTCACAAGACAATGCAGCACAGTTCAACTCTATGTAATCAGCACAGTTCACCACTGAACTGCTGCACACATATGCTAACTGGCTTCACCTCTTTTATTATTTTTTTTTTTTGGCTGAACTGTAACCTGAAAATATCCCATCATCCAACCTTTGAACCTCTAAGATATTTTGGGGTTAAGAACTGGTGGCTAAAATTTGACCCTGATCAGACTAGTGGGTTGACAGTTCTTGATAGTTAATAAATTGTGCTATATAGTTTCTATTCTGTCGATGTACTGTGGAATCTGACCAATGGATGATGCTGGTTTTTAGTTATTGTATACTAAATGTTGAATGGGGGGAGCTGACCAAGGTTTGATGTTGTTCTGTTGTATGGTTGTAAAGATATAGCTTTGTTTCTAATTCTAAAACCTAGTTTCTAAATTGGTTCATCTGTTCCTATATCCATATCCAACCATTGGATTGGAATCAAACTTTGAGGGATTGGCGTATTATGGGAGACCTAGTTTTGGTAGTAATTTGGGACTGCTCAGAGTTCTATTTTGGGAGTTATCGAAGATCTCCTAAGGCTGGTTTGATTTCCAATGCTTCAGCTTGTGGGTGGGATTCTGAAGTCTACTATGGTGTTAGATTGAATCCATTAGTACCGTAATTTTGAATCCTTCTGGGACACTATGCCTAAGAAAGATGATTTCAGTGATTATTGTCAATTATAACAACAGTTATCATAGTGCCAATGCCAGGTCAAGGCACTATGATGCCAAAGCACCCAAGACACATGCCACATTCCAGATGTGTTTCCTTCAACTTCTGGGTAACCATCAATTAAGGCAACTGGTTGCCATGGTCATCAAGGCCCGCCTTGTCACCAAGGAATCAACTTGAGAACTATGGTTATAATAGAGTGAATGAACATTTTATTTAGGCAACAATAAAACCATGTTAACCTTCATGGAATTACTCCAAGATTTTCATGTGTACCTAGCATGTAGCACAATGTGAACTGTAGACTAAAACCAAAAGCTTGAATAGAAAAAGCACCACAATGGTTTTTTCAGAGAGGGGGAGGGAAGATGAGTTGTACATGTCCTCCACAAAAGCAATAATGAGACATTCCGCTTCCATTAATAGTAATAAGTGAAAGGTATAGAAACTATCAGAGTACTTAACTACTTATAGGATTTAAAAGAATGGTGATCTGAGAAGTTATAACTTTCTTTTTAATGCCCCTCGTCTTATTCCCAAAAGTTCTTTAAGTCAAGGGTAAAAAAAATGTTTTCAAATAATTTGAAAATGACTAACCATTATGTCATTCTCAAGAGACGTCATCGACTTGCACACTTTTTGAGTATAGATGTCAAATGATAGGATTTTATCTCATCGAAAAAGAAGTGCATTATACTAAAGGGTAAAAAACTAAGTTCGTTTCACTAACTTTGGTTACAACAAGATTTCCCCTTAAAAAAGAATAAGCCGATATGCATGCACAAAATAGACTAGCAATTTAAAGATTATACTGATTCCAAAACTTACAATGAGATGGCATAACTTGCATAAAAGATCCCAGAGACCCTGTGCCATAATCTACTAGCTGCCTCTGTGCTTCCAGCTCTTTCTGAACCAATTTTCCATAACCACCTCTACGTGTAATCCGTCAAGGAAGCAGAAGGAACAAAATTCATAATATAACTAGGCGCTGAATTTAAAATTCATCCTTCCTCAGAAGCACCATAATTAACTGATTCTTGAAACACAAGTCACCAAAGTAAGCCAGGAGAAAACTAGCCAATGTAGATAAATAAAAGTGGGCAGGACAGGAGGAATTAGAAAAAACAGTCCTTGGCATTAAGACTTCAACTGCCACACCAAACAGCAAGACTTTTCACTTGCTTATAAACAGAACAAATACGAAATAATACTTATGAAATTATATAAAACATAATAATAATAATTGGACCCCTACAAGAAGGATCTCCACATGGTCTTTATTGACCTAGAAAAAGCATATGACAGAGTCCCCAGAGATTTAATCCAGCATGTCCTAGCGAAGAGAGAGGTGTCGAGTACATATGCAAATATAATTAAGGACATGTATGAGGGCGTAGTGACTAGTGTGAGATCTATGAGAGGTCCAGGCAAGAAATTCCTGATAACGATTGGGTTACATCAAATAATCCTTAAGCCCTTATCAGTTTGCGCTTATCATGAATGAGTTAACCAAGAGCATTCTAGACGAGGTCCCTTGGTGTTTGCTCTTCGCAAATGACATCATTTTAGTGGATGAGACTAAAGCAGGGATTAATGCTAAGTTGGAGGCTTGGAGCTATGGAGAGCAGCCTTGGATACAAGAGGTTTTAAGATTAGCAGATCAAAGACGGAGTATGCCATGTGTAACTTTAGCCACTCTATGATGGATAATGAAACGGTGAAAATTAAGGAGTGATTCCACAAAATGACTATTTTAGATATCTGGGGTCAATCATAAGTAAAGAGGGTGTCATAGAGGATGATGTTCTGTAGAGAATTAAAGTGGGATGGATTAAGTGGAGAGGTGCGTCTGGAGTTAAAGCTCAAGAGAAAATTATACAGGACTATTGTGCATTCAACTATGGTGTATGGGGCGGATTGTCGGGCAGTTAAGAGGAGTCATATGGAGAAGTTATGTGTAACTGAGATGAGGATGTTAAGATGAATGTGCAGGAAAACTAGGAAGGATAAACTCCATGAAAATCATTTGAGGTGGTATAGAATGAACATATTAGAGCTGGTATGGCCATGTTCAAAGGAGGTATGGAAAGAGCATATTAGAGCTGGAATGAGCATATTATAGCTAATTTGGTAGTTACCCCGATCAACGACAAACTCCGTGAAAATCGTTTGCGGTGGTATGGCCATTTTCAAAGGAGGCCTGAGGGTGCCCCAATAAGGAGTGACCGGATTCATATTGAAGGAGCCAAAAGCTAGGGGTAGGCCTAAAATGACCATAGGAGAAGTGGTGAGGAATGACATGCATAGTCGCGGTCTTATCCCAAGTATGACCTTGGATAGAGCCTATTGGAGGGCAAGGATCCATGTAGCTGACCCCATTTAGCTAAGATCTTCCTAACTTGATGGGTTGTGCCTCTTTCCTCCTATTCTCATCTTCCTACTCTCATCTCTCTTTTCCCATCTCTCATCCTTCCACCTCTTCCTCCCCCCTCTTTCTTTTCGGACTAGATCTATTTTGTTATGTTGTGATCCATGTAGCCGACCCCATCAAGAGGGATAAGGTTGAGTTTGTTGTTTGTTGTTTGTTGTTTGTAGTTTGTTGTTGTATAATATTAATAGGTAAAATTCAACGGTTCCATTCAAGGCCCATGAAGCTAACCTTGTTTACACAGCCCTAAATATCTGCTCCTTGGCAGCTCAATTTATGTTCAAATTTTGTGCCCATGCTGTTCACCTCAGCATCATAGTTGTCATGGCGCCTAGGCGGTGCCTTGGTGTCTCGGCGGAAAAAATAGACCATGGCAGTCCTACGATTTGCATCTCTCACAGTTGGCGGTCGCCACTGGATGCTAGGTGTCGATATGGCAACGCCATGGACGCCATGGCACGATTTATTCCCTAGGCGGTCGACTTTATGTGTTATTTTTTTTCTTTTTTTTTTTTACTAACAATATTTTGTTTATTATATAGCAGCGTAAAATTAAAACACCCGATGCCCGAAGAGACCAAAACCCTCGAAGCTCGAACTCTCGAAGAGACCAAAACCCTCGAAACCAGCAGCCACCGCCTACAACTTCTTCTTCTTCTCCTTCTCCGGTAGCAAGAGCAACCAAAACCCTCGAAGCCAACAGCCACCGCCTGCAACTTCTTCTTCTCCTTCTCCGGCAGCTAGAGCGACGTCTTCTCTTTCTCCGGCGACAACAGCGATGTCTTCTCTTCTCCTCCGGCAGCAAGAGCATTGTCTTCTCCTTCTCCGGCAACAAGAGCGACGTCTTCTCTTCTCCTTCTTCGGTAGCAACAGCGATGTCTTCTCCTTCTCCGGCAGCAACAGCGACGTCTTCTCCTTCTCCGGCAGCAAGAACGACAACAACCACAATACCACATCGCCTGCGACATCTTCTCCTCCGGCAGCAAGAGCGACATCTTCTCCTTCGGCAGCAAGAGCGACAACCAGGTAAGGGCCCCACCTGCAAGTAACTTCGATCTTTCTCCTCCTTCTGATCTTTTTTCTGCTCCAGTTCTTTTCTTTTATGCAGCTTACCTTCTATTCTCTTCTCCGGTTGGTTATTCTCTGCAACCTCTGCCCTCTGATTCTTTGAGTTTCGCTTTGATTTTTTCAGTTTCAGTACCTTCTATTATTTGTTTTTTGGTGGGTTGAAAGAAATGCAGCAATTATCATATGGGTTTAGATGGATTCATGTCCTTTTTCTGTTCTATGTTGTTTTACTTTTAGCCTTTTCGATATTTATAATATGTTTTCCTCTTTAGTTGTATAACTAGTTATCTACTATCTAGAGCTTGATCTGAAGGTGGGAAATCATATATTTTAAATTGCTGGAAAAAAAAATATAAGAACTTGACAATGGTCTTGGTTGTGTTAAGTGAAATGATTAAGTTGGATTTGTGAGTGTTTGACTGTTTTTTTTTTTTTTTTATGTTATCATGTTAATGTTATTGGTTAACACTTAACATACTTTGTTACTCTGTTTTGTAACTTGTAGGATAATAGGACTATAGGAGTTCATAATGGATGGTACTGTTGGTAGTAGTAGTGGGGGTGATAATATAAGCACGGCTGCATATGATCCATCCAAAGACCCAACCAGGAAGGCCAAATCAAATGACCCTGGGTGGAAGTATGGGTATTGGCCTGACCTTTCAGACAAGAACCTTGTTAAATGCACTCTTTGTGGAAAAAACCTCAAGTGTGAAATTAAAAGGTTAAAGCAACATTTGGTGGGTGGATATGGAAATGTTGCTAAGTGTACCAAGACAATTGTAGCGATTGCTACAGAGATGAATGCAGCTCTTATGCGTAATAAGAAGAAAATGATGCAAAATATTTTGGATGATGATGATGTTGATGTTGATGTTGATGTTGATGCTGGTGTTGGTGCTGGTGCTGGTGCTGGTGCTGGTTCTGGTGCTGGTGTGGATGTTGATATAGAAGTTGAAGGTCAAAGATAGTCTGGTAAGACTTCTTTTTCTACAACCTCTAGACTTATTCCTAGCTCTGGGACAACTGCTAAGAGAAAGAAAGTAGTCATTCAGCCACAAGTAAGGGGCCCCATGGATGTTCATGTTAGACGGACTCCTGAGCAAGTGGTTGCTGAGAGGCATCTTAAAGGTAGTACTCAGACTACTATAGAGAACCGGTTTAGATCAGCGAAAGAAAAAAAGAGAGTTGATAATCACATTGTTGACTGGGTTTATCAGTGTGGTATTCCATTCAATGCTCTTAAGTCAAGGAGGTTTGAGGTGATGGTGGAATCTATTGCACAGTACAGGTCAGGATATAAGCCCCCAAGTTATCATGAAGTGAGAGTGCCATTGTTAAAGGCATCAAAGGATAGAACTGCAGAGATGAAGAATAAATATGAAGAGTATTGGAAGCAGTATGGGTGCACTCTAATGACTGATGGGTGGACGGATAAAAGAGGAAGGCATTTAATTCATTTCCTCGTTAACTGTCCAGAGGGGACTTATTTTATGGAATCTATTAATGCATCTAGTATATCTCAAACTGCAGAGAAGTTGTTTGAATTGATTGACAACAAAGTTCAAGAAATTGGTGAGGACTATGTTGTGCAAGTTGTGTCAGATAATGCATCGGCTTATAGATTAGCCGGTACAATGCTGATGCAGAAGAGGACAAAGCTATATTGGACTCCCTGTGCAGCGCATTGCATTGACCTGATGTTGGAGGAAATAGGATTCTTTAAATCTAATAGGAATGTGATAAAGCAAAAAATGTAACCAACTTCATCTACAGGCACACGCATTCTTGATGCAATGAGGGCTAGAACAAATGGGAGGGATATGGTGAGGACAGCAGCTACTAGATTTGCAACTGCATTTCTGACACTTCAAAGCTTGTTAAAACATAAAGATGACTTAAGACATTTGTTTATTTCTGAATAATGGACTAGTTCTAATTTGGCAAAGACCAAGGCTGGAAAGAAAGTGGTTGAGACGGTGTTTGCTGTAGCATTTTGGAATGGTGTGGAAAATTGTCTTAGAGCTTCAAAGCCACTTCTTACTGTCATGAGGATTGTGGATGGTGATGAGAGGCCTTCTATGCCTGAGGTTCAATTTGCCATCGATGAGGCAAAAAAGAAAATAAAAGAAAATTTTGGGGATAAAGAAAGGCAATACAAGAAAGTGTTGGATATTGTTAACAAGCGTTGGGAGATTCAGATGGGGCGTCTTTTGTATGGAGCAGCACTATTTCTTAATCCTGGCAAATTTTTTTCTTATAAGGAAGGTGATGATGGTGGCTACCAAATTATATCTTCTCTACAGCTTGCATTTAATGAAGTCATTGAAAGAATGATACATGAACCAGCTTTACAAGACAAGATAAATACTCAAACCACTTTGTATAGATATTCTCGAGGTGGTTTTGCCTCGGATATGGCGATTAAATCACGGGCAACCATGAGTCCTAGTAAGTAGAGTACATTGTTTAGTTGTTTTGTTTATGTGATATAGTAAATATTAATCTAGCTATTTATATATATATATATATATTTTATAGTTACTTGGTGGGGTTCATTTGGAGGACATGCTTTTGAGCTTCTAAAGATTGCAAGACGTATTCTAGGGCTTTGTTGCTCCTCTTCTGGTTACGAGCGCAACTGGAGCACATTTGAGTTTGTAAGTAGCTGGGTATTACATCTATTTCATATTTTAGACTTTTTATTTTTGGAACAATAACTTTGTTTGTTGTTCTCCATTGTTTATGAATTCAGATTCATACCAAGAAGAGGAATAGGCTGAAACATCAACGTTTGAATGATCTAGTCTATGTTCAATGCAATTGCCGCCTAGAAGAAAGGTATCAACAAAGGCGTCTTGATAACAGAAATTATGATCCACTTGTGCTTGACGAACTGGATTGGAGTAGTGAGTGGATGATTGACGAGCAAATGGATGATGTAGTCCATCCCGATACTGATCTCACATGGGACATTGCTGGTAGAGCAATGGGGGCAACAATGGAGGGGCCCAATTGACCCAGGAGAGCTCAATCATCAACCTCTAGAGGAAATTTGTGCTACACACGCCGTGGTAGAGGGAGGGTTGTTGGGGAGTCATCAGAATCAGATGGGGAAGAAGATTTGGAAGAAGAGAATGATGTGAATGATGACTTGGATGACATACATAACTTTGGTGAAAATGCAAATGCTTCTAGTGGACAACAAAGGAATCTGCCATCTGCTGCTAATTTGTTGGATGATTATGATGATTAAGTTATTTGTGTTTTACTATTTGAGTGTTTGGATTTATGTATTGACTTTAAACTTTAAACTTGAACTTTGAACTTGGATGATTAGTTAAGTTTTCTTTTTTTATTTTCTGTTGAGTTCATTTGCTATCAAGCTTCATTGCGTCAGTAAGTCATTAATAGCTTAACAGGTTAGCCACTTATCTTATCATTTGATCTATTCTTAGGTTTCCAAATATATATCTCTGATTCATATATGATATATTAACATATATATCTTTTACTTTGTTTAGGTTGCTCGCTCACTTCCAATCATTGCTTTCAAGCTTCAGTCACAGGTTAGCCTTTTACTTTTTACTTTTGTGTGATGTACATGTTGATTTTTTATGACTTGATGAGTGATGAATTGATGTATAACTGTATAAGTCAAAAATTTATGTTGATTTTTGATGACATGATATGACTATGTTGATTTTTTGATGATTTGATGTTACTGAATGTTTGTTTTATATGTTATAGGGTATATATTCTAGGCTTGTATAGGGAAAATAAAAAAAGTAGCATATTAAATAATTTTAGAAAATAGAAAAAATAAAAAATGACACACGGGCAATTTGACCGCCATAGCAACGCCAAAACGGGCGATTCATCGCCAAATCGGTTAGCCACCCCTCCACCGCCTTGGATCGATTTGACGTCGTGACAACTATGCTCAGCATTTAGTCATTTGGTACTCCAAACATATCAGGTCATGTGGTGATATAAAGCTTTGGAAATGGTTGAAAAATAAATTCTAAGTGTGGCTTCATGGATGAAAATAGAAGGGGAATAATTCAATATGGACATAAAATTGACATGGAGATGCAGAGGAAGGCCTACTTATCCAGTAGTCTGATTGGAGAGATAAGACCATCTTGTGGCCTAAACAGGTGGACTGTTAGCAAAAGTCTGCCTTCATCGGACCGTCAGTGATAGTCTCCCTAATATACATAATCTTGACAAAATATAATTAGATATGATCAATCCAACCCAAGCAAGCCTAGCCAGTCAAATATACTGCGAACCCTAAAAGAGAAGAAAAATCCTTAAAGCAAGGTTTAAAGTATCAGTATGTATCATATCGATACACTATTTTTAAAAATGAAGTGTATCCTAACGTATCAATACGATACGCAATGATACACACTATAGGTCCTTAGTAGCGTTGACAAAGAAGAACAGCCGGTTAAAAGACAGCGAATCTTTTTTTTTATATCTTTTATTTATTTTTTTTTTTAACATATAGGCCAGCTTGACAAGCTACCCTTCCTCTTGATCTGAGGTGCGAAGAGAAACATCTCTTTTTTATGACTTCCACTTCTCTTGGTTCACGGTTTGAGTCTCCATTCACTGATTGGCCCGATAACGGTGACAGTGTTTGGTTCCAGTATTGGGTCTCGCTCTTTGGACTTCGGTCTACCGGACCTTGTACTTAAGATACATATCTATAGAACCCACTTCTCTTTAAAACAAAAGCATGTTCTTCTCGCCGCCAATACTGAAGTTTCCAAAATTTAAAGCACATATGCACAATCGATCTCTCTTTCATTTCTTGGACTTGGGGCTTTGAATCATTCATAGAAAACTATTCAAAATCTACAATCAAACTGATGTTTAAAGGATTGAAGCATAAAAAATCTATTGAAGCTAAACATAGCACAAAACCAGCAAGTTGACAAAACTTGATTTTTCCGACAAATCTTTGTTTTACTTCTGTTTTTTGCTATGTTTGAGTAGATTTAGGTAAAACAAAATACAACATTGCATCAATTTGTTCATAGATTTTAAAATTTCCCTGAAAGTCAACAATAGACTATTACTGCATGTAAAAAACTTCATCTTTTATAACAATTTATGCATTTGTCTCTCAATATGTTCTCCATTTTAGTGTTTATGCATGATACATGTTATATACTTATATATTGCTTATTTATACTGTTTTTATGCAAAAGTGTATTTTCATACGTATCTTATCCATCTCTATGTGTATCTTTGGTGTATCTTCCGTATCTTTGATACGATATGACACACTCCAATACGTCTCTTAAAATTACCCAACCGATATGACGATTGATACCAATACTTTAATACTTGCCTTAAAGACCATTTAGCTGTCCACACTCCCCCAAAGAGGGAGGAGGGCCAAATGTAGGAGGGGGAGGGGGAGAGGGAGAGGAGGGAGACCAGATCCAAGAATGCATGTTGCATAACAATGAGCCCAATCAATGTTTTGCCACATCATGTTTTCCAACTCTCTATACCCTTTTTCATGGAAATCCAAAAAATCTTAGAAAAACAAATTAACAGTCAAACTATCAAAGAATCCTTCGAATGGAATGATCCAACTGCAGAAAGGCCCTACAGGTGTCCTTCACTTACTTGTGTGAGCCCCCCGCCTGCTCACGCTCCTTACCAACAACCCGGTGCTTCGCCGGAATACACCATAGGTTGGTCCAACAACCATATAAATATATATTCCTTACACAGCCTAAAGCCAAATCCAAGCAATTCAACAATTGTTCAAAGCAGCGTAAATGAAAACTACCATAAGTAGTAAACTTTTTCTAGTAAAAATGTTGAAATTAGGATCTAGAGAAAATATTCCATCATGAAAGGATTTACAAAATCTTAAAATAGTAAAAGACTTGTCCCCAAAAAAAGCCTATACAACCATAGTGAAATATATGGAATCACATAAATTCTGAAGGTAATAAGTTTGTCGATTCAAGCTTAAATTTCTCCTCTTTTTTTTTTTTTTTCCTCTCTTGCAGATCCACCTTTGCAATTGCAGCACTTATTTGGGTGCATTGCAGTCGCAATGAAGATTTGTCACACCAATATGCACCTAGAAGTACACCATTGTTATTTGAGTGGTTACTGTATTTATAATCTCAAGTGTAGACCAATGAATTCCTCTTGTCCATCATAAATTGGTGCTCAAGTCCATATTTTTTCTCTCTAAATGCAACAAAAAAAAAATCATGTCTCAAATCTGGCAGATGAAGAAACCGCAGAAACTAGTAAGGAAAACGAAATGCACAATGCAGATACAAGTGTACCAGAAGACAAATAAGGTCCAACTTCTTCCCTTTCACACAGAAATTTTTCATAACAAATAAATACACAGGATCTTAGACCAAGGCAGTTTGAAATAATAATTTATAAATTTCAAAAGGATATCAGGATCATAGTCAGTGCGATACTCATCCCGCACCTGTGCCAAAAAAGAATCCAAGTAAATATAAATAGCTTCACAGGCAATGGCAGCCAAAGTCAATAGCAACAAACCTGCCCACCACTCCGACCACGGCCCCATTGCCTTCCTTCTTGGAACCCCCAATCGAAATCCGCACGAATAAGGCGATCATCAAGAATTGTCCCACTTATGTACTTTACAGCATCCTCAGTATCATCTCTAGAGTAATATCTGATCCGCATACAGTTATATAACAATCATAGAAGGTATCAATTTTCAGGATTCATGGGTTGCTCAGTGAAATTTGTGGAAAAAATGAAATCACAAACAGTTGCATTTCTCAACCAAATGGTCCTTTTACAAAAATGTCAAAAACCAAGTTTCAGAAACTGGAAATTTGGCAGAGAGAGAGAGAGAGAGAGCGAGCAAAAAAACTACCTATACTAGAGTAGTAATGCATGATTCAAGAATTAATAGCACAAAATTCACCATTTATTGTCATATTACAAGCCTAAAATATAAAAGAAATTTGAAATTTGGTGAACACATATACACAAGTTCTTATATGTCAAATAAGCCAGCTACTGTGTCCATGGTGTGCTAGTAAGCACAAAGAGCAGTTGGAAATTAAAAATTTTAAAAATAAATTGAGAAAACATAGAGGCAGCAAATGGACTCAAAATATCAATCACTTTACAAATTGATCAAGCACTTCAACAGAATATTATTGAGATAAAACGTAAATAAAATTACCAAACTAGATCAATAACCATTTCCACGGGACTATAAGGATCAGAACACAAATTAATGATACCTTGACCATATCAGCCTACCGTTTTCTGTAGCCCCCTTTTCACCCTTTTCAAACAATTACTGCTTCTCAATGTCCCACAATCCACGTCTTCATACATGATGTGGCCATTCAGCGGTTGCCAGTTGCCACGTGCCACCCTATGCAAATTTGATTATTACAAACCATGATCGATATTTTTATCCATCAATTTATACCATATTAAATCCTTCATTCTTAAGGGACCAGTCAAAAACCCAAATAAAAGCACTGGGGGAATGAGCACCATTAGTTCCCACAAGAGTCTCATAGAGTAACATATCAGAAATTCACCTCTATTAAATGCCTCCGTCAAAGTTAAAGTATACTGTCTATTCTTCAAAAGTGATGTGCAATACTTGATTCTCTATCCAAGACCAAGGATCCAACAGAAAGATGGTAACCACACAATCTCTTTTTCTTCTTTCAAAGAAACAATCAACAGAATCCTTTTATCACTGCCATTCATAAGCATGGACAGACCTCTCAAATCTTAAAAATCCCACAGCATATTGATCAAGGTGTCGCCTAGGCGATAAGGTGGTCCAGCCTGGACAGGCGCCTTGGTTGCCTAGGCAACAAGGTGTCGCCTTATTTTTTTCCGTCCTCCCTCACCTTGGGTTACCTTACACCTTGATAACCTTGTCCACAGCGATCATCTTACCATAATCTAAACCTTTAACTACACATTTCTGTGCATGCACACGCACAATCTTCCAAACCAGAGAACATCATGGGGATAAATGAACCTTCCACACAAACATAACCTTCCAAACCCCCACACCATAGAATAATGAAAACTTCCTCAGTCATAACCTCCAACCCTCATCCAAATTCAAAGCCTCAATCCATCACCACCCTAAAACTACCAGGAATCCTAAGCTCTACTCCCCTGAAAATAAGACATCAATATACATCACTTTCCAGTTCCAATGATTGGTTGACCAAATAACTCATTTTCTATGCTTTTTCTTTTTCAGTTATATACTGCTGAAACTGTTCCAATCCTGAGCTCAAACATTTAATCTCCACAGGGTAAGGAGGATGAACATGCTCATCCCTAAATACTATGTCATCCCCTACCAGGGTTGATAAAACTAAAAAATAAATTTTCTTACCAAGGAATTTTATTTTAGAGGGTGGACCTCGGGGCAACAGTAAGGTTGCTTCATTGCAACCTAGTGGTCAAAGACTTAAGTCAGGAAACAGCCTCTCCGCGATGCAGGGGTAAGGCTGAGTACATTGTGACCCTCTGATGTAGATCCACACTTTGGAAGGACCTACCACATAAAGAAAGGCCCAGCCAAAAGGGGCCCATCGATCCACACCTAAGTCCATTCAAGTGGACAAATTAGTTGTTAGAATGAGGGTCCATTGGGCCCATCGATTCTAGCTATAGGGATTTAATTAATTGTGCCCACCGATTGTAATGTCCTATTTGGACTATTAGTTAGTCAATCCTACTCCATGTTGGAGTTGTAGCCTTAGCCTATTTCAAGTCCTAGTTGTACTAGGAGTGTCTAGTCCTATTTGGAAACTAGCTCCTAGTTATAGTTTGATTGTTATTCTGCCCTCTATAAATAGAGAAGCTTCTATACTCATAATTCACATATTTGAATAAACAAAGATTGCAGTCAATTGCTTTTAAACAGCCAAGATAGCTGTGGGTGAGATGACCGGGCTGAGATAGCGACCCCACCCACAATTCGCTTGGTTCTTGATATTTTATTTGCTTCAGCTCATTGATAATTGCTTGTTGTTCGTGTTCACTGCTACTGTAAAACATTAAGAGTTCAGATCTGTCCAAGCATTCCAGCATCAGAATCAACTCAACAGATTTCTCCCCCTTGAAGCCTGTGATCTCTCTCCTAGGTCCGAAAATCAAGAATGTGAGTATCTCCATACCATCCGTCCAAAGTTCCTCAAATTTTTAGGTTTTTATACCCTTTTTAGGGGCTGCCTGGACCCAAATTGCAGCTCATTCTGAGCTCCACAGCAGCCGCCGCCCCGCCCTCTAGATTACCCTGTGCAGAAGATTTTCTCTCTCCTGCCGATTGCCTCTCTTTTGGGTTTATTTCTTGGTTGGGTTGCCATACTTCTTGTGTGGGTTGTCTCGGGGTTTTGTTCCTTTGTTTCTAAAGTCTTTTTTTTTTGTAATTTGGGGGTTGCTAGTTGTATTGTTTGGGGTTATACATTGTGGGGGTTAGCTTATTGTAATCTACTCCTGCATTACCCTCCCCAGACCCTGCAATGGCAAGAGCCTCGTGCACAGGGTATGCCCTTTGCTAATGGATTTTCTTGTCCCCAATAGAAAAGTGGGTGAAAGACTAACAGAGTAACAGGTAACTTGTCAATCGAAGTTGTACTCTCTTTATACCGCAACAAGTTTCCTGTCCAATTTTTATATTTTGCTTTTTTTGCACTTTTTTTCTTTGGTGAATAGTGAATGCATTAAAAGAAGGGGGCAGGAAAAATATAGCCCCAAAGGGGAAGTTACAAACCCAACAAGGGATACAAAAATCCCATAAAGGGTCCCAAAACAAAGGCCCATTAAGGCCTACATCTCATGCCCAATTGGATAACACTCAAAATCCCACATGGGATAATTGACAAGAACCAAAAGCCCAAATCAAAGAAGTGGGGCAATTTGGACAATTCCAGATAGAGTTCCACCAAACCACACCCAACTTTTCTCCACACATCAAACTCCTAGCTCGGCCAAGCATTGA
This sequence comes from Macadamia integrifolia, assembly GCF_013358625.1. Lineage (NCBI taxonomy): Eukaryota > Viridiplantae > Streptophyta > Magnoliopsida > Proteales > Proteaceae > Macadamia > Macadamia integrifolia. Next base: position 5,888,536 of record NC_056570.1, read on the forward strand.
TGACAGTCGCAGAGGGGCGCTAGCTTTGCAGAGGGCAGAGGCGAGACGGCTCCCAAATGAGCATAGTTGACAGCCTTGCGGCATGCTGGCCCTGCAAGTGGCTGGCCTTGAGGGCACCGGCAGAACAAACAAAGCAATAAACACCGATCTGGGAAGAGACGGAGAGACCGGCGAATCCAGATCTGGGCAGTGATTTGGCCACCGGAAAGTTTCACATGAACTGGGCAGCGGCACAGGGATGGCCGGCTGCAGGTAAAGAGTGGAGAACTTGGTGACAACAAGGTCCAGATTTAATCTGCGGCAAAGCCAGCGGCACAACGTCACTCCAAATCTGAGCAGCAGCTCAAGAACTCACCAGATCTGAGGCTTGACGGAAAGGAATCCCAAGGGAGTCAGCGAGGGTGGAGCCCGACTTCCTGATCATGTGAAACAAAGAAGGAAAGAGAAGAGATAGGGAGAGAGGGAAAGGGAGAAGAAGAAAAGAAAGAGGAGAAGGAAGAAGACAGTGGAGGGTGAGAGGGAGAGGATGAGAGGAGGCAGTGTGAGAGAGGGGGGGGAAGCAGCCCAGCCTCGGCAGCAGAAACTTGGAAAACCTTCTGTGGGTAGGGCGTAAGAGAGGGGAGGCTGGGTACACTCGGCGTGCCTGTGACAATTTCTTAATCAAAATGGTTTTTTTTTTTTTTTTTTTTATCTGAACTATCATGATAGTAAGAAGCTAAAAATTCAACATGAATTCACAAATCAAATTATACTGAGGTGTCAAGGTAGTATTTCTTTTCATTTATCCAATTGTTTTTTTTTTTCTTTTTTTCACAAAGAACTAAATCTTTCATGAAATAATGTCGATATATTTGTATAGCTAGAAGTCAGATTGGTAAGAGTGCCACAATTAGGTCATATTTCACTACTCAAGTATATCATCACTTAGATTTATTAATCTATCTGGAATGTCCACATTGCTAGACAAACACATGATTCTTTGAACGCAATCCTTTGCAATACTAAAGGGCACAACATATATGCCTAGGATATCACACAACTGCAATGGATTCTCATATAGCACTGAAGTTCTTTCTACAGAAATCAATGTCTGTGCTGACAAATCATCAAACAGAGAGCTCTGATGGTACAGTTGGAATATAATCCATGCAAGAATCACCATTCAAAAAAATTTAAGAATTGCATCGAGAGACAGAGCCTTACAGAACAAAGCAGAAGCCACAAGGGGTTTTGGTGTTCTTATCCAAACCCATGATGATTTTTTTAATCTCGCCAGCTCGGGAGAACAGTTCATAAACTTGCTCCTCTGTAGTGTAGAAGGACATATTCCCAACATAAGCAGTTGTCGAGGTTTGTAGTGCATGTTCAAAATCTTCCTGTGAACCCGGAAATCTTCTATCTCGATATGCTGAAAGCTTGCTGGGATCCTAAAATTGAAACCATATAAGTTATTGAAGGGTAGTATGGGATCCTAAAATTGAAACCATATAAGTTATTGAAGGGTAGTATGGGATCCTAAAATTGAAACCATATAAGTTATTGAAGGGTAGTAATAACCAAAAAACAAAAAAAGAGAGACTAGATAAAGCAGTATAGGAAGAAGCAATTCCATAAGAAACAGGCCGGAGCCAGACCATTTGTGCCTCGGGATCAACAGTCTGGTTTCCAGGCATCCAGTCCAAATGGTCCAGCTCATTATGTGGCAAGAAATTCAGAATTTATATGAGACGCTCTTTCTGGATCAGGCTGTCCACTCTGAAAGTTCAACAGTCCGACCAGACAGTCTCAACCAAGTCAAATAGTTTTATCCAATCATCAACTGTCCAAACAGTCTGAACATGGTCAAATCATTTGGCCTCACATTTACGAGAATACTTAAGAGGAATGTCTGTATACTGGCTGGTCAACAAAAATTAAAATTTAAAAGGAACTGTAATGGAGTTAAAAACAGTAAAACAGCAAGTAGTTAAACCCCAACCATAAGTAGAGCCATAGGGTAAGATTCCAGCAGGACAAAGGGTTCGATGGCTATAGACTCGAGTTGTGTCGGTCTATGGCAGAAGAACGATATCACCAAATAAGGTGGTGATCTAACAGTGGACTACAATAGAGAGAATAAAAATAGGAACTTAGGAAATTCAGATTTAGTAACTAACAGGTACTCACAAACTACAAGGCAGATCAGTGGTCAACTGATGGCTGAATTGAGAATTATGAGTAAAATCTGAAATTAGAAATTAAAACCTGAGATTAGAAACTCACAAAGAGAGAATTATCTGACCAGTGGATGAAAGTCAATTTCTGGTTGATAGGACCCCAGTGGTTGAAAAAACTCCTAAATAACTTAGTAATATGCCGGAAAGATTAGAAGTTACAAGGAGTAACAGTTGCAGCAGGAGAACTTCAGAACTTGGTAACCGCAGGTCTTGAACAGACAAGGGACAGATCTAGTTCAACTTCAGTTCAATCCTCTTGTGAGAGTGGTAGCAGTCAAGTGTCTCTGTGGAGCATCTTACCATGGCAGCAATCATCAAACAGGATGATGGGTATTTTGTAGAAAACCAAAGAGCAGAATAGAAGGTAGAAAGAAGAGAGAAGAAGAGGGGGATATGACAAAGGCCTCTCAGCAAAGCCTTGGTCAGTATCTCACTACCCCAACAGGCATCTCACTTCACAACTGTATCTCGCAGCACACAAAGGCAAAGGCCAATATTCTTTCATTATCAAAATCGTTAGAATGGCACATAGCTTTACACTTGCTTATTTGGATGCAGCCTATTTCTAGAAAATAGAAACAAACTAAAAGCAACTAATAGGAACCTTCCATTGCAGAAAGAGATGTTTCCTTTTTACATAAGCAAACTTGGAAATAGAAAGTTCCCAATCTGAAAAGATAGAAACTAATCCCTATTTTCGTGTAGGCCTTAAGTCCTTCCTATTTGGGCTTATAGAACAGACCCATTATAATAGAATACTCAAAATCGCTTAGCCCATGACCCATATAACCTATTAGGGACTTAAAGTTCCAACTTATTGAACCACAGGCTCAATTTGTCTCAAAAAACTAAACCAAACTCAAATCCAACAATTATTCTTTTGCTTCCACGAGATATGATCTGCATCAATTCTACCGAGTCCTAACTTGGAAAAAAACTCCACCTCGAGTTTTAGAAAGTCGAGGAATTGGCTTTGTGTGACGCATGTCGTATTTAAGCACATAACAGAATTCTAGCACTCATAAAATCTGGGAATGTAGTTTTCAAGACATGGGACTTTCTCTTCAAAGAACTTTGGTGGCATGACGACCTCTATGAGCTCAACCTTTGAATTAGTATCAACCGTGAATGTCATATTCATAGAAACCTCAATTTTGGGAGCCTTTCATCAAAAACTTGAGGCACAATCTCCACACAATCAAGAACAGCATTATGAAGTTTTCTTATGGAGTGTTAATTTAGGACAGGTTTGGGAACCCTATTACAAGTCTTACCTTTGTTGTCCCGCTGCCTCCTTGCTGTTAATTGATGAATCCCCATCGTGTTTGAGGCTATAATTTAAGATAAATATGGGAAAATTAGGACTGGTAGAAAAGGAATAGGAGAGAGGAAGAGGGTGGTAGCATAAGAGGGGAAATTAGGGAAGAGAGAGGGGGCTTGGCTTCACAAGATCTTAGATTCACTATCCTTCATTCCTTCATTGTCTTCCCATCATGAGTATAAAAGGACTTATAACAGTACACACACACACACACACACACACACACAAAACAGTTATTTCCTAAAATAACTACCCATTTAACTACATATTAAACCTCTAAACAGTTATTTCCTAAAACAACTAGGCATATAACTACAACATAATAATAACACAACAACAAAATAATATAGTTTGGCCCAAATAAAAGTACGACAAAGTAATAAATGAACTACACATAATGTGGCTGCATATGGTCTTGAATAGAGCAGATTGGAGGGCTAGGATTCAGGTAGAGGACCTCCTTTAGCTGTGTTCTACTTCGTTAATGTTATCACTAATTTGTTTCCTTTAAGTCCTACTGTTCTTCTTCCTTGGCTTCACTTGGATCCATGTAGCCAACCCCTTTAAGTTGGCTGTATATGTTTGCATCTCCTCTAGTAAGTCCTAAATCCTGGATAATGTCCTCATCAAGTGTTCTAGACTGCTACCTCATCTTCCACTATTGCAGTTTTATCTGCTTTGATTTTTTCAACATAGACTTCTTCAGTAGAATCTTCCAGAGATCTTCCATCTTTGCACTTCAAGCACTGTCTTTTCTTTATCATCACAGTTCACTATGATCATTTCAGCTTTATCTTCAACTTCAGGATCTTTTTCGTAGATCAATGCTGTCCCAATTTCCTTTGGAAGTGCAAATTTGAGTTTAGCCTTCGCCTTAAAATTGTGGGTGTCAGACTTCAACACTCTTTGACTTGAGAACTGAACTTTATAGACGACTGCTTCAAGTTCTCTTCAACTTTAAGTGCCTTTTGGTGGTAATCTTGTCGAAGGAAGAATTTTCTTTGGATTATTCTGATAGTTGCTTTTCTTCAATTCATGGTTCATCTCTTCCCAAGTCCTAGGCTCATCTTCTAAGTTTGAGCCTCTCTTCATGGAATCTTCCCTATTCTTTAACATGATCAATCAATTGCAAGTAAATAAAACCAAGTTTCCGATCCTCTATCAAGCTTCATCACTCAAAATATTCTTCTAAAGAATCTAACCAATCAAGATAGGCATGGGTCCATCTATCCAGCAAAGTAAGGAACTTTTGGCTTCACCTTCTTTGAAGTAATATCAGTCTTAGGAAGTGCATAATATGTAGGTGCAAAATCAATATGCTGCACCATCCTTGTCAAGCATTCAGTCAACTGTTTCAACATATCAATCACTTGGATATTAGAATCATGGGGTTTGGTTTGACGTGCTAGGATTACCATCAACCTTAGCTCTAACATGAAATTAACGGGGTTGAACTCACTAAAACAGAAAGTACTTAAACACTTAAAACCCCACACACAAGCAGAACCATTGGGCAAGATTCCAGCAGTACAAAAGGTTCGACAGATTTAGACTCAAGGCTTAGATCAAGCCGATATTCTGGCCAGGTGTAGATCTATGGAAGAAGAACAATATCTCCAAATAAGGTGAAAATCCAATGGTGGCATTGGTAGTTACAATAGAGAATAAAAATAGGAACTTAGGGAATTCAGGTTTATTAACTACCAGGTTCTCACAAACTACAAGTCAGGTCACCTTCAAAGTTGGACTGGTTGTAGAGACTAGGCAATGGAGCTAACTCTCCAAGTATCATGGTCAACTGAGGTCTGGATTGAGATTTATGAGTAAAATCTAGAACCTTAAATTAGAAACCCACAGAGATACAATGATCTGACCAGTGGATGGAAATCAATTTCTGGTTGATAGAATGATTCCAATGGTTGAAGAAAACTCCCAAATAACATAGTGTTCTACAGGACAGACTAGGAGTTACAAGGAATCACAGTTGCACCAGGAGAACTTCAGAAATTAGTAACTGCAGGGCTTGAAATAATTGGTACAAACTTAACTCCCATTGTAACCAAAATAACTTCTGGGTACAAAATTCATGGATTTTGAATAATGAGGTGATGACCTTACCATTTCTGTGACCTTTCAGAATACCCCCCCCCAATCATTCTTGCTCAGTGTTACATAAATCTTCCTTTTTAAATAATTTTGATTACTTATCAAAACGAAACAACTGTAATTAAGCACTCATGAAAATCCTAGCACATGAACAACAACAACAACATCCAAAACCTTATCCCAACTTAATGGGGTCGGCAAAATCTTAGCATATGAACAGTTCCCAAAAAGATTATCTCTAATAATGTATCATGAGTCAACAAAAATTAGCTTCCTACTTCAACTCGGCACATCATTACGACAACAAGAACAACTTGGTACAATTTAGAAGCACAGGCTCAGTAAGTGCCCAACCTCACAGGTAAGCATCCAAGGCCCACCAAGTCAAGTGTTTGCAACACCAGATCGAACTCTTCAAAGTCCAAACACATTTTCCCTTGGGAACATCCAAATCAAGAGTAACCAAAGCTTGTCCCAAGATAAAGTTCGTAGCATACTCTGCTAGTATTTGAAATTCAAAGTGCACACAGGTCTTATAGTCTCCCTCCCCACCCCCACCCCCACCCCCACCACACCACGGAAAATAAAAAAATAAAAAAACCAAAAAAATAGGGTCCTTACAGAAACCCACCAGGCTTATGCAGAGAAAACAAGTATGCTGTTGGTTTGTTCGTACCTTAAACAAAGAAGCCATTTTTCCTTGATTGCCACTAACGCATCCAATTAAAGTGTCTGGGAAAGAAGAATTAGCTCCGCAGTGTATCTATCTGCACTGAGAAGATCTTGTCATGAAGAGATTATGGTACAAAGTACATTCTAGAATAGCGATAATCAAACCGAGGAGGTCGGGAGGGAAAGAGAGAAAGGTTGCATCCTCAGATTTCAGGTTTGATTTTCTTCTTTCTACTTCCCGTCCCTGCGAAGGTGGAAGAAAGTCTGTAGGAAGAGTGCCGGCAGCAAGGGTTTTCCAAAATTCCGCTTCCTATACTGTCCGATGGTTCAAAATCCCAAGTTACACTCGAACCCGACCGGCCGATCCGAACATGAAACCCTAAGTTGGTTCAACCGTTAGGAATTTGTAAACAACGAGGAAAAAATTCCTTTGGTGGATCATATGGTGAAAGTGAAACAAGCACTAAGATAAGGAATTTTCTTAAATAAAAATTCAAATTCGTTAAAAAGCACAAAAATTGACCAGGGGCATGGTTTCAAGTATCGGTATTGTTGCTTCCGAAATTCTGTATGAGCTAATCCTGCACAAGCACAGACGGCAAAGGCCCAGAGCTTTATCCGGGGTTAGTCCTCCAACGCTCAAGTCAGGGATCGACCGCACAGTTTTTGTTATAGGAGTAATGGTGTGGGTAGTAATGCTTGCCTTTTTCCTTCTTCTCGGACCCTCTTATATAACTTTTAGAGTTTAGGGTTTCCCTTTTCCTTGGAGGAGTCCTCATCGGGTCTACCTCCTTTCCTTATAGAGTTCTACTCGGATACGTCCTATCCCCTTCGTGGGGATATTCTCTTCACGCGGTTAACGTGGTAGAGTCCTTGCAGCCTCTGTCAGGTGGGTGACACGTGTCCAGGTGCGCGATGTGTATCCTTACCCTACTGGGCAGTCAATTTGGCCGTATCAGGAGCCCCCTTACTCCCCCAGGAGACTCTTCCTGTGGGAGTAATCAAATTTTTCGTCATCTTTTTTTTTTTTCTTTTTTTTTGCATCCCTTCGGCCTTATTCCTTTGGCTTCGGCTTTAGTTCTGCTTGCGACCGAGACCTTCCGTTAGCCGACATGAAGACCTTCGGTTAGCTCGGCTCAGCCATGCCCGAGCCCCCAACCGAGGTAAGGACCTTCAGTCAATTCGGCTCGGGCTTGTCCGAGCCCCCCGACAGAGGTAAGGACCTTCGGTCAGGTCCGTTCAGCCTTGGCCTGAACTCCCAACCGAGTTGAGGACCTTCGATCAGGTCCGTTCGTCTTTGGCCGAACTCCCAACCGAGGTAGGGACATTCGGTCAGGTCCGTTCGGCTTTGGCCGAACTCCCAGCCGAGGTGAGGACCTTCGGTCAGGTCCGTTCGACTTTTGCTTGAACTCCCAACCGAGGTAGGGACCTTCGGTCAGGTCCGTTCAACTTTTGCCTGAACTCCCCAACCGAGGTGAGGAACTTCGGTCAGGTCCGTTCGGATTTTGCCTGAACTCCCCAACCGAGGTGAGGAACTTCGGTCAGGTCCGTTCGGCTTTTGCCTGAACTCCCAACCGAGGTGAGGACCTTTGGTCAGGTATGTTCAGCTTTTGCCTGAACTCCCAACCGAGGTAGCGACCTTCGGTCAGATCCGTTCAACTTTGGTCGAACTCTCAGCTGAGGTGAGGACCTTCGGTCAGGTCCGTTCGGCTTTTGCCTGAACTCCCAACCGAGGTAGGGACCCTCGGTCAGGTCCATTCGGCCTTGGCCAAACTCCCAACCGAGGTAGGGACCTTCGGTCAGGTCTGTTCAGCTTTGGTCGAACTCCCAACCGAGGTAGGGACCTTCTGTCATGTTCGTTCGGCTTTGGCCGAACTCCCAACCGAGGTGAGGACCTTCGGTCAGGTCCGTTCGGCTTTTGCCTGAACTCCCAACCGAGGTAGGGACCTTCGGTCAGGTCCATTTGGCTTTTGCCTGAAACTCCCAACCGAGGTAGGAACCCTCAGTCAGGTCCGTTCGACTTTGGCCGAACTCCCAACCGAGGTGTGGACCTTCGGTCAGTTCAACTTAGCCTTGCTTGAACCCCCGACCGAGGTAAGGACCTTCGGTCAAGTCCGTTCGGCTTTTGCCTGAACTCCCAATGGAGATAAGGACCTTCGGTTATGTTTGTTCTAGCGCAAGCCTCGAGGGTTCGTACTCGGTGATGTGGCAACGCCATTAATGCTAGGGTAGTCGTACCGCTTTTCTTCCATCTATATAGTGTGGGGGTCCATTTGTGGGGCACTTTTATTTTTCCCTCGGAGAGCCTTCCTTTGGTCTATGTTTCCTTCGGAGAGCATACCCTCAGTCTCGGCTTTCCTTTAGTTTAGCAGTACTCCGAAAGTAAGTTTCATGTCTTGTTCGTCGGGCTACAGTCCGTCGTCCTCCTAGAGGACAAAGTCTAATCGTAGGCGTCGGAGTCCAGGGGAGGTCAGAGGGATGTCCTTGGACTCCACTGATTTGCCCTCTTCCCGTGACTCATTGTCTGCGGCCTCGTCGTCTGGGTCTAAGGGTGGCTCAAACGGTGCAGGATTTAGGGAGAGGATGCTCGACTCCCGAGCCCAGACCCAGGAACCGTTAGAGGTGGAGGCTCTCCACATCGTATCCACAATGGATGAGCCGAAACTGGAAGAGCTGAAGGCCTCCTTCGGTATCTCAGACGCTTTCGAGCTCCGGTTGCCCAGACCGTCTGACCGATCCAGCTATCGAAACTTCAAAGAGCTGTGCTTGTACAAGGAGGTATTTAAGGCCGACCTTCGGCTTCCCCTTCATCCCTTCTTCGCCTGAGTGTTTTGGCACTACAGGATTTGTCCGACCCAGCTGACGCCGAACAGATGGCGGCAGTTGCTCAGCTTCGTCGTCCTTTTCTCAAGGCACCAGAGGCCTCTCTCCCTCCCTCTCTTCATCAACTGCTTCTTCCTTCAGGCCTGTAAGGGGCTTTCGGTTTGGTACTACTTCTGCCCCCGAAAGGACCTTTGGCTGTTGAGTGGTTACCTGCACGGGTGGAAGGAGAAGTTCTTCTTCATGAGGTCGTCCAAGGGGGTGCCCTTCAACACCGTATGGGATATCCCTGACCTTAGGGAGGTGAACTCCGCCCCTTCCCTTTTCTAGGCATACACGGAGTTGTTGGAGGTGGTGAGGCGGCAAGAAACCTGCCCTCCAGTCCAGGCCGACTGCCTCAAGTCCAACGCCATACTGTTCAGATTCGGGCTTAGCCCGGGTGAGTTAGGCTAGCCTAAGTTTATTTCCCTCGGGCGTCGGTGTTTCGTACTGACCCCCTTTGTTTCTTCATGCAGTGCAAATCTCCAGGGCCAAGGCTAAGGCTACCGCAGCAGTGAGGCAAGGGCACGGGACGCCCAGCAGCAACAGAGGCTGAAGAGGAAGGAGAAGAAGGGGCTCTCCTTCGAGACTCCGAAGAAAAGATCTAGGGGCGAGGGGCCAAGCACCGAGGCAGTCCAGGCCCTCGCTGCTCCAGGCCATGACATGCCTGCCCCATACTCCTCCCCCGTCGTGGACTTTAGAAGCCCGAGGGTGGGGAACGTGAGGGCCAAAGTTGGATTCGTCCCTCAGTGGTCGGTCAAGGAAGACGACACACTGGCAGTTGAGCGTGTCGCTCATGAGCTGGTGATGAAGGGCAGTCTTCCCCGAGATGCCATCGAAGCTCAGCGACAAGGGACGGTGGCTATGATAACCAACGCCTGCATCTTCATGGCCGGGGTAAGCTTCGGTCCTCTAACCTTTGTTTAGTTTTCATCACAACATTCTGACCTTCGGTGTCTCATGTAGGCCCAAAACCAAATGGGTCAGTTGGCGGTTCGGGCTGAAGCTATGGGTCGAGACCTCGAGATCGCCGAACAAGAGAAGGTAGTCCTGGAGAATGAGCGTTCGGTCCTCCTCGAGAAGGTGGAGCACCTGGAAACGGACCTCCTCCTTACGCGCCAGGAATGCGATCGGAAGTTGGCGGAGCTGAAGGCTCAGATGAAGGCGAGGGTTCAGGAGGCCGAGGCCCGAGGGGCTGAGAAGTACAAGTCCTCCGAGGACTTTCGTGAAGAGATTAAGCGTGCCATCGCCCCTAGGCTTACCATGGGTGCTACCGAGGTCCGAGACTAGGTCCTCGAGCGTTACCCAGGGGTCTCTTTCAAGGACAACGGGCTCATCTTTGTCCAGCGGAGGCTGCAGTGGGGAAGGTGAGGTTCAACCGCAGCGCGAGGTCCCTCCGACTCCCGATCACGATGGCTCCGATCCGGAGACCCGCCACGTCGAGGATGAGGCCGTGGATCCGATGGACGCCCCCTGAAGCCGCTTTGGGTCTTGGCTCAACCTTTGAGCTCTTTGTTTTTGTTATGAGCCTTTGGGCTTCTTGATGTAACCTCGGCCTTCGGGTCTGCTTTATGTACTCTCGACCTTCGGGTCTTCTTTATGTACTCTCGGCCTTCGGGTATTTTTTTATGTACTCTCGACCTTTAGGTCTTTTTTAATGAACTCTCGACCTTCGGGTCTTTTTTAATGAATGTGTTTCCCTTTGTATGCTTCGACTTCCACTTTCTTGTATTCTTTCGCTTAAGGTGATCTTTAGCTCGTAGGTAGGTGCAAGAAGGCCGAAACCCACTGTTGGCAGCCTAGGGACCTGTAAGTACTTTAGCACGGCTCGGTCCCGCTCCCTCGGCTTATCCGAGAGGTTTCCCGAGTCCGAGGGCTATGGACTTTTAAGGGATCTTGAACAAGTGGTTTTCACCAAGTGGTGTCCCCCCTCAGCTTCGGCCGAAAGGGTGGTATTGATCCGAGGATCCAGCCGAGGGCAGATCCTTCGATCGTCGTCACTCCCTCCCAAATTGAGGACCTTCGGTCAGGTCCCCTCGGTGAGCACCCTTAGTCATTTCAGCTCGGCCCTTGCTTGAGCTCCAACCTAGGTGAGGACCTTCGGTCAGTTTGGCTCGGCCTTTGCCTGAGCCCTGATCAAAGTGAGGACCTTCAGTCAGTTCAGCTCAGCCTTTGCCTGAGCCCCCGACCAAGGTGAGGACCTTCGGTCAATTCAGCTTGGCCCTTGCCTGAGCTCCAGCCGAGGTGAGGACCTTCGGTCAGTTCGGCTCGGCCTTTGCCTTAGCCCCGATTGAGGTGAGGACCTTCGGTCAGTTCAGCTCGGCCTTTGCCTGAGCCCCCGACCGAGGTGAGGACCTTCGGTCAGTTCGGCTCGGCCCTTGCCTGAGCCCCCGACTGAGATAGGGACCTTCGGTCAGCTCAACTCAGTGCTTGCCTGAGCTCCCGACCGAGGTGAAGACCTTCGACTGTATCCGTTCGGCAGAGTTAAGGTCACCAAACAGTAGAATTCCTCTCAATTGTCGTGAACCAGCTTTTGTATTTTTCATGAATAAGATCATCCAGAGTTCAGGATAGGAATTACAACTTAAAAGTGCATAGGAGCAAAAATTGCAAAAATTACAAAAACAAGTGTGCTTGCTACTTCACTACTGATAGAATTTTCTTAAGTTCTTAGAGTTCCACGATCGGGGTACCCTTTCTCCCCCCATAGTCTTCAGGTGATAGGATCCTGGTCGTATTACCCTTGAGACTCTGTATGGACCTTCCCAATTTGGAGCTAGCTTCCCTTGATATCTCGGTTCTGATACTTCAGCCCTTCTAAGGACAAGGTCACCCATTCTGAACTCGTTCTTTTGAACTTTGGTGTTGTAGTGCCTCGCAACCCTCTGTTCGTAAGTGGCCATCCTTTCTTGTGAGGTATCCCTGACTTCAGCCAAGAGGTCTAAATTTGCTCGGAGCCCTCCATAATTTTCCTCTTCATTGTAGTACTGAATCCGATGGGTTACGGCCCCTATCTCCACTGGAAGTACAACTTCAGTGCCGTAAGTTAAAATAAAGGGTGTTTCTCCGGTGGTCGATCTCTCAGTTGTGTGGTAGGCCCAGAGGATGTGGTGCAACTCGTCTGCCCATAGTCCTTTGGCATCATCTAGTCTCTTCTTTATTCCTTGAAGCAGTGTACGGTTGGTTACTTCCGTCATCCCATTGGTCGGTGGATAACCGACAGAAGTTTTCCTGTGGTCAATGCCGAGGGCATCACAGAACAAGCCGAAGGTCGGGTTGGCGAACTGAGTTCCATTGTCTGTTACCACAACCCGAGGGATTCCAAATCGATAGACTACCGCCCTCTGGAAGAAGTCCCTTACGTTCTTTTCGGTTATTGTCGCCAGCGCTTCGGCTTCGGCCCATTTCGTGAAGTAGTCTACCACCACCACAACAAATTTCCTTTGTCTCGTGGCTAGGGGGAATGGGCCCAGGATGTCGATTCCCCACATGGTGAATGGTATTGGGCTCGATAAAGATGAGAGCTCAGTAGAGTGTAGCCTGGGAACAAAGGCGAACATCTGGCACTTGACGCACTTCTTGAATAATGATTCCGCGTCCTTCCTCATTGTCGGCCAGTACAGACCCTACCTTAGCACTTTATGTGCCAAGGCCCGGGCTCCCAGGTGTTGGCCGCATATCCCTTCATGCACTTCTTGGAGTGCATACTCGCCATCGGCGGGATCCAGACACTTGAGGTACGGCATGGTGAACCCTATTTTGTACAGTGTCTCATCCTTTAGAAGGAAGCGTGGTGATCTCATTCGTACTTTCCTTGCCTCGTCCCTATTCTCTAGGAGCTTTCCTTCCTTGAGGTATTCGATTATGGCGTCCATCCAGCTATGGCCGTGTTCACCTACAGGTAATACCTCTTGGGGTCTTTCGGTACTTGGCTATGGTAGCACTTCGAAATACACCGATCGTCCGAGGTCAGTGAAGTCGGAGGTGGCCAATTGCGATAGTGCATCCGCACTAGCATTCTCTTCCCGTGGCTCCTGTCTTATCTCAAAATCCTTGAAGGCTGTTATTCTTTCTCGCACTGTCTTCAAGTACCCAGCCATCCTTTTTTCCTTGGCTTCGTAGTCTCTATTCACCTGTCGTACCACGAGTTGTGAGTCATTATGCACCACTAGCTCCTGTACCATCAAAGCCCGAGCCAGATTAATTCCGGCTATTAACGCTTCATATTCTGCTTCATTGTTGGAGGCATTAACGTCGAACCGTAGGGCGTATTCTATCTTGAAACCCGGGGCTGACCAATATGATTCCCACGCCGCTTCCTGCGCTGTTGGAAGCACCATCCACGTATAATGTCCAAGCCTTTTCTCCTCGGTCCTCGGCAAACTCTTGGGGATCATCAGGGAGCGTCGTCTTGGCGCTGAAGTCTGTGAGGGCTTGTGCTTTAATTGCGGTTCTCGGTTTGTACTGGATGTCGAATTCTCCCAACTCTATGGCCCAGTTTACCAGGCGACCGGACATATCCGACCGTTGCAGTATCTTCTTCAGGGGCTGGTCTGTGGGCACACATACCTAATGGGATTGAAAATAGGGCTTCAGCTTTCTTGCCGCTGTTACCAGGGCATACGCTACTTTCTCCGTCTTTTTGTATCTTGTTTCGGCATCTAGCAGGGTTCGGCTAACGTAGTATATTGGCCGTTGTTGCCTCCCTTCTTCCTTCGTCAGTATTGCACTTACCGCCACTGCTGATACAGTAAGGTACAGCTGCAAGGTATCCTCGGTGTTTGGCTTCGTCAGCAGTGGGGGTGCGACCAGGTGCTCCTTCAGTTGTTCAAAGGACTTTTCGCACTCCTCCGTCCATTCGAACCTTTTGGTCGCCTTTAGTGCTTTGAAGAAGGGCAGTCACCTGTCAGCCGACCTACACATGAATTGCCCGAGGGCGACGACCCGACCTGTTAGCTCCTGGACTTGCTTCACATTCTGGGGTGATCTCATATCCCGAATGGCTTGTATTTTCACCGGGTTGGCTTCAATTCCTCTCTCCGAGACAATAAAGTCGAGGAACTTTCCCGAGGCTACTCCGAATGCACACTTTGTCGGGTTCAGCTTCATACCGTACTGCCTCAGCACCTGGAACGCCTCTTCTAAGTCTTGAATGTGTCATTCTGCCTTCAGGCTTTTTACGAGCATATTGTCCACGTACACCTCCATGGTTTTGCCGATCATCCCCTTGAATATTTTATTCACCAACCTTTGATAGGTGGCCCCTGTGTTTTTCAGCCCGAAGGGCATGACTTCATAGTAGTACAGTCCCCCCTCGGTCACAAAGGATGTTTTCGGGACATCAACCTCTGACATCTTGATCTGGTTGTACTCCGAGTACGCATCCATGAAGCTTAGCGCCTCGTACCCTACCGTGGCATCAATGAGGAGGTCTATCTTCGGCAGGGGGTATGCATCCTTCGGGCAGGCCTTGTTTAGGTTGGTGAAGTTGATGCAAATCCTCCACTTTCCGTTTGCCTTCGGGACCATCACCACGTTGGATATCCACTCCGGATATTGGATCTCGCGGATGAACTGGGCCTTCAACAACTTCTCTACCTCTTCGTCTATTTTCTGCTACCTTTCGGGGGCGAAGGTCTTTTTCTTCTGTTGCACCAGCTTCTTCGTCAGGTTAACATTCAGATGATGCTCTATTACCCCTCCGTCTATTCCAGGCATGTCTGAAGCCGACCAGGCAGACATCGGAGTTGTTTCGAAGGAATGAGACGAGTTTCTCTTGTTATTGCCTTGGCATTATAGCCCCGATCTGGAATTACCGAGCGCTATCCCCCTCTTCGGCCTCGACTTGTACCAGATCCTCAGCCGGCTCCCCCCATTGATAACTGGCATCATCGTGCAGGTCTTCTATCGGGAGCGCCTCGCCCGTATTTTCTCTTCCCCACAAGGTAGTGGCGTAGCACCTTCGGGATGCCTCCTGATCCCCTCGACATTCCCCGACACCGTTCTTGATTGGGAATTTCATCTTGAGATGGGGTGTGGAGACGACAGCCTTTAGTATTTTCAAACCAACCCTCCCTAGTATGGCGTTGTATGTCGAGGTAATGCCTACTACCAGGAAGTTGATCATGACTGTTACTTAGTGATCTTCGGTGCCGGCTCTTACTGGCAACTCAATCGATCCTTCCACTTTTACTGGGACACCGGAGAATCCCTGCAACGGGTGTTCAACTTTCTTCAAATTTCCCTCATCCAGGCCCATCTTCTGGAAAGCT
>NC_056570.1:5904081-5911781 GCF_013358625.1 Macadamia integrifolia
GAGGATTTTTTTTTTTTTTTAATATAATTCGGATCGGTCGAATCATTCAATTTAAAAAAAAAAAGTTTAAGTCATGATTTTTCTAAATTTTTATTTGATCTTGATTAAGACCGAATTAGTTGTAAAATTTAGTTCGATTGAATTATTCGCATGTGAATTAAATAACTAGGGGTCCGACAGGGCCTTCACCATTATAAATGAGTATGTGTTTGTTAATATATTAAAATGGTATCGAAAGAGTATTCTAATGAACATACTAAAATCCTATAGGGATTTGTGACTCCTTATATAATGTGATGATTGATGAACCTTTCATATGGTGGACGAAAACTTTTTCCCTTTCTTTTTATTTTTATGGGTCGAAGGGATTCCTCCTAATTAGAGGATGTATATGAGCATTTGACATTGGATTGGAAAGTAGATAACACGTTAGATTAGGTTAAGGTTCTCTCTCTCTCTCTCTCTCTCTCTCTCTTTATTTTTTATTTTTTATGTGTGAGTGTGTGTGGGTGGGTGGAAAAAGCAATGGGGTGCGGAATGTGGACGATGTCTGAGAAGAGAGAGGGTTGCATGAAATGGATGTATCTGGGATGCTTGCAAGTGCATCGTTGGGTGATCACAAGACTCCAAACCACAAAGAAGACAACTCGAGAGGAAGAGGCCAAATGGGCAATCCTCCAGAGTAGATTAGTCTGGAGTGTGATTGTGTGCGTGAGGAAGAGGCCAAATGGGTTTTTCTTTATTTTTCTTGCTTTTTTCTCCTTAGGTAAGGCTATATCAATTCCCTTTTGTTATTAATTATTTATTAGTATTGTTATTTTCTATTGGAAGAAGGGATCCATTGCATAATATTAAAAATAAAAGCATACATCTAACAGTTGGACAGGCAACCGAAGGGTATTTCTGTAAAACATGCATGATTATGGATGTCAAGGAGGATTCCATTCTAAGAGTAAAGCCTAATAACACTACCCTTTCTTTTAGATGGTTCAGTGGTACAAGTAAGGGAATGGAGTTAGTTTTAAAAAAATATAACTTCTATATTCAGTTTACCTTAAATTCTTATTAAGTACAGTAATTATACTTTCAAATAAATTCTTTATTTTTCCTTCTTAAATTTAAGGATTTTGATTGCAAAATTTACTATCCAGATTTTAAATGTTTTAAAGTTAATTACACAATCATATGGGATAAAGATTACATAAATTTTTATTTTAATTTTAGACTAATTTAATTTTTTTTTCTAAGAGTTTAATTTCACTTTTATTTCCTTTATTTCCCTTGCAACTAGATGGAGTCATAATTGTGTGAGTCATCCTATTTTTAATTAGGGGATTATAACGAGAGAATGAATTGTAAACTGCTACATCATAGGGATAATTCTAGACACTACATTTTGTCACCATGCAGGTCCATATGCAAGGTCTAAGAGTATTTCACTACCTAGGTTCAGGTGAATCCCCTCGATGGTAGAAGACTTACCCAGACTTCGTCGGTGGCTTGTGCCCTTTTCCAATTGTTCCGACACGAGTAGCATTTGTAGGTAGGATCATCTCTTCCCTCGTGGTAGAAAATTGTTGCTATCCAGTAGTTATTGACATAGTCCACATCTTGTGATTCATTTGTGGTTAATAATACAAAGTAACATAGTGCTCGGTATCAGATTCCCCCCCCCCTAACAAGAAATTTCTTACTTGAAATTGAATATACTTGGTAGTCCAAACTTTCCAGGATATATCTTCTTCATTTTATCTCATCGCTTCCATTACCCTTCTTGTTTCTTTAATTGACCTATACATAGGAAATAGTGTAATTGCGAAGAATATGGTCTCGCCAATCGATAATCTCCTCAGGTTGCACTAGATATCTCCAATCAGTGTCAAGCTCCAATGGTACATATGTCAAGATGTGAGTTTGATCAGAAATGTATTTCTTCAACATGGATATGTGAAACACATTATGTGCACCTTCCAACTCTGGTAGCATTTGCAACCCTATATGCCACCAATCCAACTCAAGCTAGAACTTCGTAAGGTCCTATGTACCGAAGACTCAACTTCCTTTTCTTGCCAAATATTTCCACTCCTTTTACTAGTGGTACCTTCAAATACACTTTATCTCCAACTTGAAATTCCAAGTGTTTCCTCCTAACTTCAGCATAACTTTTTTGTCTGGATTGAGATGCTTTAATTCTCTCTCTGATCACATACACTTCTCACAAGTGACTAGTATTAGCTCAGGACCCAGAATTCTTCTCTCACCAACTTCATTCATATATGAAGGTATTATGCATTTTTTGCCATACTATGCTCCAAATGGAGATATACCAATGGTAACCTGATAGCTATTGTTGTAAGAGAACTCTGCGAGTGATACGTGTTAATCCTAACTGTAACTCATATACATCATACATGCTCTAAGCATATCCTCCAAAGTATAAATAGTCCTCTCTGATTGTCCGTCTATCTGTGGATTAAAGGTTGTGCTGAAATTCAACTGTGTCCCCATTGCCTTCCGTAAATATTCCTAGAATTTAAAGGTAAACCTGAAATCTCTATCGGAGGCAATACTGATTGGTACACCATGTAATACGATAATGTTATCCACATATAGCTATGCCAACTTTTCCATAGAATATGTGATATTCATGGGAATGAAGTGAGCTACTTTGGTCAATGGATCCACAACTAACCTGATTGTATCATTTCCCTTCTGAGTACGAGGTAGGCCAATAAAAAAATCCATTGTGATGCGTTCCCACTCCCATTTAGGCACTGGTAAAGGCTACAACAAAACATGTGGTCTTTGTCTCTCAGCTTTGATTTATTGGAAGTTTAGGTATTTGGCTAGAAAAGTGGCTACATTAGTCTTCATACCACTCATCTAATAGGATTTCTTCAAATCCTTGTACATCTTCGTAATACCCGAATGAACTGAGTAGGATGAGGTATGTGTTTCCTTTAAAATAACTTCTCTCAGTGCCTCATCCTTTGGTACACATAGCATGTCTTTAAATTTGAGAATTCCATTCTCAGTCAACCTGAAGTCCATGTCTTTCTGCTTCCCTTCTTTTATATCACTAACTATCTTCTGTAAATCGTCATCTATTAGTTGTGCAGCTTGAATCTTCTCTATGAAGGAAGGTTGTACCACTAATGAAGCTAGCTCATATTTACTTCTTTCATTAATAGCTCCAAATCCATTCTTCTTGCTTCCTCAGTCAACTGCTCATTCATTGTCAATGCTACTAGTGACAAAGTCTTGGATTTCCTGCATTAAGCATTTGCCACTACATTGGCTTTCCCAAGATGATAATGGATGGTGCAATCATAGTCTTTCATTAACTCCACCCATCTTCCCTATCTCATATTTAGCTCCTTCTGAGTGGAAAAGTATTTTAGACCTTTGTGATCACTCTTAATTTTCACCATATAAGTAATGACGCCAAGTCTTCAGTCTGGATGCATCACTATAAACCACCATTCCCAATGTGCCATCTAGAATAGTAAGTACTGGAGCTATTACTAGCATCTGCTTAAGTTCTTGGAAACTCTTCTCACATTTCTTAGACCATTCAAATTTCACTTCCTTCCGTATCAGTCGAGTCATAGGAGCAAAAACGCGTGAGATGTTTCCTATGAACCTCCGGTAGTATCCTGCTAACCCTAGGAAACTAAGGATCTCACCCACATTCTTGGGTGCTTCCCAATCAAGAATAACCTTCATCTTTCCAGGATCAACTTCAATTCCCTCCTCTGAGACTAAATATCCTAGAAAGTGTATTTGAGAGAGCCAAAATTCTTATTATTGAATTTTACGTATAACTACTTTTCTCTCAATTGTTTGTTAAGTTTGTCTTGAATTCTTGACCCATTTTTTAAGATTGACCCGATCCGACATATTTTGGTGGCTACTCGAATGGGAATTTTTCTGAGATCTGTGATGGAAGCAGAGGGGTTGGGCCGATAGGCCCAAGCTCGGAGCCCATCATTGATCTAGTATAGGGGTGTGGGGGCGTATGGTTCGACCGAATCGACCACGACCCGATGGTTCGACCCACGATTTTGGAGTATATATAATGTATTGTTACTTGTTGAGAAAGTCATTGCATTCTAGGGTTTTCACGCAACTAGGGTTTCAGGGCGAGTTTTTTCTCACCGCTGCTAGGGTGTAATCTCTCTTCTACATAGTGAATCATCTTCTTCTTCGCCCGAGGACGTAGCACACCACCCTGGTGTGTGAACCTCGTTAAATCTCTGTGTCGTACGGATCTATTGTCTCTTTATTATTCGTGTTTCTTGGTGTTTGATCTAACAAACTGGTATCAGAGCTCTGGATTACTTCGATCCATGGCTTCAACGAAATACGATATTGATAGGTTTGACAGCAACATCAGTTTTAATTTATGGTAGGTTCGAATGATGGTTGTTCTCACGTAGCAGGGTTTGAAGAAAACCCTATTTGGGAAGGTGAAGAAATCTGTAACTATGTCCGATGATGATTGGAGCGATTTGGATGATAAATCCCTTTCAGCTATTCAGTTGTGTCTTTCGAATGATGTTCTACAGGAAGTTCTCTCAGAGAAAACAGCTGCAGAGTTATGGGTGAAGTTAAAGAACCTCTACCTCACCAAATCTCTCACCAATAGGTTGAGATTGAAGCAACAACCGTATACCCTTCATATGGGTGAAGGTACTTCTATTAAATCCCATATATCTGAGTTCAATTCTATTGTTACTGATTTGAAAATGATGGATTTTAAAATAGACGATAAAGATTTGGCCATATTATTGTTATGTTATCTGCCTCCATCTTATAAGCATTTTAGGGATACCATGATTTATGGTAGAGAGACAATCTCTATTGAGGATGTCAAAACGAATCTGCAAAGCAAGCAGAAGATTGATGATGAGTTGACAACTACCAATAAATCTGATGGTGTTGGTTTGGTAGCTAGAGGGAGAACGAATGAAAGTGGTTCAGATGGTGACAAAAATAAGGCTAGATCAAAATCTAAGCACAAGAATTTAACCTGCAATTACTGTAAGAAAAAGGGGCATATTAAATCTGAATGCTATAAGATTTTAAATAAGCAGAAGGCAGGTGGTGGTGCTCAAAATCAACAGAAAAGAGATGATTCTGCAGAAGCTAGTATTGCTGAAGATGACAGTGAGTCTGATATACTTTTGGTGACTGATGATAAAGTTAGATCACAGGATGAATGGATTCTTGACTCTGGTTGTTCCTACTATATGTGCCCCAATCGTGAATGGTTCTCCACATACGAATCAGTTCAAGGTGAAGTTGTGTTGATGGGAAATAATGCTTCTTGTAAGACTATTGGAATGAGAATGATCAATATCAAGATATATGATGGCATTGTCAGAACCTTGTCCAATGTCAGGCATGTCCCTGATTTGAAAAAAAATCTCATCAGTTTAGCCACTCTTGATTCAAATGGGTGCAAGTATACAGCTGAAGGTGGAGTCATGAAGATCAGCAAGGGTGTTCTCTTATTGATGAAAGGAATCAAGGTTGGCAGTTTGTATGTGTTGCTGGGTACTACAGTCACTGGGTCTGTTGCAGCAGCTTCATCATCTATGTCTGAATCAGATGTCACAAATTTATGGCACATGGGGTTAGGCCATATGAGTGAAAGAGGGATGGCATTATTAAGTAAAAGGGGTTTGTTGTGTGGTCAGAGTACAGGAGCAATGGAGTACTGTGAGCATTGTGTGTTTGGGAAGCAGAAAAGAGTTAGTTTTAGTACTGCTATTCACAGGACCAAGGGAACTTTGGACTACATTCATTCAGACCTATGGGGGCCCTTTAGGTTTGCTTCAAAGGGGGCTGGTGCAAGATACTTGCTTACTTTCATTGAAGATTTCTCTAGGAAGGTTTGGGTCTATTTCTTGAAGCACAAAAATGAAGTATTTGTCACTTTCAAACAGTAGAAGAATTTTCTTGAGAAGCAGACCAGGAAACAAATTAAAAGGTTGAGAACCGATAATGGCCTAGAGTTTTGTGAATGTGACTTTAATGAGTTCTACAAAAATGAAGGTATTGCAAGACACCATACAGTTGTTAAAACACCCCAGCAGAATGGAGTGGCGGAGCGTATGAATAGAACCTTGTTAGAAAAGGCAAGGTGTATGTTAACAAATGCAGGATTGGGCAAGGAGTTCTGGGCAGAAGCAGTTAGCACAGCAACCTTGTTGGTGAATCAATCTCCTTGCACAGCTATTGAGTGCAAGACTCCAGAAGAAGTTTGGTCTGGTAAACCTACAGACTACTCAAATTTAAAAGTATTTAGATGTCCTGCTTATGCACATGTAAATGAAGGGAAGTTGGAACCTAGGGCTAAGAAATGCATTTTTCTTGGGTATGGATCTGGAGTGAAAGGATACAGGTTGTGGTGTTCTGATCCAAAGTCTCCAAAATTTCTTATTAGCAGAGATGTTACTTTTGATGAATCTGCTATGTTGCATCCTAAGAAAGAAGCTCCTATTCATTGTGATAAAGGTCAAGAAAAATCTAGAGAGAAGGTGGAGTTTGAAATTGGTGGTTCATCTTCAAACAAAGCACAATCTACTTTAGTCTAGTTGCCTACTTTTATTGAAGGAGATGATGCTCAAGAGAATCAAGAAGAAGAGCGGTACAGCATTGCCAAGGATAGACCAAGGAGGAATATTAGACAACCACAAAAGTATGGGCATACTGAATTTGTTGCTTATGCATTGTTTGTTGCAGATACAATTGAAAATAGTGAGTTTGCAACATATTCTGAAGCTGTTGCTTCAATTGATTCTACAAAATGGTTGATTGTCATGAATGAGGAGATGGAATATCTTCATAAAAATCAGACTTGGGAGCTTGTGAAGCTGAGAACAAGGAAGAAAATTGTTGGCTGCAAATGGGTCTTCAAGAAGAAGGAATCTGCCTCAGGTGTTGAAGATGCTAGGTACAAGGCATGTTTGGTTGCAAAGGGCTACAATCATGTACAAGGAATTGATTTTAATGATGTTTTCTCACCTGTTGTTAAGCATAGTTCTATTTGTGTCCTACTTGCTTTAGTTGCTATGCATGATTTGGAGTTGGAGCAACTGATGTGAAAACAGCATTCTTGCATAGTGAACTAGAAGAACAGATTTATATGCATCAACCTGAAGGGTTTGTTATTGAAGGTAAGGAGGACCATGTATGTTTGTTGAATAAGTCCCTATATGGTTTAAAACAGTCTCCTAGACAGTGGTATAAAAGGTTTGATTCAGTTATGGCTAGTTTTGGATACTCCAGGTGTCAATATGACTGTTGTGTTTATTTCAGAAAGCTCTCTGATGAGTCATTCATATATTTGTTGTTTTATGTTGATGATATGTTGATTGCAGCAAAAGATAGGAATGAGGTCAATAGGTTGAAGGAACAATTAAGTTCTGAATTTGAGATAAAAGATTTGGGGGCAGTAAGGAAGATCCTTGGTATGGAGATCAAGAGGGATAGAAAAGCAGGGAAGTTGTGGCTATCTCAACAAAAGTACACTGAGAAGGTATTGAATCGTTTTGGCATGAAAGATGCCAAACCTGTAACTACTCCTCTTGCATCTCATTTTAGACTTTCAACTGCTCTATCACCTAAGACAGATGAAGAGGTGGAGTACATGTCACGTGTTCCATACTCTAGTGCAGTTGGCTCCGTTATGT
>NC_056570.1:5911801-5916434 GCF_013358625.1 Macadamia integrifolia
CTGACATTTCACAAGCTGTCAGTGTGGTGAGCAGATATTTATCATGTCCAGGTAAAGCTCATTGGGAAGCAGTGAAGTGGATACTTAGGTACTTGAAAGGGACCTCTGGTGTTTGTTTGGAGTTTGGGAGGAATGGTGATAGTTTATCTGGTTATGTTGATTCAGATTATGCAGGTGATCTTGACAAGAGAAGGTCACTCACAGGCTATGTATTTACTCTTGGAGGAAGGACGGTTAGTTGGAAAGCTACTTTACAAGCTACGGTTGCATTATCTACCATTGAACCAGAGTATATGGCAGTGATTGAGGCAATTAAAGAAGTTATTTGGCTTAGAGATTTGTTGGGAGAACTCAGCATGGATCATGGGGTGACTGTTGTCCATTGTGATAGTCAGAGTGCTATTCACTTGACTAAAGATTCAATGTATCATGAGAGGACAAAGCACATTGATGTTCGGTATCATTTCATAAAAGAGATAATTGCTTAAGGTAATATTCAAGTGTTGAAGATTGGCACCGAAGACAATCCAGCTGATATGTTGACTAAGCCTTTATGTGTTGGTAAGTTTGAGCATTGCTTGAACTTACTTGGTGTTTGTTGTGTTTGAGTTCAGCCCTTTGGAGGGCTATTGGAGAAGATGAAGATATTAGCTATTTGTTTATCTGTTGGAGGAGAATTCAAGGCAAGGTGGAGATTTGTTAAGTTTGTCTCGAATTCTTAACCCTTCTTTTAAGATTGACCCGATTCGACATATTTTGGTGGCGACCCGAATGGGAATTTTTCTGAGATCTGTGATGGAAGCAGAGGGGTTGGGCCGATAGGCCCAAGCCCGAAGCCCATCACTAATCTCGTATGGGGGTGCGAGGGCTACGCGCCCACGGTATGGTTCAACCGGATCGACCACGACCCGATGGGTCGACCCACGATTTTGGAGTATATATAATGTACTGTTGCTTGTTGAGAAAGTCATTGTATTCTAGGGTTTTCACGCAGCTAGGGTTTCAGGGCGAGTTTTTCCTCACCGCTGCTAGGGTGTAATCTCTCTTCTGCATAGTGAGTCATCTTCTTCTTCGCCTGAGGATGTAGCACACCACCCTGGTGTGTGAACCTCGTTAAATCTCTGTGTCGTACGGATCTATTGTCTCTTTATTATTCGTGTTTCTTGGTGTTTGATCTAACATTGTTGTATCACCAACTTCAAGTGAGTAGCATGTTCCTCCTTACTCCTTGAATAAATCAGAATGTTGTCAATGAACACAATAAATAAAGTGTCCAATATGTCATGGAACACTCTGTTCATCAATTCCATGAAGATTGTAGGTGCATTGGTCAACCTAAATGTCATAACTAAAAACTCATTGTGACCATAACAGGTTTTGAAAGCTGTATTATTGATACCATATTCCATGATCTTGAGTTGATGATACACAGATCTGAGGTCAATCTTGGAGAATGTTGTTACACCTTGTGATTGATCAAAAATGTCGTAAAATTTAGTTCACTTGGCCTAGATAAAGTCCAGGATAGAAAGCCCAGGGCATAAAATCCGACCAAACTTGACCAAGATGAGCCCTAAATGGAAAGGCTTAAGGCGTAAAATCTGACCAAACTTTGCCAAGGTTAAATAAAAAAATGTTCAGTGTGTAAAATCCAACCTAAGCAAGCTAATGTAAGGCCTTAATGGGAAAATTATGCCCGATATCTAACTAGCCAACTCTCGACCAAAAAAGCAAAAAGAAGAGGAAGAGAGAGGGGAAAAGAAAAGCTTGATAACTTTATTCCCTTGAGGACACGCATTAGGACCAAAGGAGGGGGAAGTTATATACATAAAAATGACAGCCTATGAACGGTCGACACTTGGACCAATCTAGGGTATGGGTCAAAGCCCTAGTTAGCAATTCGGCCGACTAATTCACGAATTATTCAGCCGAATCGAATTTTTCCAAATTAAATGAAAAATTCTGACCGAATCCGAATAAAAAATAAAAATCGATAAAATTCACGCTTTTTTCAAAAGTGAATATAAAACACAAATAAATCATGACAAACAGGATTAAACCGAATTATTCGGTTACCATTAACCCACTTAAAAATAAAAAATAAAAAATAAAAATAAAAAACCAAAACCGAACTTTGAAGTCCGCGTGATTCTGCTTTGGAAACCAAATCCCTCCCATCTCTTACCCAGTTACCCTCTCTGAAAACCAGTCTTTGCACCTCGTCGGCTAGCCGCTTGCTGCCTCATTGCCTCGTTGCCTTCTGCCTTGCCGGCTCGCCCTCCCTGAAAAAACTAACACATCTCAGGCTTCTCAGTTTGTAGACCCATCTCACGGTTTTTGCCTTTTGGGTGTCTGATGAGCACAATAATGTATAAAATCTTAGGGATATAAGTGTACATGCTTTGGATAGTACTACTTTTATTTTTTATTTTTTAGTTTTCAAGTCTACAAGAGAAAGTGCTTAAAATGAATCAAGAACCGGTCCAAGCGTGAACTAACTTGTCCAAAGATAGGACCCACTCATTGGTTCCACATCCTCTCTTCTACAAAATCCTGAAGATTATTCTCTCTCCTTGCCACCTCACAAGATCTTGAAGATGCTATGTAAAGATTCCTTTCTGATTTAATCAAGATTGCAAGATATTGGTTAATATTGCAGGGAAGGAATAGAATTTGTTTATTTTGAAAACATATTCTCTCTTTCCTCACACAATATCTCAGAGAATGAGGATTTTTACCAAGATTTAATTTTATTTAATTTTCTTTCTTTTCTTAAAGAAGACTTGTAGAAGGAAGGAGGCAAGACCAAAGCCCTATAAAAGCCCCTTCCTCCCCCCTCCTATTTATTATTATTCCCCTTAGTTTATTTTCTAGTATATGCTTAGTTCTCTTCTCTCTCTCCCTCTCTCACTCTCTTTAGTTTTAGTTCTTCTTTATTTTTTCTTTAATCACTTTTGTGATAGCTTTTTATGTTAATTAATGCAAGTACTCTTTTATTCTTATTTAGCCTTTTATGTTTGTGATTTATGCAATTGAGTTGTAGTTTTTAAAGTTATAGTTCTAGGCTTAGATCTAGGTGACAAGATCACGAGCCGTGGAGCATATTTTTTTTTTTTCAAGTTCAGTTTTTTTTTCAAGATTTGTTTTCTCTAGTACTAGAAATTTCAGATTTGGTTTATTCCAGATCTGTTTTTTAGTACTGGTAGTATCTCAAATCACCCAAGCTTTCAATTTCAACCATTGATTCAAGTAAGTAGGCTCCTTCAGTAATCTTCTCTCCCCCCTCTCATTTCCTCTTCTAACTACCATTTATTTCTTAATTTAGGATTTTAATTTCAGTTGTTATATTATTCCTTTCCCTTTCCCCTAAGGTTCATGGCTAGTGTATGTGTTGCCTTTGCCCCTCCTAGCTATAAAACCATTAATTTATTACTTTTATTTTAATTGTCTCTCTTTCCCTAAAGCCAAGTAGAGTAACCCTTGTAAGAGTGACTCTCTGGTCAAGTAGGGAAGCTCATATTATGATGCATCCCTCGGACTAAGTAGAAAAACCTAATTGTGAGTCTCTCTCTAGCTTTATCCCCTTTCTTTTACTTTATTTTTATTTCATCATTTTTTTCTTTCATTGCTTTTAAATTGCGTAGGGTGTTTATTTTCAACTATTTATTTATTTAATTTTAATTGCGTGGCTTGCGTGTTTAAATTCTTAGATGACGAATGGTTAGGACGTTATTTTAGATACATATGTTTAGGACGGTAATTAGAATTAGATCACAATCATTAATCGGTTCACTTTCGTATTATTAAAAGAAGCAAAAAAATAAAATGACTGCTCTCCCTGAGTTTGACCCGTAGCTACACTGATCCATATGCTTGCGGTTACATTTTAAAATATCAATCAATTTCCACTTTCTACTTATGGCATCTTTTGGTTCTGCGGCTTCTGCCATTCTGTGAACTCTTGCCGTCTTGCAGCTATGGGCTACCGGCAACCTCACTCCTTCTGAGTTCCAAACTTTTGATCCACTTCCTTCCTGCGGACTCTTACGGCTACGGTTTAGTAATCATGCTCCTTAATAGTGGCAGCAAAATCCAAAATAATTTGATTGTTTAAAGGAGAAAACAGTAAGTGTTGGATTTGGAACTCATGGTTGTTTGCAATAAAGGGATTCTTACTAGATCCCAAAGAAAGATCTTTGCAGCACATGTGTGGATTATTTCAAACAATTTGCATTTGATAAACTCCTATGACAGATCGCCATAGATCATCTGTTATAGGAGTTTTTCTTTGATTGTATCTAACTGCCCTCTCTGTGTTAAATTTGCATTTGATTGTTGTTCTGTTTTGTAACACTTCTATAGTTCTGTACTTCTGTTTCATAGGTTTGGATTTTTTTTTAATTGAATGAAATTTGTGAACTAAACTGTGTTGCACAGAGTGCGCAATACAAAACTTGCAAGAAATTGGAGCAATCAGAAATAAAAGAAAAACAGCATCCTCTATTACGTAAGTTTGCTACCCCACTTGGCTGTTTCTATCACTATGTTATTCTACTCTAGAGTTCATCTCGGATGATTCATGTTCTGGATCAGAATGTATTTTCTGGTTCTTTTTTTTTTTTTTTTTATTTTT
>NC_056570.1:5916454-5921197 GCF_013358625.1 Macadamia integrifolia
TAAAAAAAAAAAAAATACAAAACATAAAAACCAAAATCGAACGGTCTTAACTCTTACCCTCTCTGAAAATTGAAAACCACACCCCTCCCATTTCTTACAGTCTCTGCAGATAGACTCTGCACCTCACCGTTAATCGATCGCCGATCCCCGTCTAGCTGCCTCGCAGCCTAGCTGCTTTGCTGCCTCGTCGCTCACCGCCTCCTGAGTCCTGCATCGCCGATTGCCGCCTCGCTGCCTCTCCGCTTGCCTCCTCCAGCCTCTCGCCTCCTGACTTGAGAGTTGAGAGTGGAAACATAGGTGTTCCTTTGGATGAGGATGAATCAGTCAGAGTCTCAAAGACACTACAGAAGCTAATGATAAAACTAACGGGTTAGTAATCAGTGGCCTATATATTCTGAGAAACCTGATAGAGGTGGAGATCCTCTTATTGTGCCAGTTGAACTTACATCTGTGCAGGATTCTCCTGGTGGTAGAAGGGTTCTGATTCCTGAGTCTTGCGGCTCCTGCCTCGCGGCCCTCGCCGCTCGCCGCCTCTTGCGGTCCTACACTCTTGAGT
This sequence comes from Macadamia integrifolia, assembly GCF_013358625.1. NCBI lineage: Eukaryota > Viridiplantae > Streptophyta > Magnoliopsida > Proteales > Proteaceae > Macadamia > Macadamia integrifolia. The sequence goes on from NC_056570.1 coordinate 5,917,011, forward strand.
CCTCCCTCACCAGCTCGCCCTCTCAGAAAAAAACTAACACATCTCAAGCTTCTCAGCTTGTAGATCCATCTCACGGTTTTGGCCTTTTGGTTTCCACTTTCCAATTACGGTTACGGCATCTTTTGGTTCTGCAGACTCTTGCCGTCTTGCGGCTACGAGCTTCCGGTGACCTCACTCCTTCAGTCCTTTCGAGTTCTGAACTTCCGATCCACTTCCTTCCTCAGACTCTTGCAGCTACGGGTTAGTAATCATCCTCCTGAACAGTGGCAGTAAAATCCAAAATAGTTTGATTGTTTAAAGGAGAAAACAGTAAGTATTGGATGTTGTCAAACAATTTGCATTTGATAAACTCCTATGACAAATCGCCATAGATCATCTATCATAGGAGTTTTTCTCTGATTGTATTTGTATCTAATTGCCCTCTCTGTGTTAAATTTGTATTTGATTGTTGTTCTGTTTTGTAACTATAGTTTTGTACTTCTGTTTCATAGGTTTGGATTTTTTTTTAAATTGAATGAAATTTTTGAACTAAACTATGTTGCACAACACAGTAACCGAATGAGTTTCTGTTAGTATGTTCTACTCATAATGCAAAAATCTTGATATTCTTGGTATGTTTTCTTTGTAATTATTAATATGATTTATTTGTTTGTTCATATGAAATGATTTTTATGTTGTTTTTTTTTTGTGTTTCAACTTTCAACAAATAGGAAAAATGGGGAGACAAAAAGATAAGTTTTGGCAACATGCTGAGCCACTTGATAGTTCACATTTCAAATGCAAATTTTGTGAAAAACAAGTTTATGGAGGGGTCACTCCCCTCAAGTATCATTTAGCTAAGGTTAGTGGTCATGATGTTGCACATTGTGAGAAAGTATCTGATGATGTCCAAGCAGAAGCTCTTTTTGCTATTAATTCTGAATCAAGTAGTAAAAAGCGTAAGAGTTGTACCAGTGGTGAGAGTATAGTTGGTTCCTCTCCTTTGACTCCTTTAACTATAACTAGTCAAAGGCAGTCTACAATGGAGGAAATGATCCCTAAGATGGGCAAACCAACTTGGGAGAAATGTTTGCGTGACTTATTTATTAAAAATAACATTTCTTTCAATGTTGTTCAATCGGATGTTTTTATCAAGTTTGTGAAGTGCACAGCCCGTTATGGTCTTAGTGTTCCTATTCCAAGTTATGGAACCCTTCGTGGAAGAATAATCCCTGAAGCAAGAAAGGACCTTAAAAAATATGCTGAAGAAGTAAAATTTTCTTGGAAACAAACTGGTTACACAATTATATCTGATACATGGACTGATTTGAAGAAGCGGTCTTTTCTTCACGTGATTGCTTATTCCCCAGGTGGTGCTCTCTTTTTGAGGTCAGAGGAGTGTTCTCATGCTAGATTGACTGGTCCTTATATATTTGATATTCTTGACAGAGAGATTCAAAGTGTTGGCCAAAATTTAGTGGTTCAGATAATTTCAGACAATGCATCCAATTATTCCAATGCACTTGATATGCTTATTGGAAAGTATTGTTGGTTGTTTAAGACTCAATGTGCAGCCCATGGTATCAATCTAATGTTGAAGGACATCTATGAAAAGGTTTTTTGGGTTTAAGAAAATTTTGATGAGGTAAAAAGAATTATTGACTACTTGTACAAGTCAATAATTGTCTTACAATTGATGAGGAGTTTCACAAACAAATATCTAAAATATCTTTGCAAAACTAGATTTGCATCAAACTTTTTAATACTTCAGTCAATTGTTGAAGTGGAAGAGAAGCCTAGACTCCTAGTTGCATCAGCTGAGTGGAGGAGTCTAAGAAATTCTAGATCTGTTGAAGCAGATAGAGTAGTGTACACTATTCAAAGGGTGCCGTTTTGGAATGATTCAAAGAGATTTTGAGATTTATGGAACCAATCATTCGAGTTCTTCGTTTGGTTGATGGTGATGGGGCTATATCAGGATATTTGTATGAAGCAATGGAAAGAGTCAAAGAGGTATTGGAAAAGCTTTATGAGGTTGACCATCGGTATAACCAAAATTTGGACATCTTTGATAAGAGAAGGGATGAAAACATTTTAGGTACCATTCACTATGCAGTTGCTGTTTTCAACCCTATTTATTTTTTGAGTGAAAGATTCAAAAAAATTCCTCTTGAAAGAAGCAACAGATTTCATTGGTGAGATATTAGTTCTACAAGATGAGAGGAGAGAATATTATGGACAATTGGCAGTATACCACATAAAGTCTAGCACTATTTTTACTCCCAGTGCCAAGAAGCTGATGGAAACTAGTCATCCTCGTAAGTGTAATAATCACTTTCTTTCTAAAAATTTTAGTTTATTCTTTCTTATGTAAAAATTACTTGTCATTTAAAATTGTGTATTTATATATATATATATATATATATTCTTTTACTAATGACAGGGGTTTGGTGGCATATGCAAGGTGATGCTATTCCTATCTTACAGAAGTATGCCATTCAAATATTGAGCCAACCATGTAGTTCTTTGTCTTGTGAGAGAAATTGGAGTGCCTGGGATGCAGCACAAACAAAAAAGAGGAATAAATTGTCAGCAACGATGTTAGATGATTTAGTCTACGTTAGAATGAATTCGTTGATGATGGAAAGAGGGGTAAACTTAAACAAAAAAACATGTTGCCCATTAATCTTGACAGTATTAGTGTCAATGATTTTGATCAGAGCATTGAGGACGTTGATAAAGAGCTAGAGAGATTATTGGATGATGTGGATGATAGCATCACTGAAAGACTTGCTATTTGGTGCAAGTGCTAGTTTTACTGAGAGCAAGACTCAACCCTCATATAGTATTATCTGATTTAGTTAAGTACTTAAGTTGTGGTGATGTAATAACTTTTGTTATGCTTTTGTGGATGTTTTGCTTTATTTAGAATAGTTTTTCCTTTTAAGCATGGATGATGGAATCATGGAACTTGGTGAGTCATGGATTGAATGATGTGATTTTGAACTTTTATAGTCCTACAGGACAATTTCTTTAGAAATTGGATTACTATAACTATTGTTTCCATCACCCAATGACAATTTTTTCCTAGTTTTTTATTGTAATGTATATTTGAACTACAATAATTTACTCTTTCTAGGTGTACATATCAAGTTAATTACTTGATAAATAAAAAAAATACAATAAATTATAAAAAAAAAAAATCCAAATTTTTTGCCCGACTTTTATTTTTGTAATCGAATAATTCTCAAATCCGAATCCGAATTGGATTTTTATTTTGTCCGTTTTTTTGACCACTTTTTTTACTGAACCCTTAAATTGACCAGTCGAATTATTCTGAATAATTCTCCATCCAAATAATTCCCGAATCCGAATTTGCTAACTATGGTCAAAGCTAGTGAAGTGTATTTGAAGACAAACTCCTTGATAGTAAAGCCACAGTAGAACTCGAACTCCTTGAGGATGAAGGACTCATTAGTAAAAGAGACATATTGGGACTAGGCTCTCCATTGCCGCCTAGGATAAGCTGTACGAATAAGGGATATGACTCAAAACCGATCCACAGAAGATCCATATTCGTCCCAGATTCCTAATCCAGGACAAACTCTGACTATTGCATCCATCCTATAAATATGAGAGGTAGAATCCAAGGTATCTTATTTCACTATCTCGCATACTATTACTCTTTCCATACCTTCAACTTACTACTACTGTACGAATCTAACTTAAGCATCGGAGTCTACTCCAAACCTTTCTTTCTTACTTGTCAGTGTGTAGATCATCCATGTGGACGAAAGTAAATTCCAGCTGCAACACCAAATTTTGATTAGGGGAAGTCACCTGAGTTAAGTCAAAATTTTGGAAAATCTGGTCAAGAGTTATGTAGACTCGTCCAGGGTAAAAAATGATAAGACTTGGTTAGGACCTGTCCAAGTCAAATAAGACTAGATCTTTTTTACTTGAGTTATTATAAACTCAGCAAGTCTAGTCATATTTTAAAATACTATCAATTAAACAGGTTCATTACTTTATTAGTTCGCTTATATTATTAAACATATTTGTAGTGGTATAAGCTCAAAATTCAAGGAATTATTGTTGGATAACCTAGAGGGGGTGAATAGGATATCATTAGTGGATCTAAACTTTTTCACCTTTTGAATACTTAGATGTGATTGTATTTAAAAGTGCGGAAAGTAAGAATAAGAACA
>NC_056570.1:5922272-6001883 GCF_013358625.1 Macadamia integrifolia
TTTTAATTAATTTTTTTTTTTTTTGGTGAAACAAATAAGTCAATGCGAAAGACCAATGTAAATAAGTATTTATTTTTCTTTTTTTCTTTTATTTAAAAGAATAATCTTTCGCCCAATGCGAAAGACCAATAATGTAAATGGATATATTTTTTTATTATTATTTAAAGAATACTTAAAAGAATGGCTTTAGCCCAATTCTATACCAATGCCATCCAGTGTTGGCCAATAGATCGGTATTAGATTGCTAGTATCGAATAGAAATATCTCTGATTTTTTCAAAAAATAAAAAAGTAGCTAGATTTTTGTTTTACATTTTACCCCTAGCCATAGAACTGATTAGTTAATATAGTATTGACCAAGTATCAGGATCTACAATACGTAAAACTAATACAAATTTTCTGTTACGATTAATACAGTCGATATCAATACTTAGAACCCTGGCCAATAGTGAATATTAATCTGTCATAACAAAAGAATTGATTCAGTATGTGTACCTTCCTTTTGAGTAATTGGAAGCGCATTTGTGGAGATCAAAAGGTGAGATTGAAATATGAGAAAAGCAAGCTCAAACTCTTTTCAAGAAACTGCCATTCAGAGATTTCTCGGATAATTTTTAATTTCTTCCACTATTTTAAAAAGATAAAGTATGTGCATGCATTGGATTGAATATGGATCATCCCAGGGATTGATATGATACCGATATGGATTGGCATGGATCAACTAGAATCAAACAATTTTTCCCTTGATTTTCCCAAGAAAATATGGTTTTCTTACTGATTTACTTGTTATCGTATCATTACACCACCTGAGAACAATGGTTAAATAAATAAATAAATAAAATGAAACTTAGGTGTGAAATCGACGAATCTGTATGAGATTAGTATCATGTGGATATCAGTAGATGCCTACACTGATTCGATATCCAAGAACTAAATCCTTAATCGATACGAACAAGTCCAATCCCAATACCTTAAGGCTTAAATCATGATATGAGAGAAAACATTGAGAGACTCGAGAAAGAGAGAGAAAGAAGAAGGCGTGGAATTAATGTGATTTGTTAAATTAAAAAATTTATTTATATTAGTCGTTTGCGTTGATTTATTATTAAAAAAAAAAATCATTAATATATTAATATTGAGGGAATAACGAAACAAACAAACTGAAATGAAAAGAGCTTTAACCAAGGATGATAACAGCCTCAAGAACTCCTTTTCCCCTCCGATTTCTCTGAACATGTGTTGCACAACAATTATATTAGGACTTTCATTTTAGGTACTTGTATTAGGGCCTGATCCGGTGGGTATAAGGAGGTGATAAGTTTGAGGGAAATGAAATGACCACACTACCCCTCATGAAAGGTGGAAATTCAATTCACGTTGATTCTTCGTGTTGCCATTGGTCCTATAAATGCCTTTCAAGGACCCCTTGGTATAATTTTGTGCATGTGTAGCATCCAAAAATTGATATGAAGAGAAGAATATAAATTAAGGGTAAAAGAACATTACCTAGTTGTGCGGTCTTGCACTTAGACACAAAGGAGGTGAAATGATGCCTCCTATCTATGTTGATGCTCATGTGCACTCCTAATTGGTCACTTAGGAGCATTCTTTTCCCCATAACTTAATGCATGGGTCTAGCCTTCAGTGTCATAAGACTTTTTGGTATAATAGGATTAATGTTAAAAAATAAATAAATAAATAAATAATAATGAAGACATATGATCAATTGTATTAGTCATTAGTCATGTGATCCTATCGCCCAAAAGATAGTTAGACTATGAATCAGAACAATTGATATACCATTGATTCGTAATCTAATACCTTATAAATGATGGCATTTCATGTAAGGCTGTTACTATGTTGGGAGAGTATCCAAACTCATTTCAGGTGGGTGGGACAACCTTGATAAGAAGACCTTTTAAATTTTCCAAAGGTTATTGAGAGCGGAGAAATCAATAGTGGTCTAATTTGACATCCAAGATTTTCTTTGACATGTCCTGTGCCTCACTATTCTTATTGTCTATTGACTAGCAGTATGTATCGATGTCTTCTGGTGATACTTTCCAAGAGAAGTTATTGCCATGCCACTTGTTTTTGTGTAATAAAAAATTGATTAATAGTTTTTGAGGTTAAACAACGTTACCTTTTAGTGTATCCTACATGCATACACATAGGAAGTGGAGTCGAAATATAGACTTCTTTTTATAATTTGGTTTCACTTTTTATGAACGTAACGTACGCTAGGAGATAGCATTCTTTATCCCATATTTTTATTATCAAAATACCTAGGACATTAAGTATGAATCAATTTTACCAAGCAAAATCCTTGGCTCCGTTTGTTTTGACATAAAATTTTATAATTTTACATGTAAATTTTTCCATGTACCTATGACATTAAGTATGAATCGATTTTACTAAGAAAAATCCTTAGCTCCGTTTGTTTCGACGTAAAATTTTCACTTGGAAAAATTTACATGTAAAATTTTTCTTGTTGATTTATTTTCTGGCGTTTGTTTTTAGGAGGCAAAATATGTTGTAAAATATCACCGTAAAATTTTTCAATGTTTGTTTGCCATTTATTTTACATGGTAAAATTATTTAGCATAATTACATAAGATGCCGTTATAAATTTGAATTAGGCGACCGTAAAAACCATGTATCGACATGGAACCCATAAAATATATAAGTATTATGTGATCCAAGACAACATAAACTACAACCAATGTGCGACAGACATTTGTATATTTAAATTTATTTTTCTAATATTTAGGTTGATAACATTTATCATGTGTTTCAAATATGCTAATCCAATGATAGAGGGGGAAAAAATTATTTATTAGTCAACTACAAAATATGTGTTTCTTTGTGAACTTTTATTGAAGATTATAATCCTCGTTTTATTGTTGAGGCTTATAATAAACATATGAAACACATATGATCAAATGGCGAAGAGGGGTTTCTTAGAGAAATGATGTGACCAATTTGAGTTGCCCATTAGTTAATGGAGCTTTAGTAATTGATATAATGCGGTTAAATAACCGACATTGACTAGGACCGATTATTTCTTTTTCACGTTCCTTGCAATTTGTATTGAATTGTTAAAATGATAAGCATGCGACAAAAGATAACATGAAAGTATTGAATATTCAACTACATCATAATGTCAAGGGACCTTCGCCTCAAGAAGCGGGTGGTTCTGAGTTCGACTCCTCTTATCTCTTTGGGGCCACTTACACAGAGTGCGTAATGCTCTTCACTGCTCTTAGTGAAAGTTGAATGGTTTCCATTCAACCCTAGTATGACCCGATCTACGCTGTTGGGAGATCAGTATGGGCCCGCAAGACTAGTCAAGCTGAAGGCCTAAATACCCATTGTCAGCAAAAAATAAAAAATAAAATAATAATTATAATTATATCATAATGTCTCCTAGATCAGTTCAGCCACATAGCAAAATGGATTGGGTTAAAAGCTCACATGTGAGTTTAAATAGAGTTGGCAATAGGCAAAATAAGCATTAAAAATCCAAACTATCAAAATATTTGAAACTAGAGATGCTATTCAACGCAAGGTTTTACATCAATGTATTGGTATCAGCCTGATCCACTCATGTACTTAAAATGCCAGCTCTAATAAATTTATAATAGAGAAACACAGCAATAAGAAAGTTGTATCAATCAACAGGAAGAAAAAGAACAAATTTTTCTATAGAAGCAAAAAACGAAATATGTATGAATGAATTTTGGAACTTACCTTGAATGATGATATACCCTTACTTTAGGCTCCCATCTACCACTTTTCCAAAATTCAAGCAATCAACATAAAATGGTGAACTTCTAATCATTTCTATTAAGCGTTATTTTTGAATCTGCTTTATAAGTTAGTATCTAGAGATCTCTGCAATGCTAATATCGAAAACAAAGCAATTCTAAAAAAAAAAGGCCCACATCTTCATCATTATTTAGTAAAGCATCAAATTGTGCCAATGTAGGAGACAAATTCAGAACAAAATATAATAGAAACACATAGACTTTCTTTCTAATGGACAATACTGAAACTGTAATAAGTAGGAAAAAAAGACAAAACATTAGAACATTCACTAGATTCCTTTACTTGTCTATGCTCATAAATATGCTTAAATTATTTCTTTTGTCAATGTTTCTCATGATAAAACATCGTCTGCAGCGAGGTGCAGTGACACCTTCAATTAATGACACATGGTTGGAAGAAGATTGACGGCCAGGATCAGAGAAACCCAGGATTGGGATTTCAACCCATCAACGACGGGCTGAATTTATGACCTGCGTAGATAACCCAGTTCTAACCTTCCTTTCCGAATCGATTTCAAACAATTCTCTTTATTTTCTCAAGACACATCGACTGAACAACAGCATCGTCTTCGTTATGCCTCTCTCCTTCTTGGTTCGTCTTCAAGGAACTCTAAGGGGGTGTTTGGTTCGGTAAATCTTTGGGATGACATTCTTTAGAATGATAATTCTTAATTTTTGAAGTTGTTTGGTTCCACTAGGATGACCCTCATAAGTGAGCATCCTACTTCCCATGAATGAACATATTACAAAGGATGTGTTCCAAATCTGAGTTTACCTCAACAGTTAAACTCAGATTTGAACAACCTTTTTACCACCTAGTATAAAAGGAGAAAGTGGAAAGACGTTCTCTATGAAAACCAATATCTCAACCCGCGAGAAACATGTACTAGCCTCAAGGCAATCACACGATTTTTAAGAAAAAAACATAATTCAAAAGAATGTCTATCAAAAGATTGACAATCATATCCAATACATACACCATTTGATTTGCCAAACCAAACACCCTTAAAGTTTCCCTCTCGTTCACGACCAATATTGGAAGAGGATTTTTTTTTTTTTTTCTCATGTGATATGGTTATTGTGTTCATAGGTGGAATCCACCCTCATCTCACTTGTCACGTTCTGAGGAAGAAGGAGAGAGGAAGAGAAACAGTGTTCAGTCGACAACTTGAGAAAGGAAGGAGAAGAAGTTAAAATTGATTGGGGATGAGGGTTAAAACCGATCTGGTGGGTTGAAATCCCAATTTCTGGGATTCTTCAATCTCAACCGTCGATCTGTAAATAACTATATGTCATTCTTAGAAGGCCTCACTGCACGTCTGCACCTCGCTGCAGAGGATGTTTTTCTGGGTTGACATTATTTTTTCCTTTTTAATAGGTACAAAAGAGTAGTAATTTTAAGGGAAAAAAATTCTAAAAAGGCATTATGCCTCTTACGCCTACATATGGTAAAGAGACAAATGACCGTCATGTTCCTTATGAAAGACGAAAATTGTTGATTCTTCTACATGAGTTGACATTGGCCCCGTGTTAGCACATGGGCCACTTGCTTTTCAAGAATCCTTTAACTTGGTGCATGTGTTGCATTATAAAAGACAAAACAAAAAAAATAAAAGAACATAATTAAGGGCAAAAGAACACTCTCTAGTTGCATAGTCCTACTGCTACACCTAAACACCGAAGAATGGCATACCCCGCTCACAGCTCATAGCCAAAGAAATTCAACTTTCCCCCTTTGATTCACAAATGTCCTCCTCAGTTATAATATTTTCAAAAATACCATTCAAGATTCCCTTTTTTTTTATTTTTTTGCAAGCAAGAGTTGTAGCTGGGCAAGAACCAAGTTTCTTTCTGACACATCTACCCTTGTTTATACCATTTTATAATTAAAAATGAAACTTGTTTATACCCATGTGAGCAATCGTTCTCTCCCACACTTGCACCACGCAATCAGAGGAGCATTCTTCAATTTAATGTGTGTGAGTAAAGTCTCTTTGAACAGTTTTATAAAATGTAAATAACAAAAAAAAAAAAAATTCAGTCTCAGTACTGATAGATAAGAGGATTGATGGCCCATTTTGATCAGTTGCAGTAGCCGTTAGCAATGTGACAACACATGTATGTAACAGAATTTTATAAATAAAAAAAAATGTAACAGGGAAAACTTTGCCCACGGTACATACGTATAAATTTCTAATACTATTTTTACTGCATGCGCAGAAGAAAAACATCATCCACGTGCTGATTACACAACACTCACCATCCATTGCTGTTTTTTTCTTACCCCTCTGGTCAGTGTATGTGATGATACTTTATGTGATTCTCTGTCCACCATCACTAGAGAAAAATTAAACAATATACACAAGTTTTTTTTTTTTTTTTCAAGATTTACATAGGGTTCAAGAACGGAAAAAAATCATCTGTTTTTCTTCATCCATGTTTTTCTTGTTTTGCTACCTTCAGAAGGTGACATGTGGCATTATTTTAAATGAACGGCCAAGATTGAGTTAAAAACCAAACTAGATATAATAACCCTCACCCAACTGAATTAATCTTGACCGTTGATAACACGTGTCATCTTTTGCAACTAGCAAAACACAAGAAAAACAGGGATTAAAAAAACAGACGATTTTTATCCTTCAAGAACAGACTCATGAAGGACTCGATAGGGTCCAAGGCCACATTTCTTGGAAAGTAAAGAAATAGTGCAAATTAAGCCCTAATGCATTTGAAGGAATCTGATCAAGTGGTCAAACCCTCAAACAGGTACTCCATTGAATATAGTGTTGAGCCCTGATGCATTTGAAGGGATCTGATCAAGTGGTCAACCCTCAAACAGGTGCTCCATTGAATATTGCAACATTATATGATCAATATTTTACAAGAACTCTCTCTCTCTCTCTCTCTCTCTCTCTCTCTCTCTCTCTCTCTCTCTCTCTCTCTCTCTCTCTCTCTCTCTGTGTGTGTCTGTCTGTCTGTGGGTGTAAAGAGATAAACATTTAGTGCATGTGTAGCATGAAAAAAGACAGAAAAAGAATGGAAATCAATATTGATCAGTATCACGAGAAGTGCTGGTGAGGATTGATGGAGCACCCCTGATCCCATTATCATACAATGCTCTCTCAAATAAATTGGGGAAATATTTGCAGGCCCAGCCCAAGACTATAGTGGAGCAGGAAGTCCAGCCCAGCACCAAAGCCCAGTCCCAAGTCCCCAACATCCATAAATGTCGGTATTTATTTAGGTCTTCGTCTTCTTTTCACCATATTAAAATGGGAATAACAAGAAGTTATGAACCCAACCTTAAGCTTAACTTTTCATTTGAACCTAATAAACCACCTTCTTTCCCTAAACCATCTTTTTACCTGAAGACGCTTAAAATGATTTCTTCTCCTTTCTAAGCATAATATAATTATACTTGATTTTGAGACATTTTGATCAGCTGGGGAGTTGAATCTTTGGCTTTAATCACTTTGTAATAAAAGCGGAATCAAAATATTCGAACGGAAGCCCCCTCTCTTTGCCAATAAGGTTGGAATAAGAATATTGGGATATGGCACCTCTCCATAGAGCCTAGGGTTGAAAGGCCTCGGCACACATCCCTAGGTCAACCCAGCCCTATGATCAAGCTCTATGGAGAGAAATCCTATCCAAAGATTATATATATATATATATATATATATTTTTTTTTTTTTTTTACTTTCTTTGGTTGTTATCCTCAAGTTGTCTCTTTTAGGTTGTTGCATGACCTGCATTGTTTATTATTTTGATTATTCTTTGAAGCATCAAACCCTAAACACAAATTTCAGCTTTTCCCTCTTTAATTAGGATCCAAGGCCAGATGGTGCCTATCAATTGAATCTCATAGACTTATCCGATAGTGTTATGCCTTTCCCTCTTAATGTGGTCCTTTGAAGAAGCATAGATATCAATCACAAGGAAACACTTAGTATAATATTCATATTTCATCTCAAGTTTCGCTCAACTCCCCACATAGGTTCCACTGTCTAAGGGGTATTTTACCCACAAATCAGACTAATTAATGTACCATTTAGTTGTGGTTTAATAATACCCCATAGATGACGGGATTAAGAGTGTCAATTTCAAACCAAAACCGAAACCGAAGCCAAGCCAAATTAATTGGACCAAAATCAAACTGAATTTATTCGGTTCAAATTTGGTTTGAATATATGAGTATGCTATTTGGTTCAGCTTGGTTTTGATTTAGGGCATCAGAACCATTGGTTCGAACCAAAATCGAACCGAATTGCTCTTGTCATACAAAAGTGTTTTCCACAAGCTCTTTTTTTTTTTTTTTTTTTTTTTTTTTTAATGTGGTAAGTGTTTTTTGACAATTTATCATCACATATTTACAAGCTAAGAAAATTTTGGAATTAGCAATGGCCATAAGGCCCATAACTTGAGCCCATTATGACCTTTGGTCCATCATAGTCATGGTTTAAAAGTGGAATCATTTTCATAATCGAATTAAAATCGAGGTATAAAACCGAATTAAAATTGCATATCAGAACCGAATTGGAACCGAAACTAAACCAAGCCAAATTGAATTGGTTTGAGTATCTAAATACGGAACCGAGTCAATACTTGGTTCAGTTATGGCCCACCTTATCATCATTTGAAACGAAATCAAAACCGAATCAAATAACTAAAACCGAACCAATTGACACTGTTAAACTGGATCATATGTGGAGAAGTCATTGCCACGACACATACACAATTCAGAGAAGATTAGTGCTTGAGGTCACAAGCTCTTTTTATTCCTGTCTAATATTGATACCAGGTCCTTCGCAGCTAAAGTGCTCGTACTATTTTTGTTGTTCCTTTCAGCAGGTCATTCTGGGCCAGCATTGTTATGTAGACGCCCAGATTAAACCCCGCCCCTATCAAAGCCGTGTTTGTATGTCATTCAGTCCTAGTCCCTTTCTTATTTTGAAACTAGACATCTATAAATAGGAGGAAAGGTTCTTCGAGCCAATTGTAGGTGGTGCATTAGCACATTCTCTATCTCTCATATGAAATGATCTCTCTACCATCTCTGTTCTCCTTTATTACCACACCTTGGAATATTATCAAATGGGATTCTCAGCATCTCTTCAAATAAGCCAAACTTCACCATAGGACCATATTACCAACCGACACCCAAATGACTGAGTTATCTCTACATTCGTATGAAACGTAAAAAAAAAAAAATATATATATATATATATATATATTATACTTAAGGCATTAAGTGTGAATCTATTTCAAATATAATTACACCAAGCATAACCCTTATTTTCAAATATGATTCCACTAAGTGGAATCTTTTTATTGATTTTTTTTTTTTGGATAAGTAAAGACAGGAAGTAGATAACAACCAACGGGATCCACAGATGAGGGTGAGATTTTTGCACATCACAACTCACTAACTACCTAAGTTGTTATTTTGTTGAAATTTTATTAAAGATTGGTCTTTGTGTATTATACAAAGCTATTTACATATGAGACCCAAAAAAATGATAAATTAATTTTTATTACTAAAATGCCTGCGGTTAAGTATGAATTGATTTTCAAATGCGGTTACGTCAAGCAAAACATTTTTTTATTCATTGTGTTCTTTGAATTCTTTTTTCAGATTAAAATATAAAAGCAAATGTAAGTTACCTTACAATTTTGAGTGCATTTTTATGTACTTAAATAATGGAAAAAATAATGTTACTTGGTTGTGTGATCCATGTGTCAAAAACGGGGGCTCTGGTCATCACTTCCATGACTACCATCGCCAGGGCCGAAGCATCGGCCATGATAATATCAACAGTACCGGAAACCCTAAATCCAAAACTTTGAAACCCTAATCCCGTCAATGCCATAAAAAAAGAGATATGAGGAATAGAGATGCAGAGAAAGCGAATAAGGAGAAGAGAGAAAGAAAGAGGGGAGGGATGGGAAGAGAGAGAAATAGAGAATCAAAGGGGGGATTAAGACAACATACCTATGAGAGAGAGATTCGGAAATTGCTTTGGATTTGGATTTTGTAGTTTTACATTATTAACATGTTCAACAAATCAATTTTAGGTTTTTTTTTTTTTTTCCTTGCGAAACCGCCCCCACAAAGGTGGAAGAAGAAGAAGACGAAGTAGGTAAAATCGGCATTTTGGATACCACAAGCGGAAGAAGAAGAAGAAGATCGATGGTAATTAACAAGAATTTTTTTTTTAAAACCCTTGAAACCCTGCAATGGTATTTCACGATTATTTCTTTTTTTTTTTAAACCCTTGTCTGGCAGCGAAGGAGATAATAGCAGCGATTGTTTAAACCCTTGTCTAGCAGTGATTGTTTAAACCCTTGAACCTTGCTTGTCTACTTTCGATGATCAGGTCGAGTTGGACAAGAAATTGTCTCTGGTGGGAAGCTTCAGTTCACAATCACAATCGAGTCGTGATTCTAGCATCGCCGCCTTCGAATCATCCATCGGTGTCTTCAAGCTCCAGCAAAGAGCTGTCGAAAAAGTTGACAGAATTTGATGGTATACTATCAAAGATAGCATGAGAAAAGTAAGAAGAAGAAAACGCAAATATGAGAAAGAGAGACGTTGAACAATGAACTTTATCGCCCCCACAAAGTCCCACCAGTAGACTAAAAAAGTTTTAAACCCATTGTTTTCTTCTGAAAATTCTATGCTTGTTAAATAAACAACTAAAATCCCATTGGAATGAAACTCTTTTACAATGCGACAAAGGTGACAATACATATTCGATAACTTGAAGCATCTTGAGATATACCGCCATTTAAATGCTCTAAGCCGTGGGATTAGTGCTGCCATCCATCCGCATTATGGAAGAACTAGATCCTCTCATTAACCCCACGTTAGTGCCGAAACCGCACTCCTAACAGAAAACACTTTCTCAATTCTTAAATACAATCGCGTGTTTCTAACAAAAAAAAAAAAAAACGCGTGTGCAAGGATTTTTTTTTTTTTTAAAGCGTGTGGGGAGTACTGCAAAAGTGTAAAGAGAAAAGTGAATTGAAGCTGTCCAAAGTCCAAACAGTCCTTTCCAAAATTATTAAAAATAAAAACAAAAACAGAAGGAAAAGATAATAAAACGGGGGAGGTTCCAAAACTAAAAAAGGCCAGGCCTTTTACAGAGGAAGGAACACTTTTTGTGACAGCTTTTTCATTTTCCACTAGGCCACGTGTCTATATCTAGTGGAGATACCTGTATTTCATGACACGTGTTAGTACTCAACCCGACGCCTAGGTCAGAGACACCGTATTTTTGTTTCTGGTGCCACCTGTGACTTACAATGGCGAAGAGCCAATGCCGTGACGAACGGTTTTCTAGGGGACCTGTTTTTAGGATCGCCTCTCGCTTTTCTTTCTTTTCTTGGGTGGGCCCCATAACTTTTCCGATATATGAGCATGCGATTTGGCTTCCCTAATCCTTTTTACGTCGTGGTCTACGACGAGGTGACTCCTCAGTCCTCATGGCCCTGTTTTATTCTCGATTACCAGAATGCCCATACCTCTCTCCACAATTTTACAGGAAAAATGCCATTGTGTTGATTGTGTCGCCGCCGGGATATTTTTCTTCCGGATATCCTTGAAGCTCCGTCCGAAGTCCGACATTGTGGCTGTGTTTGGTAGCCAAGAGAAAAAAATAAATAAAATGATGAGAAAATAAAAGAAGTATATATATTTGGAGAGAAATAGACACATAAAAAATAACTGTATAATTATACATTTTTTGTCTTATTTTGTTTTTATATTTCCTTATGTTTTTTTATGTTTTTTGTAATATTTTTTTGTTTTTTGAGCAAAGAAAAAAAAAAAAATTCACAATCCTAAAAAGAAATTTTGAATTTCAAAAGCTAAATCTTCTGTTATGTGAAGGCATACCAACTGCAAAAAAAAAAATTATCAATTCAAGAAAAAAAAGTACAATAAATGTATTTTTTTTTCTTTTCTTTTCTTTTCTTTTCTTTTCTTTTCCTGACTACCAAACACAGCCTCTATGTTAAGGTGGGGCCTTCAATTTTAATAGATTAATTATACATGCAGACATGTCACCATCTCATCTCATGTGACATAAAAAACAAAAGAGTTCTCCATTATCAGATGAAAGATATCACAAGGTTATTATTTTAATGAGAAAGATAATCTTATCTATTTTATATTACAATGTGAAAAGACCCAATTACCCGTGTGTGTTTAATATTTTCATGTCTCGTTCAATCACGTAAAAAAAATTATATTTGCATCTAGACATAGAAAGGACAGAATAACCGCCTTACACTCGTAAAATGAAAAAAACAAAATTCCTATTCAAAATTCCTTTTATAAGCTTGATAAAACCAACCAACCAACCAACTGCTACATCAGGCAAAACCCAATTTTAATTTATTGAAAAGATTCCTTGTTCCTTGGTTATGTTTTGGTCGTAATATATAATACCACCAAGTGTCAAAATAATATGTAAGAAAAATATTAAATATATGAATAATGTTAGATCATTGAAAAATATGAGAGAAATGATCAAATTAAGGGTCTAGTTTGACACCTAATGTCATCTATTCATTTAACGATTTTATATTTTTATTTGATATGCAACATGGTAGAATCAAGATACATGAACAACAAATTCTATGTGTATTATTTTGGACCTTCATTTTTCTTGCCTCTTGGTAATTTATATTTTGGCATTAAACTTGCTTTTATTTTTATTTCACTGATGTATGTTATTTTGTACAATAAAAAAATGTATATATAAATTTATAATTCAATTCTTTTTGGACTACATCGACCATGACTACAACATTTCAATGAACATGTGTTGCAACAATCTCCACCCCATCCCTCCCTCATTCTAAAAAAGAGAAAAGGACAAATGACAAGGTTTTGCCAATTTTACTTAAAAAACAAAAGTCTTTCGCTTCTCATTATGGATTATGGATATGAAAGAGAATTTTTATGCTAGGAACAATTAATTAACTCTTAAAACTTAAGCAAATCTTGCTAAAAGACAAAATTAATGACTTGATAATGAATTATATATTATTGATTCCTCATGGCCTCCATTCCATACTAAGTTGATCACAAAGTTTGTCAATATACAAGATTGCAAGTAGTAAATTGCTTTTTAATTCTTATCATGCCTCAACTTAAGAAGTCCCTGTGGCAAATGATGTGGATGATTTCATTGGAAGAGATTTTCAGTCTAAGAGGAGAGGAAAAAAAAAATTGAAATTTGAAATTTAATCAATGCAAATAAATATTTTTATTATTAGGTTATTTAGTTGATGAGATACAACTTGATCACTTCTACTATGGTGAGTTAAGTATAGGTCATTGTTGTTGGTACTAATCGTTAATGAGGAGATTAGAATCTTAAATCGTATATTTTGAAGTACCAATCGTTTTTTACCTAATCAATTACTTGAAATGTAACTAGATGCATTTCTACAAAAATGACTAGATTTTTTTTTTATCATATCATGCAAAATTGAAAACTCACTAATTATTATTATTTTTTACTTATGCAAATTGTTCTAACTTTAAGGGTGCAAGATAGATTACAAAAATGGTGTGGACTTAATTACTAAGTTTTTTTTTTTTCTCTAAAATTCTAGAATGTTGGAGGAAGTAAATGCTGAATTGATTCATTCAATCTCACTCAAGAAAGCACTTGGTTTGTTAAGAATTAGATATTGAAGGAGGAAATTATAAAGATAGTGAGAGATGTTATTCTAGAATAAATTGAAATATATCTTCCATGCATTATCATTGTTGATTCATAAGAGATTCAAGAAGATTCTAGAATAAAAAAGTCAAAGCTTCAAAGATATGAAATCACACTTTGCAATAAGTTTAGGTTTTGTAGTTATCCGGAATAAGGTTTATGGCATTTTTTCGTTTTATGGGAACAAGAAAACGAAATCTTATGTTTGGCTTCACAATTCATTTTTCCTTTCTTAGAAATGAATCAGGTAAAAAAAGGCCAGAAAACAAAAATGCTAGCACAAGTTAATCATATTCTAATATTTGTGTTCCGTTTCAAACAGAATTTGAACATAGAAACGTAATTCTCTGATTTTGAAACAAAACATCATTTTTAGAATAAAATGACTACCAAACTTAGCCTTGTGAAATAAGGTCGGGGATTGGAAACAGGGCGCTTTTTGTCATTTTAAAGAATAATAGAGGGTGTCCAGTAATTTCACAGATGCTTAAATTTTAATGCAACATGGTTAGCCCAACTGCCCAAGCCCCAGCCAGATGCGTGCACCAATAAAGTGAGCTTTAGCTTCTAGAATGAAGGGTATTATAGTAATTAAATAACTAAGAAATAGGCACAAGATTCAAGAGCCGTAAGATTTCAAACACGTGGCCCCTGGCCTTCACCGGCGGAACCGGGAATTCAAGTACGTGGCAAGATCATTCTCATTTTGGTACCTCCACGTGGACGAGGGTGGAGAGTTCCCCCTAAAAATCTAGATTGATTCTAGAGGAACCGTCTAGATTGAGAACCTAAGAATTTTGCGATGTGAAAAGAACGAAAGATTTTCCCACCAGAGAAAGGAAAAAGGTTGACAGCAGAAAACAGAGGGAGCATTTCCTGTCCATGTACTCCTTATCCAAAAAGATAGCTTTAAAGAGAGAGAGAGAGAAAGTGATAAAAGTTGAAGAGTTTCTCTCTCTACCTTTACGTCGACGAAACTACAAAATAAAAAGGAAAGTCGTAAAGAGAGAGAGAGAGAGAGAGGAGGGAGGGGATGGGCTTCCTTTTTGCTACTTTTCAGAAGCTGACATCATCCACTGGATCTTCAGCCACGAGAACTCATGGCTGAGAATTGCGCCCACCGCTGACTAGGATGACAACTGGCATAATACACAACCGACGTTTTCCGGTAAAAAAAATCATATAAAAAGAGAGAGAGAGGGCAAGAGAAAGAAAAGGAGCGAGGAGATGGGAAGGATTTTTGGCTTAAAATAATAATAAAAAAAGGAAGTCTCGGCCCTCTCGGCTCTCATCCCTCACTTCGTCACGTTCTTGGTGCTTTTAAGAGGACTTTATTTTTGTTCTCCCAAGGGTTTTTTCTGGGTTTTGCTTTTCGAACCAAGTCTCCGTCTCGCTCGCTCTCTTCTTTTTTCTCTCTTTCTCTGATCTATGTTTTTGGTTTGGTTTGGTTTGCTCTGTTGCGAAGGACATGCGCGTCGATCTCTTTGGGTTTCAGACGGAAATCGAAGGGACTAGAAATGTTAGAGATCAAAGATCCGGCTATTAAGCTCTTTGGGAAGACTATCCCGTTGCTGGAGAATCAAATTCCGACTGAAACAGGGGAGAAATCGGATCCTGAGTCTCAGTTTCCGGTGGAATCCGAGGATACGGTATGATATGCATATAGCAATACATCTTTTACTCTTTTGTTTCCTGTTTCTAAGCTCCTGCTGCTCTGTTTTTTTGGGGTATGGACTGATTAGGGGATGAATATTCTGAAACTGGTAGTGAGATTTTGATTTCTTTTTAAATTTGTATTATTTGAGTTTCTTCTTATTCTTTTTGGGGTTCTGTGTTATTGAATTTTGGCCTCTGTAATTTGAAGTTTCTATTTGATTTATGTGCTGTAATAGAACCTCAAATGTAAGGAAAATATAGAATATATGAAAATTAGGTTAAGTGGGTTGTCCTGATTCTTATTGTTTGATTTTTCATTTTCAAGAGCAAAATACTAATATTTGTTCAGAGGATAATTGAATTGTAGTTAGATTTACTAAAATTTAAAGCAGATAAACTTTTCTATTGGTTTTCAGGGTGTCAGATTTGTTAAGCTTTAGCACCTGTTGTTAGGATGATGTGAAGCCGTAATTGCTTCACATCCCAAATAGGTTATGTGGGCTACCCTGTTTTTTTAGCCTGTTTATTTGTTACAGCAGAAACACAAAGTTGTTGTGGGACTTCCATGAGCTAGTTAACTATATTAACAGGATCTGCAAATTGGGTACTGAGTATATACTATTTACATGCTGCTATATCCTCGTTTCTGCTGACTGCAGATTTTAAGCTTGTTTGCCTGGTTTATGAATTCATCTGCAGTTTTGTCCACTGGTGCTAAATCCTACACATGGGCTGCATTCCTACCCACATGGAAGTTTCTAGTTTGTTTAGAATCTATCGCTGTTGCAATAATTAATTTTTTCCTTCAGCTTCTTCCCAAATATAATTACGTTTTTTTATGATTTATTTCCGGGCAATCAATAAGGAATTTATTCTGTTTCAATCTGAGTTGGCATGGAGTTCCTTAATTAGGTCTTGATATAAAAATTTGTTAGTTATGTGGTTTAAATCCATTTTGTGATACAATTAAAGCTATTAAAATATTAGAATGATGGAATTTATATGATTGTTTGAAAATTTGATTTGGATAAACCTTTTTCTGTTTTGGGAGTAACAATTAATTGAAACACTGATTTGTCATTATTTCGTGATTGATGGTTACACCTTCTAGATGCTCATGATGCTAATGATTTCTTATTCATTCATAAATTGCTATGTACTCAAATAATTTAATTTTTATTTCAGGGTGCATACAGAGAAACAAAAAAGATAGAGGATGAGGATGAGGATGGTCCTACAGAAGAGTCTAGAATCCAAGATAAGTCTTTGGGCGATGATAGTAAGGAAGGCAAGCACCAAAATCAAACTGAGGTGGAGGAGAAAGCAACAATAGATTCTAAGCACGATGAAGATCAGGGTGATACTGATGTGGCCTCCCAAGAGAAGGTTCTGAAGAAGCCTGACAAGATCCTTCCTTGTCCTCGGTGCAACAGCTTGGATACAAAGTTCTGCTACTTCAATAATTACAACGTTAACCAACCTAGGCACTTCTGTAAGAACTGCCAGAGATATTGGACTGCTGGTGGAACAATGAGAAATGTTCCTGTTGGTGCAGGACGGCGCAAGAATAAGCACTCAGCCTTGCAGTATCGTCATATGATGATGTCCTCTGATGCAATGCCAAGTACCAGGGGTGACAACCCTGATTCATCAAATCATCAAGTTGTCTCCTGTGGGGCCTTGCCCATCCCTTCAAAAACTCTGAAAGGAAATGGGACGGTCCTAAAGTTTGGTCCTGATACACCTCTATGCAACTCTATGGCATCAGTGCTCAATATTGGAGAACAGAAGAGAAAGGTTGAGAATGGAATCGTGGCTTGTGCAGAAAATGGAGAAAACCCTTCATGTGTCTCTTCAATGACGGTCTCGACTTGCAAAGAAAATGTTAATCCCAAAAATGTTGCACAGATTCTGCAAAATGGTACACCAGGATGTAATGGGCCTACTCCTACTCATCCTCTCCAATGTTACCCTGGTCCACCTTGGACTTACCCATGGAATCCTGCTTGGAATAATGTAGCCGCGATGCCAGCAGGCCGGTGCTCATCTGAGTTGGTTTATGGACAGGATAGCAGCAATTCAAGTCCAGTCCAATGGGCCTCTCCACCTATGGTCGCAGCTCCTGCCTATTGCACACCAAGCATCTCCTTCCCATTTATGCCACCTTCCTATTGGGGTTGTATGCCTAACTGGCCTCCAGCAGCTGCATGGAATGTACCATGGCTTGGATCTAATGGTAGTCTTTCTTCATCCTCCTCTACCAGCAACAGTGGCCATTCGGGGAATGGTTCACCAACATTAGGGAAGCATTCTAGAGATGTAAGTGTACAAGGGGAAGAGAAGTTGGAGAAGAGTCTTTGGGTTCCTAAGACGTTGAGAATTGATGACCCTGACGAGGCTGCAAAGAGTTCTATTTGGGCTACTTTGGGTATTAAGCCGGATCAGAATGAACCAATAACAAAAGGTGGCATTTTCAAAGCTTTCCAGCCCAAAATGGAAGACCAAGTTGCATCAGATGCAACACAGGTGTTACAAGCGAACCCTGCAGCTTTGTCCCGCTCTCAGACATTTCAAGAGACGACATGACTGTGCTGTGCATGCGTGAAGTGGTGTAGAGCTTATATCCATGGCCATGGTTGACTCATGCATACTGGTGGAGCATTTTGTTGTATAGAGCACAAGCTAGCTGCTTTTTCCAGGTGCTGTCTTTCATGGCAGCGATTTATATTTGTACTTGGTTTGGATGGTCAAAAGCCACTAGAATTCACAAGGTTGGTGACACCATCTAAAATGTTTGCGTCGCTATGCTGTAAATAGTAGGGTATAATTAGTGGCAGAGTTTTTATAGTGCTTGATACTTTGCCCAGACTAATAGATTCCAGAATTGTAGTCTCATGCATATGTTTTGGCTTTGAACTGGTGAGAGAAAGAGGGATGCAATTGCAGGTCCCCTCCCCCATCAGTTTAGTTGTTTCTTTTTCCGCCCAATGCTTCCGTCATGTTCATGGCTTATGAGGAGTGCTGCAGCTTTGTAAGCTATGGTCTGAATTTCTTAACTTGAGATCAAGATATTGAATTATCAGCTAACTAATTATTTGTAGGCTCTTGCTTTGAAGAACATCTCTTCTGAATCCTGTAAGAACATAAGTGTGCACTGTTCAACTGCTTTTGCAAGCTTATGATTTGTCTTTTTGGGGATCTGTTAGTGCTAAATCCAGAGTTGATTGTTTGTTGGTATTCTGGGACATCTAGGTACAATATTTAAATTGCAAGATTTAAACAACAGTGGCAGATACTGGATCAACCAATCCAGCCTGTTCTATGACTGATTTCCACAGGTATGATGGCAACTGCTTATCCTGATCCAGATTAGGCAATCTGGCCAGTTAGATCTTGATCCTTGAAACCAGGTCGTATAGAGTGGCCTTGTGCTGGCCCAGATCCTGAATTTTGGCATTCCTAAGCATTCTTGAGGCCTAGTAACTGCTTGGTTAGTTTGTGAGGGCAAAGACACAAGATCCCTTACCGCAGGTAACAATTCAAAATCCAGTTGATTTGGAAAGAGGGTCGTGTGGGTGCTTCACATAGTGAACAGTTCTTGGTTCCTTTTTTGACCTGTTCCCTTTCTTTTCCTTTTACCATCTCTGCCTACCCTTGAAATTTTAGAAGAATCTCATTTGACTGAAGATTTCAGGATTTGATTGCTGTACTGTGCCTAATACTTTATTGTTCATCTTAAGTTGTTACCGTGGTCTTGTCTTTTGTCACTTTTTCAAAAATCCCACTTGAGGAAAGAAGAGTCAAGTGACTTCTGAAAGGAACACATCCAATTATAGCTGTCCCTCCTCCGTCCACAAAAAAAAAGGCTTTAAACTGATCAAAATGTGCATACTTATAAAGCCATGCCTTATGGAATCTATATCAATTTTGAAACACATTACTGCACCATTTTTAAAATTTTCTAGATCGTCATATATCCTTTAATTTAAAAAAATAAAAAAATAAAAAAAATCAGATCTCTAATAAGCAATAACTTGTTAGGTGTCTCATGATGATGGAGTGTATGACTTATTTTAAATTATCCTAAGTTCCTAACCATGAATTTCTTGGTATTTATTTAAGCAAGAAAGGTTTCTCCACACAGCACTTTAGGAAAGAATCTCCTTGCCGACACTTAGGCCCCTATTGCCTATTGGTAATAATTTCTCTCTGCGATAGTCATCCTGAGCTGGAAGTACTGCTTTTCTTGATCCCTCTCAATGAAATTCATCTCTGGCACTACAAAAAATGAGTCCACGTCCTCTGCACCCACTGGGTGCGTCGGGTAAATACCTGAAGGGGCTCCCAGCCATGCACTAGATGTTCACCGCATCAGTGCGGTGGCTGCAGAGGATGTATAGACTTAAAAACTTATTATTGAAAAATGCTATTTTCACTTTTGGCACTGCCTTTGGTTGCCATCTTATGCACAAGTTCTTGTGATGGGTGTTGGGATTCTTCTTCAAAATGGTGTTTGGAGTGATTTCATTGCGGCTAAGAGTATAGTTGGTGCTGGTATCTCTGCCATGACCGTGGAAGCAGGGGCGGTTCGGGATCATCTTTATGCCTTTGTGATTGCAGTTGGATGTTGTTCTGGTTTACCTGATTGTTAGATTTTTCTTTCTTTTTTTTTTTTTTTGGTTAAATTGTTTAGCTATTGTTAATGCTCTTAGCAATGGCCTTGGGACTTTAGATTGGGTTCTAGGCTTACGGTTGGTGATGTTTTGGCTTTGATTTCGTTGTTTTAAGTTGTTTTGTCACATGTTTCTCACTCTTCCCATAGAGAGGCCTATCTTTTAGCTCAGGGTGCTTCTTGTTTCAATATATACCGGGTTTGATGGATGTCTCCTCCACTTTTTCTTGGACATTTTTTACCTGATTGCAGGTTTTCCTCCACGTTTCGTCCTTTTGTCCAAATGAAAAAAAAAGAAAAAATTCTTCTAATTTAGGTCAAATTCCAAGTGAAGAAGCCTCTTTAAAGAAAAAAGGAAAAAGAAGAGCAAGTTTGAAGCATCTTTCAAAGGGCCCACAGAAACTTATATGTACCATTATTTTTTTAATAATCACAGTGTTGGGGTCAGTTTACACGTATCTAGACTAATCTTTGGGGAGACTAGCACAATAACCCATTGCCAACCCACCACCACGGTCTCCACTTAAATCATAGGTACGTCTACGGCCTATCCACACAATCCTCAATTCGCTTTTACCATTTAGGCAACCCACAGATGGATATCATATATTGAGTAATCTTGAAGAAAAAAATAAAATGAATAAAGGCATTTAATTTAGAGTTTCACGAAATAAAAATGGAATATTCATTTATAAAACCTCGTTGAGATAAGCTTAATTATCTAGAAGGCGCACTATTTGAGCCATGACTTAGGATGACGTGATGATTTTCTGACCATTTAATAGAAGTGTCTATGATTTGGATTAACGACGCGTTATATTTAGGTGTCTAAATGACACATGTATTGGTATGTATCCTTGTATATTTCAATTGCTAATGTTTGCTCATGCACCCTTTCAGGTTCTTAGATTTTTAAAGTTTAATTTTGCACTTAAAAAAAGAACTTACCTTTTACATGAGGCTCCCACTACTGCGAGGTCTGGGGAGGGTCATAATTTTTCGCTTAAAAAATACTTATTTGTGCTGAAACTTGACAGGCTAGTAGGGAACATTGGGGTTATCATCTCACAAAATTTGGGTCTTATTCCATTTGCCACATTGCATATATTCACGCAATTAAAAAATGTTCTCAACTGACGATTGAGGAAACCTATGACCAAAAAGAGTGTGAAATGTATTTGGAAATTTTTTATTTTCTTGGTTTAGATGCATCATTAATTTTGTAGGGATAAATTACATGTGTTTTGTCTTTATGGATCTATCACTCTCATGAAAAACAGATTTTTTTTTTTGAGAAATAAGAAAAATTTTAAATTCTCTCATATTTTTTTTTCTAAATGTTTAATTCTTGTTTAAGAAAATTACATTCCCCTCCCATGTACTTTGCCTTAATACCACTTTCCTCCCCACATAATTTCAAAAATACCACTCCCTATGCCTATAGTTTAAAGATTCTATCAAGTGTACCTTTTCCATTAGATAACCCTGTTAAGTGATGACGTCAACCTTACATTAATTTCTATAGTCTCCAAATTACCCTTTTCTGCACTCATCTTCCTCGACCTCAATGACTTATCTCAAGCAAGCTCGCCACTGCTGCAAATGCTCTCCCTCTCTCATTCACGCCGCTGCAAAGTGTCCTCTGTCTGAGTTCACCATGACACTTGATATCCACATAGTTTCATTACTTGTACACTTGTCAGATTTGAATATTCCTTCAATTTCATTGGTTAGATACGTTCTCCTCGGTTCACAATATAACCAACCAAATCCTCTCTCTAAACTAAGATCATAGATTAATATTATCACTTATCAGGTTTTCAATCACAAAGCCATGGCTGCACTTTCTAAGCTCTGCAACTAACAAATACAACGAGTCAACGACCAAAGCCCAAGTATATTCGAAATACAAATCCAATCTCTTTTTGGCTTTTGTGCTTTCTTCCCTTGCAATTTTAACTACAAAGATCCTTTTAATCAGCAATGGTCTTCTATGTAATGCAAGTAATACTGAGAGATGTGAGAACGAGCGTTGTAATCCTATTCTCCATTGATTGTGAAGTAGAATCTCATCTTATCGAGGGCATAGGTAATCTTAGTGAACCTCGTAAATCTGTATGTATTGTTTGTTCTTGTTTTTCCATTACTTTCTACGTCGCTTTTAGGGTTACGTTTCTATATTATTCTCTTTATCACATGGTAAATAATCTTCATCAATTTCACCGGTGGATATTGTGAACACATTAAATCTATATATATATATATATATATATATTAACATAGATTCATACCTAAGTAAACTTGTGATTCCATCATGTTGCAGTTGAATCCTCTAGAATCATAACAGAAGGTGAGAATACATCAGAAATTTGGTTTTGAAGCCCATGAGACTGCAGTGATGGAACCCGGGACATTTGGAAAGTGATGATATCAACCCTCCCACAAGTAGACATAAGAATATAAGAAAGAAACCTTTAGAATCCTAAAAAGCCTGCAACTGCAAAGCATGTGAGATTCCTTTCCCTTTCAGTTGCAGGCATTTCTTTTCCATTCATGGCTACAATCCAAAACCCTAGATAACGTTGTACACTAGTACATATAAACAAAGTGGCTACCCACCACCAACCTCAAAACAAATAATTCATTTATTAAATTAATTAAACAGATAAAACCCAATAGAGAATATATACCTTAATAAACTTATATTCTTGGAAACACCACCGACTAACATTTTTTGGTTTGGTGGGGCACATGCATGCAATGAACACTTGGATTCCTAAAAGTGCTCGACCTTTAACAGCTGTTCCACAAAACTATCATACAAACCGTGACTGTGCTTCTCTGTATTCTACCATCAACCACTCATAAAAATACTGCTTCTTCCCTTCCCCCTCATTCTCCACTTAAACAACTTTTCTCCAAATAACAGTCCTGCACAAGTAGGCTAAGATCCCATGGTTCTTATACGTGAAGTTGACATAGTATTTTTTTCACGGGACATAAATAAAGAAAAAAGTAATGAAAAAACTCTTCTAATATACTTCCCATGAATCAAATATTTGAGTTCCCTGAGCATTGGCCCCTGTGCTGTTGCAGCGTCGTGTTCCTGGACAGAGAACTCTTGCACTAGTAGTAAATTAAAAAATTCTTTTCTCTTTAAATTAATCTATAAATTAGTCTTAATGGTCTGGTTTCTAAGATGATGTTAGTGTAGTAATTATTAAAGAAAGTGTTCAATATATACTTAATCAGAAGTGTAAACATGCGGCAGAGAAAAGTATGTTTAGTTTACTATCAAGAGAATTATGGGGCCGTACAGTATGAAGGATCTGTATCTATATGAGCTGGTTTAGTTCAGATATCTAGAATAATTCCGTTGCTACCTTTATTTTATAAGGAAAAAAGATGAACTTAACAACTAACCCCTGGTAGTTTAGTTTGGATGGAAACTCATAAACATGATTAACCCATTAAGCAAAATATGATTCTCTCTTTAAAAATGCATTTTAGTGTTTTAAATAAATAGGGAAAGGGTTTTCTGAACAATTTTTTTGAGTAAGAAGTTTTCTGAACATGAGGACACAAATGGATTTTTTAATTTATTTTTTTGAGGAGAGAACAAATTTAAACAAAATAAAATATGGGTGTTTCCTACACCTCATGTTCAGATTGATTTTCCCAAATAAAATAGGTCTACAATTTTGCATCACAACTACATAACCCTAATCAAGATTTTCACTAGAGAGAGACCAAAAGAATACTAAGGGAAGAGAAAATTGATATTCTCAGGCTTTCCAGCCCTGATGCTAGCATAAATTGAAGCTGATGATCAAAGTGCTTGAGGAGTTTGTTGATGGGTTTGACGGCATCGATGTTGTGACATTACTAAAGAATCTCTAAGTTTTATAGAAGGAAATTGAGTTAAGAAAAAAGATTGGATCAAAGAATGGAGAAGACAAATAAAATCAATAGGAATGAGAGGAACATATATATAGGAAGTACCATACCAAGCCATCTGTTCTGCATTAAATCAATTTTTAAAAGAGGATAGATAGAGAAAAGCCTCAAATAGGATTTCCTTCTAACATCAATTCATAAATTAAATTAATCCCTACAATGTTTTCACAGAAACAAATCAGTATATCTACCATTAAAAATCTACTTATATAATGGCCATTGCTGGTTTGGACCTGCTTAAACAGAAACAGTGCTTGGCATGTTCCTAATTCCACTACTGTTTGTGATTTTAAGCTCTCTAGCCATCCTGTTGAGGACAGAGTGTTGTTTGGCCCTTCAATACCCTACAGTATTAAGGAGGCCCCAAATCAACAATGTTGCTTATTAGGTCTGCCAATTCATGGATAAACCCTACTATTGATCATCTATATGATGTAACTCAAATTTTGCAATACTTGGAGAGACATTTAGATTATGGAGTAACTATTTAGTCTGGTTCTTTATCCTTGTTTGAAACGTCAATGCTGATAGGTCTAGCTACAAGGTATGACCAGGCTTGATATGAACTTAGTCACCATTTCGTTTCTGTATGAACCCACTATATGTTGCTTAAAGTATATTTAGGTTCTAGACTTTTTAAAATTGTATTATGTTGTGCCCAAGAATCATGTGGACTTAGTGGAGGCTTCACTTACTTGTGCTCAATGATCGATCACTTAGTCTTAGGCTATACAGAAGAGGGGCTTGCCTAGTCTAAACACAGGATAATGTGGAACTGGCTAATATACTAAAATGGTTTTGAGTTGTAGTTCCGTGCACTGCAATATTTGTGGAAGCCATCTAATCTCTAAAATGCCCCATTTTGTTGACTTCAAACCTTCTAAAAAAAAAGTTGACTTCAAACCAACCTACTAGATATCTTCTTAACCAATGACAATCGCCTGATTTTGTTGACCACTTAGATCTACACAATTTTTAAAGGGCTAAGAATGTTAAAGTTTTTTTTTTTTGGTAAAAAAGAAAGAATGTTAAAGTTAGTAGTATAAATAGAAGAAGTACAATGATACTGTTGTAGCTATTGTTGCTATCATTTATAGTAGTCATTTCCTATGATTATATATTAATTAGCTGTGCCAATTTTGGTTAACAGGGTGCCCATTATCTAGGTAAATTGACTGAAAGAAGAGATGAGATAAATGAATCTTCCCAAAAATGAAACCCAAGCCTCAAATTATTTTGAGATGGACCTATAACATATGTCTCCAAAATAAATTAAACAGATAATGGGTTTTCGTATTGGCTTAGGCTGCATTTTTGGTGTGCATTCTTGGGATGTATTCTAAAAAATTATGCCAAACACAACTTTCATTTTAATAAATCTGTTATACAATGATTTTAATGTATAGATGTATACCTGTATAATTCATTTTCTTTAATCACGATTTGAAGTTGAGATCTTAAAGGGTTAAATTTTCTGGGACACAAAATGTTTTGAGGTTGAGGAGATGAGATGACAAATATACATTATATAAATAGTGAGTCCATATGTTTATGGATAATGGGTGGAAGACTAAGGTCGTGTTTGCTTTGATTTTTTGTAATACTTTATTAACCTAGAATGCATTCCAAGAATACATACCAAACACAAGCTTAAATTTTAGGAAAGATGTTAGTTACTCATATTTGAGAAACAACACTTTCTATATCTTCATTGATTCTATTTTTAATCAAATAATGCTTTAATTTTGCTTTGATTTGTTTAAAAAAAATTAACAATAGTCAGTTATAGTGTAGGTCTTGGGCTAGCTTGTGCCAATAAGAGGAAGCAATCTCAATCTTAATTGATATTACAAAAGCAAAAACATGAACTAAAATTTAATAATTCTCTATTATGAAGTATGTTGTATTATGCAACTCAACTTAAATCCAGGGTTGGTTGTGGATGTTGGAGACACAAGTAGGGCTTTGTTCAAAAAGTGAGGTGTTTTGGAAGAGTAAACTTTGATTTTTTTTTTCCTGTTGCTACTTAACTTTAGTTTTATTTGTAGGTTACAAAATACTCAAAATGACAAGGTAACATGAAAATTAGAATTGAATTAGTGGGTTGGAACTTTTTGGGAGGATCTGATCCTTTTGGTGGGCGATGGAAATTTTTAAGGGAAATTATAGTTAAGGCACCCAATGGTAGAGAAAAAGAATGATTGATAATGATCAACAATGTGTAAAAGATGTCTAAAATGTGATGAAATGGAAGAGGGAAGCATTGGAAAGATAGAGAGATGCCTAGAGAGAGTGGGGAGGGGGACGAGATGCAAAGATTGGAGTGGACTCACTGGATTTCGATAGGTTCATTGGCATTGGATAATCACTCCGGAGGATCCATCATCCATAGGCAAAATTATAAATATAAGAAATGAGACATTCCAAATGTATTTTTTGAAACATGAGGTTCCCAAAAATAGTTTCCTCAAATGTTGGGTATATTAGCTGTAATTTACCCCTTTTCTTATAAGTTTCTCTCAAAGTTTTTTACATTAGTTTATCTCCTTAGATCAACTTTACCAACTTGGCAAAAACTTGCATTTCTTGTGCCAAGGAATTAATTGACATTTTATTGTTTTATATTTTTTTGACAAACCATGCCAGGTTGAAGCTACACCCATTTTGAAATTAAGCAAGAATAAGGTGTGAAAAAAATAAATTTTTTTGGCAGCCTAACAATGACCCTGATCAATGCCCTAATGAATCATTTCTAACATCCCACAAAGGATGGTGGCACAATAAAATTGAATTAAAAATAAAAATTTCTTTGAAATTATTGGTTTGTTAGGAACTACTGTCAATTTGACATTTACCCATGAAAAAAATGGGAGGGTTTGGGGGATAAGCCATTAATGCATTATCCACAGCAAACACCTGTAGAATTTGGCTTAGGATACATATAATTTGAAATAGAGAGAGCACCCAAAACTGGTTGGTATATATCCTCAAAAATAGTCATCAAATGAACCTGACCACCCAAGAATAATCAATTATACACAAATAGTGAGTCACAAGTAGTAGCCAAGATGCCGCAATTGATCAATTATGTAGACAATATAATTTTCTCATCATTCCCCCATTTTTGCCACACTTTTAATGCATTCATGAAATGTATTTGTACCAAGCCGTCAGGCACCACCGCGTTGGTTCAGATAATCAGATCATATTGAATTTGGTCAAACTTTCTAAACCATACCAGGTTGGTATACCAGATACCTTGGGCACCAATGGGAGGAAGGAACGAAGGAAGGAATCACTCATTAACTGAACAAAGCAATGCAAAAGGGAGAGAAGTGCTGGGGAAGAGAAGCCAAGAAGAAGGAGAAGTGCCTTTAGGACGTGTTTGGTAATTTGTTTTCTTGTATGGGACACAGATGTGTTCGATGTTTAAGCCAACCCTGTGTCCATTTTCCCTCCTCTAGTCTAGTTTAATATATATATATATAACTTGCAGGGTTATGTCCATTATTGGAGAAGAGCCGGATCCCCCTTTCTCTCTCTCTCTCTCACACATACTCCGTCATTACTGATCACAACCCTAATAAATTAGGGCAGTGTTTCTTGACCCTCCCTTTGGATTGTTCCTCACTAGACTCTGCTCCCCATGCACTCCCCCACCCACATGCACTCCCACTGCCGATTGAAACCCTAGCTTCTCTTACTTCTCTTACTTCTCTTACTTCCCCCCTTCCCCAACCAAACCACAAAAACTTCCAAAGCAATTAACTAAGTGTAAGTGGCAACTCAATGCCCATTTTAACCCTAGATAGAACATTCTTACTACACCTTAATACCAACTAAAAAATCCAGTCAATTCCCATCAAACAAGAGGGTGTTTTGGTAAAATCCACCATGTCTAGGGGTAAAAAATGAGGGTAATATTGTACGGTTATTCCACTGGCAAAGTTACTGGACATTCCTTCCAACTCTATATATATGCCTTTAAATACCCTACACCTTGGTCAGGTTTTTGATGAACTCTACTGTCGGTTCTATTTCCCTTTGTTTATTGACTTTGCCTTCCCAAAGGAGCTACCAGCAGTTTTTCCTTACTTTCAGTAGTAATGGAAGAAAGGGGCCCAGACACCAACAGTCCAAGCCATGCTTCTGAAAGAAGTGAACCAGTGAGGTCAAGGTGGACTCCTAAGCCTGAGCAGATCCTCATACTTGAGTCCATCTTCAATAGTGGGATGGTTAACCCTCCTAAGGATGAGACTGTGAGAATAAGGAAGTTGCTTGAGAAATTCGGTACTGTTGGGGATGCTAATGTCTTCTATTGGTTCCAAAACCGTCGATCGAGGTCTCGCCGCCGTCAACGGCAGATGCAAGCTGAGCTTGCCGGTGATAATACCAGAATTCCAATTGGAGCTAATACCTCTGGTGCAATTCAATATGAGCTACCCACTTCCTCTGCTGCTGCATGTTTTCCTACTACTACTTCTTCCTTCTCTGTATCTCATACAACTCATCCTTCTTCTTTTGCTGGTTCTTCTTCTTCATCATGTGGAGGTGGGGATGATGGTATTGATGATCTCTTTTCCTTCTCTCATCAAATGGGTCTTCCAGAGATAGAGCAAAGCACCGCTGTTACTTCCATCTTGTGCCCATCTGATACCTCCCATTTGCAGTATCAATCTGGTAATTCCTCCATCATCCAAGATTCATATACTTCTATTTTTAATATATATGATTTCTAATTACCTCTGGGAAGAAGTGGGTATTTAGGGTTAAGACCCAAATCGCATTTGATTCAGATTTTTAATAGTGTTTTACTGATATTTCTGCAAAACCCATTTGATTCATTGTGGAGTGTCTTTCTTTCCTGTAAAAGATTCCATTGTCTTTTTCCCCTGCTCTCCCCCCCCCACCTTCCCCAAAAAAAGAAAAAAAAAGAAGAAGAAAAAGAATGGGCTTCTTTACCTGCAAGATTTGGGCAATGCACTGGTCTTGTTACTAATTCCTTACTGATGGTTGGTTAAATTCATGGAAACCAATCGTCTAACTTAAGTAGAGTCTCTGATCTTTGGCTTTGACTAGGATCCCGGTGTCTCCAGTAAGTCTAATTCCTACATTACTTCTCTCTCTACTGTACTTATTTTTGTCTTTCTGACATGCTTTCAAGTTCCTCATAAATGTACACAGCATCCCTCTATTATACTACTGTTCACATCATCTTTTTCAAATTTTTTTTTTTTTTTTTTTGTTTTTTTTGGAAGGGGAATTGACAATTTGCAATTTATATCATTTCTTCTTAATTTGAAGTTCATGGTTTACTTTTAGTATGCAAAAGATTCCAAAAGAAGATGATTTTTTCTTTATTGACTTCTGACATGATTGCAGAGTTCATAACAGTGTTCATCAATGGGATTCCAACTGAGGTTCCAAGAGGACCACTTGACTTGAAAGCTATGTTTGGCCAAGATGTATTGTTAGTTCACTCCTCCGGCGTCCCTGTTCCTTTCAATGAATTTGGAATTTCATTGCAGAGCTTGCAGCCTGGTGAAAGCTATTTCCTGGTAAGATTTGATCACTGCACATCTTTTCCCACTTTTCTTGGCCAGGACTCTCTCTCTCTCTCTCTCTCTCTCTCTCTCTCTCCCTTTGTGTGACCGACTGGGTTGTTCAAAAGTGAAAAGGGATGGATGATCAAATCCAAGTATAGAATGGTAAGAGATATAAGGTATGAGTAGAGTAAGAAAGAATCCAAACCCAGTAGTGTTAATGGATTTATTTGTTTCGTCTCAGCAATTTGCTTGGGGAATCCCTGAAAGCTCTGAGCCCTTTCCTCCCCTCCCACTGCCCAATGTTTGGAAGGTGGATTCCATTGCATGCCCACTACTACTAGTCTGTTTCAGGAGGACATAAACATAAGAGACCCTTTTGTTTTCCATACGACGTGTCATGCATGTAGTTGATCTGGAATTTCCTTAGATTTCAAACAATTCCGCCAAGTCTGAATCTGATCACTTTTTTCTTATTCCCCAAACCCTCTCTCTCTCTCTCTCTCTCTCTCTCTCTCTCTCTCTCTCTCTCTCTCTCTCTCTCTCCCTGTGTGTGTGTGTGTGTGGAAGGGGAAAGACCCTTTTTGATAAAATGGGTAGGAACTAGGAAGTATAGTAGTAATAGGAGATAAACGTCTCGAAATGGGTTTCCAGCTAAAAAGCGAATTCATGCGAGAAACTGATGGGAATTGTGAGAGTTATTGCTGTGTTTTCCTTGGATCTTGACTACAAATGGCAAATCCCATGGCCACCTGTTGCCACACTATCACTCTTCTTTCTTATGATTTGACCATCTACTTACACGTAACTGCTTTTGCACCAAGCCATTGATGAGACATGCATTTAAGGTTCTAAGGTTTCGTTTGGAAGGATGCATTATAATTATTTTTCCCCTTAACCTTTTTCTTTTTCTCATTATTCTGATATGGGTCATTCGCTTCTCTGGAGCCCTAGTTTTGTTTTGATTATAATCATTGGGCGTCCATTGAACTAAGTTTCTTAGTCTCAGCCTCCTTAATGCTTATTAATTGCTTAATATAAGGTTACCTCTCTCTCTCTCTCTCTCTCTCTCTCTCTCTAACCGTATATAGGAGCTTATAATTTTTCCATTTTAGGTACTGACTCCAAAGGCAACATTTGTCTTACTTCAATCATTGACATGTGTCATATGTAGCTCATCATTTCTTAGTGTACGTGCTTGTGGTCCTGCTTGTGGTCCTGCTAGCTTGAGTTGCAAGAGTTTAGTAGCCAATAAAATGTAAGCCTA
This sequence comes from Macadamia integrifolia, assembly GCF_013358625.1. NCBI lineage: Eukaryota > Viridiplantae > Streptophyta > Magnoliopsida > Proteales > Proteaceae > Macadamia > Macadamia integrifolia. The sequence goes on from NC_056570.1 coordinate 5,952,931, forward strand.
GATAGGATTTGATATTAAAATAGATATGGAAAGGAATGCTGGACCACAGATTTTAACTTATTAACCCATATCGATCCCTTATCTTTTTTCCATTTTGAAATTGATATAAGGAGATTGACTCTCTCTCTCTCTCTCTATTATTTTATAAATTAATATATGGATTACAGGTCTCAAGAACCATTTAAAATAGAAGCTCAAGTTGCAGCAACCAAAATGGGAGCTTTCTCAATGCGAATTCAAGACTCTTTAGAAGTGTATATGATTCTGATATATGCCAAGGAAGCCAACCTGCCTCTCTCATTTCCATTTTGTTTTGCTCTTAATTTGCTTCACCTTTCTCCTTCCTTTTTGTTATCCATCTGATTGTCAGATTAAGTAATAAGATGACTAAATATAGAATCCACATGAGGAGACTGAAATCTTGTACTAGCAGCCAGCAATGAGGGTTAAATGAAAATCTAAGAGATCTTCTTCTTATGGGTTTTACGTATTTTGATATGTAATGTCATGGCATGGCATGGTACTGTGTAACTGTGTTTGTTTCTTGGGAACTAAAGAAAAACCCTTAATTTTCAGTACTTTTAGTTCTTCTTCTCTTTCTATTTTACTTTATTGCAATAGAAAATTAAAGATGTCTAGTTATGAATCCCTTGGAGTTGATGAAGTTCATGATCAAGCAAAGCACCTTTGAACACCATTAGTATTAATGGGTTTTGGGGGGTATTGGGTGTCTCTAAAACCGATGGAGAGAAAAGGCAAGTTGGCTTCAGCACCGGTCCTTATGCCCAATCCAAAGGAGACGGATGTTTGTGATAGTTTATTCCAACGCAAGGGTGCACAGCTATTTAGAAAGGATCATGTGAATTGAAGTCGACAACTTTCATTGGTTGGCATGAAATTTAAAAATTAAAAATTTTAATTGCTTCAATTCCTCTGCCCATTAAAACCTGCCGCTCTCTACCAATATTAAACTATTAATTTATTCTTTTTTGGCATTCTACATTCATGAGTAGCATCTGTGAGCTACTTTAAACTCTATCATACAGAACCCACCTCATCATAATCATTTAAAACTCCAATCTATGTATGATTATTATTTTTTTTCTTTTTAATTGATACCTTGATGGGGAGAGGAGAGGAGAGGAAGGAATAACAACCATGATTCCCAAACTCGAGATCTCTCGGTGAACGTGGGTTTGATGCGACACAATTTTTCCATTTGGAAAAGTCTCTTCGTCGCTTCAATGGTGTGTTGATAATGTTTTCAATCTTGAGATCGAAGGTTCCAAACTTGAGCTTGTATGACACAATGAATCGAAAAAAGAAGAACTAGAGATATATAGAGAGGGTACAACGATAGTTGATTTCATATTCAATCATCCGAATTCAATTTGATATTCGATAGAGATATCTCACTCAGCATCAAATTGATTTGTCAAGAATTTAGACATTCCAATTTAAAATTAATACAAATTTAATATAATTTAAAATATATGATATATAATATTAATATTTTAAAAAAAAAAAAAATGTCCAAATGATTCCCCCAGGGCTGTTATATTAGGAAGAGTTAATTCCCTGGGAGATACTGCAATTGTGGTACAGTATGTAACTCTTGTCTCCTCCATTAGATGGTTTGAATACTCTAATGCTACATGAGGACTAATATTAGATCTATTTTGGGTAGAAAGTCATAAAAAGACGTTAATCAACAATCCTCTTTGTCAAGAAAAGAAAAATATGTATTATTATCGCTCTTCTTGTATTTGTCGAGTCAAGTATTCGAGGTGAGAATATAGTTTTCTTGTCAATCCACATTGTTTGATGAGAATTATCTTGTTATATATCCAAAAGGATTTTTCTCTTGTTGCTTGGCAGCCTCTAACATTAGTTAAGAGGATTATATTCTATTATTATCAGAGTGGAGATTTTTTTCCAGGCTAGAGTCTCATGGTTTTTTACTTTCATTAAGAAGGTTTTTTTTCACATTAAAATTGGTGTGTTCTTTTGTGATTTCTTTGATTTAATTTGATTTATCTAGCGTTATTGTTTGTTTAAAAGAATTTTAAAGATTCAAAACATCTTCTTATGTTTTGTTTTCCTATACAAATCTCTCTCTCTCTCTCCCTTACTTAAAATCAGAATATATATGTTGGGCATTTAGGGAGATATTCTAAGTGTCCTAAATCTCAATAGATTAGGGCATTCTGTTGAGGGAGACAGAAGAAATCAAGAACGAAAGGGAGGGGGAGAAATGGATAAGACCTCAATCTTCCGGATTGTTTCGGCATTTTTGCAACTCATTGTTATAATCCATACATTAGGTTCAGGGCACAAAGGATTCGGTCAGCCCACATAATATAAGGATCATTGAAACTATGCTTGTGGACCTTCTTTGCTATCGGTATTGGTATTGGTATTGGTATCAATATTGGTATTAAATCATCCGTATCTTCTGTATTGTATTAGTATCGGTTGAGACCGATCTAATACCTGACTGATTCAGTATCAGGTATCAAGTATTGGAACAGTGTAAAGGGAAAAAAAAAAAGGCATGTTGGGCCAGGCTATATATTGGGCTTCTATGTCTACAAAAATGGGTACCCAAGTTGGGCCACCAATTTAATAAGAGCAGACAACGATTATGCAAGCCCATGGGACATAAACTTCTTTTCTTGCAGAATTTACAAATCTATCATGGGCTAAGAAAACAGGGGTTGTGCCTCGACCTCAAGGCCTTGATGAACTGGCGGGTCAATGCGGAAGGTTTGCAGTCCCCAAGGAATTTTTTTTTAAGGGTATATGAATATTTCGGTAAATTACCTGTATAGGGTTTTGCTACATATTTGTAGATATCCAGCCCAGAAGATATCCAATATAACCGTTCAGCATGCTTCAAAAGAAAGCTGTACCTTAGAATCCACTATATGGGTACACACTAAAGCACAGAAGGTACAGACCTTGACAGAAGCTTTCAGATTAAACTCTCTAAACAGCATCAAGGGACAGGAAAGTTTTCCACAAAATTTAGTTACATCAACTTCTTTTTCACTAACTTTGGTTACAACAAGATTTTTCAAAAAATTAATAATATTAAGATACATAACGCAAAAATATCTCAAAATCTATCCTTCGGATAGAAGCAAACCTGTAAATGGTGACCACGATCGATGCACAGCTGACGCAGCCCAAAGAATATAAAAGGAACAAAAGAATATATAAAAGGGGAAATGCATAGGTACAAAATCACCTTGGCATTTCCTGTGGAGGGTCCTGTATTGGGTTCATTACAACTTCTGCTCTCATAAACTCCCTTGTATTCCCAAACTTCTCAGCTTCTCTTGCAATCTGAGTATCACTTGGACTTAAATATTGACTAAAAACCTTTACAACAAAACGAGGAACTAAAGCTGCTACCAAACTTGCAATTAAACAACACCAAAACACTCCATTCTTTGCGATATGGAAGATGGCCCTGCAAAAAAAATTAGGTCCACATGAGCACTTTAATAAAGGATATGAAATTATTTACAAAGAAAAAAAAAATCAAATAATCCATGAGTGAATGCATGTACATGTATAGCAGAAGTGCAGAACATGTAAATCGTATGATAAAGACCAGTAAATATTTTCCAACTCTAGGATTTTGAAAACCATGAATATTTGAAGTTACGCCAGTCTTGCACACGGGTAAGGACCGTGGCTGTTGTCACAGGTCTCATAATCAATCCTAGCTTCCCCTTGGGGAATTCTGTTGGGTTTAGAGAGGATGGAGTGAGAGGGGGAGAGTTGTAAGCGCCCAAAAGAAAAAAAAAGGAAGAATTTTTCACTGTGGATTCATGTTATCTACTTTCCATTAGAATGCTAATTAGGAATACCAGTATCATTGCAGATACTGAAGGAGGTGTCTGTCAATTATGACAGTAAGGACTTCAATGTGAGCCAAACTAGGCAGGGCACCATATTGCAGGAATTACTATATTGAGGACCATAACGTACAACTGCAGATTAAAATTTAAAAAAGCTTCCCCAATGAGCTCTATGAAAAATATCTTGAACAATAATGCAAGAAATTAGATGTACATAAGAATAACTTTTAACATTTAATGATTTTTTTTTTGTGTGTCTGAGAGAGAGAGATTACCAATAACCCGGCAAATCAGGAATAGCATCGATGATGATGACACAAATGCACGTCGCAAGTATAGATCCCCATATGGCAGAATGAGTAATCCATGACCACCGTATTACATCCATGGCTAGGTGGATATTAACTAGAATCACTACTGAAATGGTCCATAGATCTCCTATACTAGACCCATCTACAGTGCTGTGTCTATAAGCGAGGAAAGGAACATAGAAAACTGCAGCGCTTTGCCACAAAGTATCCACCATTGTAACCCAGAACAATCTCTGATTGTAGCACTCTTCTCTCTGGCCAGGTCCATATAGTTCAGGATATTTCATCAGGGTCTTCCTACCCAAGTCTTTGTCAAGAATCCCAACAACAATTGTTGGCACGGAAGTATAGATAATTGAATACAACACACTACTCCATTCATTGATTGCAGTGGATAACGTGTAGGCAGTGTAAAGCACATACCTGAGACAAAAGGGTAAAATCTGTCAGCTGCTATTATATATTTGAAGCATAAAAGCATAATCATAAATGTAACACAAAAATCACTCTCTTCATTATGAATAACGATCCCCATGGCTTCTGTTGTTGTCCAAAAGCCCAAAAGATGTGATGACTAGATGCATCTGTCTAAAAATTGCAGCTCTATTCAGATTCTACAACCTTAGTGTTGTCACTGGTAACATTAGATGATTTACTGGAAGGTTAGGTTCATTCAATTGTGATGATCAATTATAAAGAAACCAAGAAAATTCCATTGGTTACATGGCCCAGACAAGAAGGCCAACCAATTGAATAACGGAATAATGGAATATGCATCTCTGAGAACAATGAAATCCCATCCTGATAATCATGAAAGAACTATAGAAAAGCGCACCAAAACGAAAATACTCACCAAAACAGGACAAGAACAAAAACCGCATTTCTATAGAAGTTGTATAATATCATGTAGCCCATACGCTGATAATTCCAATGTCCGTGGACCAATAAAAGTGGAACTAAGAATCTGAACTGTCCCATTGCAAAATCTGATGACATGACAGCTTGCCGGCCCTCTTGACCACTGATGCCAATTCCCACATCAGCCATTTGGATCATTGAAACATCATTTGCACCTGATTATAGCATCAAATTGAATTTCAAAGAGGGTCAATATATACATGTGGCATGGGTTTGCTAAGTGATTCATCAAGTGAAGAAATCAAGATTATTTAATGAACTGACAAAAAAATTTATCTGAAAAGGGGGAAGGGTACTGGAATTCTTTGCTAACTGAAATTTAGGTAACCATCAAAATTTTGAATCTTAATTAGCAGCTTACAAGTAATCAAATGTTGATTATGGTGAATTTCAGCTCAAAACCATTATGCTATATGTAAAAAGAAAGCAATATTTTTTGTTTATTTTCATATAGGAAGTTTCAAGTTTTGATTACCTAATTACAAAATGGAAAGCAGGATATATTGCAGGCATGCAGCTTCAGTTGACTACAGAACTAGACATACGGACAAATCCAAATTGTCCCCTATTTAATGTATGTAACTTGACTAGTCTGATGACCTATTATCCCTTCTCTAGTTCAATGGAGTTGTCACTGAGTGAAGAAATATATGATCCACCTAATCAAAGAGATCACCTAGAGAGAGAGATTCTGCAATCCTCTAACTATGTTGAACATTTCACCAAGCTGGAGTTTACCTTTTGTATGTGTGCCTAGGGGAGGGAGAAAAGAAAGTTCCAAATTGACTGGTAAAAGTAAATATTTTTTAAAACTGTTAGTATGTGTCTTGATTGGAGTTCCATGAGTGCCCATGGATCTCTATACTGTGGGATTATATTTTGTCTAAATAGTTTATGTTATTATTGCTTCTTACCTTTCCTATTGTAATTAGACTTTAGTTTCCTATTGTGATTAGACTTTAGGCTTAGGTAGCTAAAAGTTTTAGTTCCACTATGTATCCTCTTCAGTTTAATATAAATATATTGGCTGGATCGATAGATAAGATCACTATCTATCTCACCACTTTCCTCCATCATCTTGATCTCTCGTCCTCTTCTCTCTTCTCTCTTTCTCTGGTTCTAGTATCTGGTTTGTGTAGTTCTGATATACTTAACAGAAACAAAAATGGTTAAATAGGTTGGTGGCATACAATGCAATGGAGAAGTGCAATAAATTGTGGGCCATAGATATGAAGTGGCCAGGAAATTTGAGAAATGGCCAATCTAGATGGTGCCAACATCAACCTTCCATGCAGTTCAATTGTCCCAACTAGGTAGCTTCTCGACAAAGGTTCAAAGGTTTTCTATTAGGATGCTGCATGCTTTATGCTCTAATTAACATGCAAACGGGTTCAAAACTGACACATGAAAAGGGAAATTGCCCGAGAAACATGTGTACACACACAGAGAGGGCCACTAAGGGAACAATACTTACCATCCCCAATAGCAAGGGTCATGTCTTCAGTCCTTTTCTTTATGAGGGCTACTATTCCAGCTTTTTGCAAGGGGGCCACTCGGCAACAGAGAACCACAGTGCATTTAGTGGCTAATTCGAACAGCTACAACAACCCAAAAACTAACTTCAGGTCAGCACACAATGCAATTGGAGAAGAAAAAGAAAAGAAGGTGCAGTAGATAACTTGTAGTTTACACAAGCTTACCTGTTGTTCAAGTTCATTGTCAAGAATATAAACAAGGCTGGTACCATCAATGATCAAAGCAAGAGGGACTTTTTTCCCACCAGATGATAACATTGCCTTTCCCTCTTCCAAGCTCTTTTTACAGGACTGCATAGAGTTACCGTTTATTATGATCTGGTTCATGTCATTAGTTAGGAGCTTACAGGCATAGCCAATTGATATGGCTGTTTCCTGCTTGTCCCCTGTCAGGACCCACACTTTAATCCTAGCTTGCCTCATTGATTCTATGGCTTCTGGCACACCTTCTTGCAGCTTATCTTCAATGCCAGAGGCTCCTAATATGTGGAGATTATTTTCCACATCACATGCAACAGCACGGAGTAACCTTGCTCTACGATTCAATGCATTACTTGCTTTCTCATAGGCTAAATGCCATCGCTCAAATTCTAGACCGCTCAGTTCCCGCATTGCAACAACCAGCGTTCTCAGACCCAACGATGAGTAGGTGTGGAGATGCTTTTCAGTTGCACCAATCAAATCCAAATTTAGAGATCGATCAATTGCACTAAACATGGAATTATCAGCACCTTTCACAAATACTTTCATAGTCTTGTCAGGGCAACCAACTATAACTGACATTCTTTTCCGATCACTATCAAACTCATGCATACCAAGAACTTCGAACCTGCACTGCCCATGATATGGGGATTTACAATAACAAATAAATGGCTTCAGAAAAAATTTATTGATCATTTCAGGACAAGAGGTTCATATGTTAAGAGAATATTTCAGCCAACACTAAATACTACACAGCCCACTGGAACCAACACCAAAATGCAATACTTATGGCACCACCATTACACCTTCACAACCAATAATTAGTCACAATAAAAGCAAAGCAACAAACAAAAAACTACTGCTACTGTGACAATGGGATATACCAGAAACACAGAAACAGGATAAATAAGTACCAACACACTCCCCCCCCCCCAAAGAAAAAATAAATAAATAAATAAAAAGATGACCAATTTGAAATTACCTTTGCCTCTCTCCTTGAACATCAATGACTATGTAGCCAGAGGTTCGTTCTATGAGCATGAAACCGTATGTGGCAGCAGCATAAACCAATGCCTGCTCATCTGGAGACTCACCCTGATAATCTACTAACTTTACAGAAGGGTCTGATGTATCCACAACCAGAGGCACAATTGTATTGCAAGCAGCAAGTGCAAGGAAGAAATCATGAGCATGTTTTCCTTCCTCCGTTGTCTTTCTACTTTTTACAAGCCGTTGGAGCTCTGGGTCAGCCTTCACAGTCATCTTTGGCCTCAAAACCTGCCCATCCACTGATTTTGGAAGAAGAAAAAGAAATAAAAGTTTGCACTTGGGTATCCCCATTAGAAAAAGATAAAATAAAATAAAAGGCAGGGATAAGTGAACATGATAAGACAAATTTCCAGTACCTTGCACAGCATATCCATTTTCCTCAGGGAGAGCAGCTCTCCCACCACTGTAATCTACTCCTACTATGCTGGCACATTGAAATTCCATCTTGTTCTCAGTTAGTGTCCCAGTTTTGTCTGAGAAGACATATTTGATCTGTCCTAGATCTTCATTTATATTTAAAGCCCTGCACTGGAACCTTGAATTTGATGTCTCATCATACATCCTTCTATCTCGAATCATAAAGTAGGCCTGGCCAAGGCGGACTAGCTCCATTGAAATGTAGAGTGAGATAGGGATCATGACCTGGAACACAATGACTGACATGAGGAATATGAAGAATACCTGCCATCCCAAATGACTATAATTGTAATCACCATCTGGTTCTCCATAGGAGAACTGCAATTTTCTGAAATAGGGGATGTAATCAAGTTCATCACGGTGGCGATGCAACCAAACCCCAGAACAGGTAGAAACTATTGTGCACAAGGCAACAAGAAAGGCCGAGAGGTAGAAGATCTCCCTGTTCATATGGGTCTCCAAACGGCTTCTCTTTGATGGAGCACCAGAACTGTTGAGCATCACCTTGGTTTCACGGCCAGTATAGACTGCAACACCAATCACCCAAGCTGTGTTCTTGATCTCACAACCACGAAGAACAATATTGGAGGGACCAAGAGATACCCGCTTCCCATCAATCACCATGTTTCCCAGAAAACCATATATGTTCCTATTAGGACGCTCACACTTGATCTGCCCAATTATAACTTCCTTCTCAATCATCTTCGAAAGGGTCTCCTGCTTCGCATACCGAGTCTTCAAATTCGATTCTCCATCCAAATTGAGAGTCTGAATGTAAGCAACACCCGTGGGATCACTGGTGGATAGCAATACCATGTCACAGGGAAGAGTCTCATTCGAGTAGACCCTGAGGATCTCTCCAACCTGAATGTCCTTCCATCTCTTTTGCTGAAACTTCCCATTTACCATAACTGATGCGAAACGGTTGTTCTCAATCCTATCAGACCGGTGCCTCCTCCAATCCTCATATGCATCTTTAATAGCAGTAACGAGAAGGACAAAGGCCAATGGCATGATTGAAGCTCCTCTACCGAACACAGCCAGCTGAGGGAGCTGATTGAGGATAGCAATCACAAGAAAATATATGTAGGCAACACGGTGAAATTGTTCAAACAGGTTTCGGGGTAAGAAAGACAGGACAGAATACTTGCTTGTTTTGATCGAATTTCTTGCGAATTCAAACTTATTGTTCGTCTGCTGAGGATCATTGATGTGGATGAACCTGGCCTCCTCGTCTGTAATCTCCTTCTGAGACGAGCTATACCCCTCAGATTCAGCACCTCTCGACCCATATCGCACAGGCTTGGATCCTGAACGCCCATAGCTTCCCTCTCCGGCTGAGTTCCTACTGGAGTCTTTGGATAAGATAGACAGACTTTGCCAAGAAGAAGACTCTGTTACAGGGCCAGGGTTTTGTGGATCAACAGCTGGGTTTGGCTGGTCCATTACAGAAACTGCAATGGGTGCTATAACCTGCAAATTTAAACTTTGGACAGATCAGAAAAGGTGGGTATCGAAAGAATACGGTGTAGGGAAGTCGGAGGTTGAGGAGAGACGATCAATAGAAGCAGCTCAGAGGCCATGATCCGAAAACTAGAGGCCCCTGAGCAGCAAAGGAACTAAAAATTCTAAATTCATAAAGTACCCAAGTTCTGATTACTCAATCCCCTCTACAAATTAGCAACAAAAAAAGAGTATTAACAAAAACAAAAACAACCCAGAACTCAATAGGAAGCAGAACAGAGAAAAGGAAAAGGGTCTTTCTTCTCTCCGCCTCCTCCTTTCTGGTTTTTCTTCTTAGTACAGTTGGAAACAGTAAAGATAAGTCAACGACTGAGAGAGAGAGAGAGATGGAAATATACAAAGAAGAGAATAACGCGGGAGGCAAATGGGAGAATCGTGCGGGGATCGAAATGAGGATTATGGGAAGCAATAACAAATAACAAATAGCAATAAATTAGAAAAAAAAATAAAAAATCATCCACAGTGATGAGAAAAGGGAGGGAAGGAAGGTGTTCTTTGTTTTGGCTTCTAGAAGAGTAAGAAAAGGAATCTGTTAAACTTTTTCCTACTTGCTGATTAAGGATTATAAATCTAGAAGCAGGAAAAAAAGGGTTTAAGTAAATTCCGAAGTCAGAATTTGTTAGCGCTTAAAATTTCTGGGTTTGACTTTGACGACATTATTTTTCCACAATCGACACGTTCACTCCTAAGAAATATTTAAAAAAAAAAAAAAGAAAAAAAAAAGGATAATACTATTTTTGAAACGTTTCTCTAAGGTGTTTCGTCATCATTTTCAAATTATGACCTTCAACGAACCTCATTTCCCCCTTCCCTTTGTTCACATCAGTTTTTTCACTCTCTTTCGCTCTCACTTCGTAATTGTCACCGGTGATATTCACCTGTTGGAAGGATTCCAACAAATACTATATTAAAAAGTATATTTTAATTGAGAGTCGTTTCGTATTGATATTGGTTAAGATCGATTTAGATACCTAACTTATCCAGATCAGATATCGCATCGGTATCAAAGATAAAATCATGAAAAACAAAATCAAAATCTCTCTATAACTTGGTTCACTTACGTGATACATTATTTCTTAGAAAATGATTAAATAATTGAGATTCGAATTGGTAATTCTAGTTTTTGCATAGATAAAAAGCCATGTTGATTGTTTATCTATCTAATTTCGAATCGAAATTATATCATATGGTTTGCTTGTACGTATTAGATTTCGTTATAAATCTTGTTCAAAATTAATCTGATAAATGAAAAGTGGTACAATAGTTTTGAGATAAAAATTAACTCATGTCAGAGATTAGGTGGTGGATGAAATGTCCAAAACATTTGAAGTCTAGGTAAGTATATTCATCTACCGGCACATATGTTTTGGTAAAATTTTATAAGTCACCTTAGCCATAGATTTAGGTGTTAATATTGTTTTCACTCATACTAATATAACATCAAACGATATCGATACAAATAAGTGGTATTGATAATAATGGAAGGTACAATGGTCCATATATTAATGGTATTGGTATTTTTATATATATAATGGTTTGAGCAGATCCAACACGGCCGATTCATTCTGGTATCAGTATTTTGATTAAGACCGATACAGGCGTACAGCTACCACCGATACAGTATTATAAAACTTTACCCTAACCACCCCCACCCCGCCTCCCCCTTGGAAGCTTTGACTTTGAACATTATAGTAAAGCAGGGAAAAGTCAGATTGGTCCAAAAGTTGACTGATGACTACACATAGCAGCCTCTAGCAAGAGTTGATGGGTAACCGAATTTTTTTCTTTTTTTCTTTTTTTAAATAAATATAAGTAAATTTTAGATGTGATATTACATGTTTTTGAATTATTATTATTATTGATGATGATGAGAAAAATTTCCATGCTTTTGTTTCAATTTAACTTCAATTCTAATCAAGCAGAGCAAAGGGTCACTCTACTTAGAGGTGTCGATACCTAAATCGAATCGGTAAAATCATCCTAGACTGAGTCAATTGAACCAGAATCAAATCGAAACAAAGGTTTATTGGGTCAGTTTCAATTTAGGATATTGTAACACCCTAACCTGAACCGAAATCAAATCAATAAGAAATAAAAAAAAATAGTCCAAAATTCATTAAAAATCTAAGTTTTTTTTTTTATAAGTTTATATGGAAATCAAACCCAAAACAGACAAAAAAACAAAACCAACCTGATTACAAACTCATACAATAAACCAAAGCCAAACTAAAACCAAATCGCACCGAAACCAAAACCAAACCGAAACTAAATTTTTTTTATTGGTTCAGTTTCAGTTTCACCATTCTCACACTAAAATCGATTCATCCCAAATCAAAACCGACCCATTGACACCCATAATTCTACCCATTTTAGTAGAATATGCGAGATTAATGCCCCCTAAAACCTAATACTTTTATTTTGTTCCACTTGAGACTGCATTTTGGACAAAGAATCTATTTCGATAATACATATCAAACACAAAAGTTTCTTCATCAATTGAGTTGAGAATTCAGCCTAATATTTGATGACAAAGCTGCCATTCATATCTTGGATGAATTATCATCAACAGTTCTTGCTAACTTCTTCACCATTGGTTTGAAAAGTAATGCGAATTAATGTTTAAAGACTAATAATTTATGTTATTCTTTAATTTTCTCTTGAAGGTGGAGTTTATGATATTCTCTTGTGAAATAATTGTATCTCTATCCAAATATGTGTGGATGTTAACAAGTAACCCTTCTTCTTTGGGTTCAGTGGTCCCTACCCACGTCATGAATTATAAATTTAATTAATTAAATAATACAAAATGATTTTGTATGAATATATTCATCATATTAAGCCAGCTGATAAAGATATTCGCTGGTTCTCCCATTACATGAAACGTGCATTATATAATATAATAATTTCTTCCCCTCTTTCTTAGTCATAGTCCGTGTTTGATTTTTCAAAGTCGTTTCTTGAGAAATAATTTTCCTCAAGGATAAGAAGAGAAGCTTCTAGAGTTTTCTCAATTTGAACTGACCAAAGCTCATTTCTTTTGTAGCCTTCATCCTTAACAATTGATTAAGCCTATCTTGAACCAATAAAACTAATCAAAAAAATTTGGATTGAATTAAATCAATTTTTATTGGATTAGTTTTGGACTGAGGTATGTTGAAGTTGGTTGAAAATCGATCCAAATTGAACCGATCAATAACTAAACTGATAAAAAAAAAAAAATTATGAGATTATAAATTGATGAATTAATTTTTCATTTTTTACAATATTAGTAAGAATATTTCTTATTGTAAAGGGAATTATTACAAATCAATGAACATGAAATTATGAATAAAGAAATCGATTCGTAAATTGTAAAAGTGCTTCCATTGATTTTTTTTTTTTTTTTACCGATTGATTTCCTTGTTCACTATACAAAATTAGTTGAATAGTTAAATGAATGATTTGATAATAGGGTTCATTTTGTGATTTCAATATTAGTTATATTCTTAGTAATTGGTTATCCATTGGTTTCAATATTAATTATATTTCCTTTACAGTGATAAAACATGATTTTATTATAAATTTAAAATATTTTCGTCAAATCTTTTATCATTACAGGTTATGAATATTAGATTGCATTATCGTTCATGCCCGATAATAATTCGATCTCAACCAATATTAACACGATATTGAAAAATTGAAATAAATCAAAATCAAATCAGACCAAAACCAAAATCGACAAAAAACCGAAATTTCTTAATGGATTGGTTTTGATCTCCCTCTTAGGTTGAAATTGGTCCAATCCGGCCGAAACTTAACCAAACCAACTGATTGACAACCCTACTCTCACCCATTTATGACCCTTCGTGCAAGTTTAACAATTATTTTTATTTTTTGGGAAAAAGGTTGGATATACTAGTGGTATATACCTAAATCTGTATCTGTGTCTCTCCTCCTTCAACCGTGGTATACTTAACCTCATTTTTTTTTTTTAATTTATTATTATTTATGGTAAGAAGATTGAAAACTACTAAGAATATATACAAACCAGTCTCCCTCAGATAAGGCAGCATTGATTGAACTCAACAAACACTTCAAAACTTAAATATTTGAATTTAGATTAGTTGGTATTGAGATTTGTCTGATAGCATACAGTGACCGCTTTGACTATGACCCCTTCAACATCACTATTATAAAATCCTTTTTTTTTTTTTTTTTGATAGGACGTCGTCATGATCTAGATGATTAATTTCCTTTGATAGGAGGGTAGTTTCATCAGCTACACAATTCAGCTAGACTACCATTTATGTTTCATTTGTCATAAATGAATTACTTATGATATCAAAAGAAGTAATTTTATAATTATAGAAAAGAATGAAAATAACAAACAATCATACGATGCGATAAGATTTACGTGATTCGATAAGATTACATATCTATATTCACCATGAAATGATATGTTTTACTATTGCTATATAAAGGTTACTATCGCTCTTCGCTCGTTTTCATGCTTTTCTCAGATTGATTGCAACAAAAGAACCTTTTTCTACAAATTTATAATGAAACTCTATATAAGTAACTTAGTGATATACTCATAGAAGCCTTAAAAATAATTTCTTCAGAATGCTATCATCCGCGAACTCCCGCCATAGATCTATCAGTCCGTTGAGACTCTAGTAGCAAAGATAAATACATGCAAGATGAGCCGAGTTGTCCTAGTCTTGAAGTCTTGGGCTTTTGGGCATCTTAATGGCACTCTGGAATTCATCTACAAATGCAAACAAAGGAATACAACACATCATACTCCAACAATATCAAGTAATTTTATTTCAACCCATTAATTAAATCTTTCATTAGTAATGAATGTCCTTATATGTTTGTTAAAGTTCCAAATGAGAAAAGCATGCATGGTGGCTCAAAAGAATATGGATTGATTGGCTATAGTTATCAGATTAGAGTCAAAATTAATTGTTATTAGCAATGAATGACTAGATCTGTTAGTTATCTTAGAATTGTCAGATTAGTGTGAACTTCATTCATATATGAAGAGCCTGATTCCCATTTGTGGGCTTTTTAAATGGATCTTTATGAGTAAAGAGAGAAATTTCTTCACTCTCATGATCGAGTTTTACTTTTTATCACCATTTATGGAAATTATAGCCATAGGCCGCAGATAAGAAAGCACTAAGTGGATGTTGACCTAATAGTTTTGGCTCCTCTCCGATTTGGGCATCTAACCATTTATCTTTGTCACCTATTCAATGGTTGGGAAGACTTGAACACATACCTGAGATACATGTCCAAATCATTCCAATCATTGAAAGATTGGGAGATAAATTGTTGGCATTGGAGAGGATCTTTTTCTTTCTTAATGAAACCAAATTCTTGAATACTTCTTCACCCAAAACTAACGAGCTCTTGCACCCAATATTTTTAACCACCTCCCACATATTCAACGTGTGGACTATTTGGGCTTCCAACCATTTACCTCCCACCCATCCAACGGTTGGGATGACTTGAACATGTATCTTAACACTTGCCAACACCTAAGATTGCGTCTCCAAATCATCCAAACTATTTGATGAATGGGAGGTAAATGGACTCAAATCCTCCATGGCTAGCAATGAGGATCCAACGGTTGGGAGGGCCCTGGCATGCACCCCAGTCGTTGGATGCTCACTGCCACTCGCTGCCTCCCCATAAAAATATTTTGTATGAGATAAATGGTTGACATTGGAGAAAATCTTTTTCCTTTCTTAATGAGAACAAATTCTTTAATATTTCTTTAGCCAAAAATAACGAGCTCTTGAACCCAATGACTCTTTGAGCTAAACTAGGTAAGTAAATAAATAAAACCCTTTTATAATTCCTTTTCAACGCTTAGATCAGCTAGGAAGAAAAATTTACTTTCATATAAGCCGCTAAAAAAATGCTACTTTAATTCTTGGTGATACATTCTCGAAATCATAGTAAGTTCAATTACCACCAAACGAAAAAAAAAAAAAAAAGTATGTAACAAACATGTAAATCTTTCAACAAACACAATAATAGCATCTAAAATACAAATTACTTAAAAAAGAAATCTTCAAACTAAAAGTTTAAAATAAATGCAATATAGTGGTTAAAATACTTAATCCCCATCATACATCCCATAAGATTTTCATAAAGCAAATCAATGTATCAATCACATGATCTCATCAAAAATCGTATCAATTACATGATCTCGTCAGAAAAATTATATCAATAACAAGATAATAGGAAAAAAGATCCCCAAGATATTGGAGTGCACATTCTATCCTACGCCGTCTCATATATTTTATCTCTTTTAATCCTTGTTGATATGTAGATAGTTCTCTTCAAAAAGAGGAGGGTTTCATCAAGCACACAATCAAGGCAAATTAGTGTTTATATTAGATTTTTCCATGGTCAATAATTAATGAACTATAAAATTAAAATGAATAATCTCATATCAAATAATCAACCCAAATAAATCTTTCTTTATAAATGAAGTATGTCCTTACGTGTTTGTTAAAAGATCAAAAAGAGTAAAAGCATGTTTGATCAAAAGAATATGGATTGATTGGTTACATTTATTAGATTAGAGTCAAAATTAATTGTTATGACCCATGAATGACTAGGTGAGTTAGTTAACTAGGTATGTTAGATTAGTGTGAACATCAATTGTATATGACATAAATGATAATATTTTGATTCTCATCGTTGTACTTTCTAGATGGATCCTTATGATTAAGGAAGAAATTTCTTTTCACTCTCATAATTAACCATTTGCTAATTACTAACATTGGCAAATAATAAAAGAAAGTTTCTTCGCTCTCATAATCTAGTTTTACCACCATTTATATGCAAATTATTGCCATTGGCAAATAATAGAGGATTAATTGGATGTGAAACCTGAAGGACCTAATAGCTTTTAGGGAAGAACACCACCTTGGTCGCATTGCTCTTGTATAAGTGTGAGGGCCAAAGAGGGCACATGGGGGCATCAATAGGATACATGTTATTTAAATTTCAAAGGGGTGGCATCATTCATCCCTTCCCCCCTTTGTGTAGGCATAGGGCCTTCACAACTAAGTAGCGTTCTTTTCCCCAATTTTTTAATTAGACTAAATTCTTTAATCTTCCTTTGGCCAAGTGATAAGAGTAATCAGTCCAATAATTCTTTAAACTAAAATTAATTTGGTAATAAAAAATAAAATCCTTTCTTCTTTCTTTTTCAACTCTTGGATCAGCTTTGAAGAAAAAGCAGTTCCCAATAATTCTTTAAGCTAAAGTTTGGGAACTAATAAAGTCCTAGCTCTTAGATCAGCTGGGAAGATAAAGCAGATCCCATCCCTTTTGGGTTTTCTTAACTCATAGGTCAGTTAAGAAAACCCAAAAGTAAATAATAAGAACAAAAATTATTAGTGACATACATGCATTAGTGCACAAAGGCAATATCGGCTGTGGCATCCTTTCTTACCAATGAAGCTATTGATGAAGCATGGGATACACCCAGCGCTGGTTTGATACTTTGATTCTATTGGTCTATCCAACCCACTAAACCATCCTTGGGTTGACCAGTCCATCTCATCCCTGATTAGCTCATCCACACTTTAAAATCAATTTAGGTTAGTTCCGGTCGGTCCATGGTATGACGCGTAGCTTATTTAGACAATCCTCTCGATATCTAACGATCAAAATTGTCATATCAGTCTTTCACATGGCAAAACTAATCATGCTAGTTAAGAAGATTCTTTCCTAAACAACCATGTGGGAAAACTACTTTGCAAACAATAAAGTAGAGGAAATAAAGATTCTATACATCTTATGCGGAAAAAACATGACACCTCACCCACCCCTATTCCTTCCACCAAAGAGAAAAAGAAAACTCATTTCATTCATTTTATACAAACTAACCCAGAAGACCAGAAGAATCTATCCTTTGAACATGTCATGTTGCAACCTGTTGCATTGGGGATTCCAATATATTAAGCTCATATGGGCCTTTTTTAATAAAAGGACAAAGGTTTCCTACCTGGTCCCCTTACCTAAATAATCTTAAAAAGCTGCCACATGATAGATTAAATAAGACCCAAATTTTATGGACACATAGACTCATAGTTCCCTTCCCTTGCTCACATGTTTAGTTTCAATCGAATCAGAATTTGCCAAGTGGCAAAATAAAACTTCCAAAATCTAAGATTATAGAAGAGAACATAATGGTGGTCAAAGCATCGTACAGAAGCATACCAATACACGGTGGAATTGATTGAGTTGTACTTAAAATTTTAATGTGGCAAATCCAAACCATGTCCTCTCTATCCAACCATTGGAACTGCCAAATCATCCATCTAAGTGGCTCAAAATGATGGACTGTTTAGGAAGTCCTTCCACTAGATTGTAAGAGAATAGGAAAAACAAAATTGGCTGTGAGATGAAAATGGGTCGCAAACAAAAAACACCCTCAAATTGAACTCAAATTTCAATACCAAAACATTACCAAAATGGGAAAAATTCACTTCCTGGTCCAGTGTTGATATGCTTATCTTAGTAGCGGGCCACCTAAAAATGATTTTGCAATTCCAACTGTTGTTATACATAGTGGATGGTTTCAAATATCCCAATTATCAATTTTCATAAACAGATTCAACCTCCCTTGTGTATTGGTGGCATGCATCCCCATGTAAGTCCATGCATCCGTACGGTACTAGACCACTATTGTGTCACTCTCCCATAATCCTAGATTTTCAAAGTTCTATTTTACCATTTAACAAACGCCATTTGAGCTAACATATAAGCAGGGGACTTTTTGAAAGTACTGTTGGCCCCGAAAGTTGAGGATGATCTTGTCCTTTGATTTGGAATCTTTTATCTTGGCCGTTAAAGTAGAGTCTTTGATCTTGTTTGTTGATTTGGAATCTTCAATGATCTCACCACGGCATTCTATGTGTCTAAGACACTGTTTTCCGCAAAGACTTTATCTGTCCACAAAACTTAAACCCCATCTAACATGCCACATGGCAAGTTTTTAGACCAACCAAATAAGCTTATCTAGTCATACCGACCAGATATACTTTACCTACCAAAATCTGTAGATCCTATAAGGTTATGCCATTACATCCTTTATTTATTTGCCTCGCAGCAATTGGTTACATTGAAACCTAGCAAGCAATGGGATCCAAACCCATCTACAGATTCAACTAGAGGTCTAAGCCCACCTGGTCATTTTTGGGCTTGGGCTTGGGCTTGGATTTTCAGTCTACAAACTGTGTCAGGGACTCAGGGTTGGGAAGACCGCAGAATGGCTGGACCTGAGTCCACACTCAAGTAGCATACTATTCATGTCCTTGGCAAGTCAGAATTTTCTTTTGGCAAATGATGAATCATCATCGAACACTTTATTTACCATGATACCATTCTGATAACTTCAACACATGCCCCATTGGCTCAGACTACAAAAGAAGCCAGTCCATAAATATCAAATCATTTAAAAATGATGGGGGAAACACAGAACTTTCTCACTCCTCATCCACATTCTACCATACCATCATGCTTCTGCCAACCACCACTCCTCTTAACAATATATAGTGGAAGAGTAGATGTTCCAACCTAAACTCCATTTTTTTATCATTCACCAATCATGGCAGCACCACAAGTCTCTTTGCCAGTTCAATCTTCAACTTTGTTAGGTCATTGCTGTTTTCTGGTTTCATTACTAGATTAGTCAAGTTCCAACAGTTCTATACCAAATTTGCATGGTTTATCAACACCAACATTGACATATTTGGTCAGAGAGTCTCTCTCTACCACACGGGTAATAAATCAAGACTGTTAAAGTATTCTGGGAAATATGAAGGTTTGTTAGATGGATTGATGCCATCTTGGATAAGCTCAGAATAATTGGTGCGGTGAGATGTGTGAGAGTCCAGAGGATGGAAAATGTAGAAACTGCTGGGTTCTGCAAAGTGCTTTCGTTTTGTTGGAAATGAGTACTGAAGAATTGGAAACAGCTTTCTCTGTGTTTGATGAGAACAAAATGGATATCTAGATGCGAATGAGTTGCAGCATGTCCTGAACAAGTTACATGTCAAAGGTGTGGAGGACTGTGAGAAGATTATTACAACTTATGACTTGAATGACAAGGGTAGGATAGATTTGCTTGAGTTCAATAACATGATAGAAAATGTAAATTAGCTTTGCTTTCAGTGAGTGCTTTTATCATCTTCTCCCCCCACCCCAAACTTTTAACAGCGAATGCTGTTCAAAGGTAAATCATGACATAAAAACCTCTAAGAGCTGTTTGTGTTTGTAGCAGTATCGGAGTATCAATGTAGTGTCAAATTCCATCACTGCTGAAAATGACAGGATTTTCACTTTGCAGCTTATTTAGATTATCTTCAAAGAAAGTAACAATTTCATTCTGTTATCTTAAACTAAGCATCGGGCATAAATAAGACTGTTATCATATAGGCATAGCCGCATAGCACAAGGCATAAATAATGTTACTTGTGTTATGTAGCAATGCCATATTTTCGACAGCGAACTTTCCATATGATAATGCATAAGATAGAGAAGGAAATTGGAATTGACATTTCACATAAGAATAGGAGTGTCAGTAGCAAACATTACTTTACTCAAAATAGAAACAGGACAGATGCATGAAATGGCAGGTCAGAGAAATGGCAATGAATTTAGCAACAGAACAGATTCATGAAATGCGTTCAAGTGTTTTGACAAACAACAAACATGGTGACTTGGCATTCATGCAATTTCTGATACAACCATATCATGCAAACTGTAATCACCAGTTTAACTTGGTGTGTATGTATGTGTGTGCATGTGTCTTGTGTATTTATGCTGCAGACCATGATTTACCCATTTGGCCCAACCAGATATTTCAAAGAAATCAAGTGTCTTTCATTATCAAGGAACTTGTATGAGCACCAAAAAAGAGGGGGGAGGAAGGGGGAAAAAAAAAATAGAAACTTTCTTCAAGTTTCAACAAAAGAAAAAAAGAGGTCGACTTGTTTGTCTCTATACTGTCCTTAAGCGCAAATTATGGCAGAGAATTAAAGGGTACACAATTTAGCGAAATTACACTTTCAGACACTAATTTCTCTCCACAACTCAACTATAACAATCAATTTCACAAAAAAGAATGAACAACATTAGTAAAAATATTACATTCTAAACATTATTGATTACATACAGAGATTTTCCCCAAACAATCATGAAAAAGATATGTTTTATTTGACCTCAATTCTCAGGATACTACCCTGGCTTTTTAAATTGTAGCTTCTGGATTATTTGCAGGGCTGTCAGCCTCTAGTTTAACCTCAGGTTCTCCTGGTTTGATTGAAGGGTCCACATTCTGAAGCTTTGAAACCCGAAACATCGCTAGATGGGTATCCCCTTAGACCACAGAAAAGAAAGCCACTAATCTCAGTAAATATGGAAATTCAAATATTAGTTGAACAACTTAAACATGATTAACATCTATTAGAGGAACAGAATTTATAACCTAACGAGACACCGATCCAGGGCTTGCAGGTGGTTGGCACTTCTCCCTTTGGAGAGTGCTTCAGGGACATGGTCAGTGGATCAAGTCCCATTGACGGCACCTAAGTTACAGAACAATTCTAATCTTTCCAGTTTCCCAAAAAGGTGTAGCCCTCTTCCACCCCCCCCCCCCCAAAAAAAAAAAAAAAAAGTTCTGGCCTCTCGGTGGGTCCTTTCCTCGACTCCTCTGTGGTCCCTTGTATGTCTCCTCGTGGGCCCATTGCACTAAAAAAAATGATACACCACAAACATGGCCCACCTCTAAATTCCTCCAGGTCATTTTTTATGGGCTAACATATTAGATGCATAAGAAGTCTATGACCCACAATCATTGCACCAACATTCCCAATCCAAACCATCCAATTGTAATATGTAGAATCTTGCAAGGACCACTATCCTTAATGTTTCATACATCAAAGAATGCCACCACAAAAAGTAAATTTGGGGGTGGGAAAAATACAGTTCTGGATTGGGTATAATTTGAGATGTCAGAACACAGTTAAAACTTTAGTGCAGTTAAAACTTCTAAATTATTTTATATCTCTCACAAAATATATTGCCCAAAATTTTGAGCAAAGGCTTTTCCTTTCAGCATTTCACCCCTTTTTGGGTTGAAGACAAAGATTAGAATATGTTTCTAGAGCCTTTATAGGCAATGAAAGAAACACATATAATCAGGTCAGAACAGGGTATTGCAGTATTGCACCCTATAAACTTGACAAGTATATTTAGTTTGAAATTAAAAACACCAAAAAAATAAGGCCCAATTCAAATTAGGGTATACCTTGGAGTTGTTTGAATGCAGAAAATAAAAAACTCCACTTTGTACTTCACTTGAGAACCAGATGCTAGTACTTCAAAACCAGCGTTTTATTTGCAATTATGGATGGATTGGAATGGGCCTTATACTGTTTTGGTGTTATACTCCACTGTGCTTTCACTTAACCTTTTGATACTCTAACTAGTTCCTGTCTAAGGCTAGGTATTTATTTTCTTCCCAAACTAGCTGTACTTTCTTTCTTTCTTTCTTTCCAGTTACCCGTTCAAACCATTGAGGGGCTGTGTGGGGGTTACCATCAACTATAGTTTGCTAATTCACAAATAGTATGCTTATAATGCACATATGAAAGATTTTTCCAAGAAAAAAGTTTTGTTTCCCAACTTAATGATATGGAAAGTACTCATATGTTATGATTGTTGGGGACAAATGCGCAAACATGAGGAAGAAATGTTGGTGGATGCAACTAGAAGATGAGTTACCGAATGTAATACAACTGCCAGGTGGTGCAGTGCTGACTGCACCTGGTTTGAGCCTCTTTCCATCAATGAATGTTCCATTTGTGCTGTCCAAGTCTGTAACCAAAAGACTTTCCATTTTCTTCTCAATTCGGGCATGCAGACCAGACACTGTTAATATCAAAGAAAAAGTAAGCCCTGCTGAACAAATAGTAAATTCTGTTGTGGAAGTGTCTCATGTCCGTATTGCACCAGTCATGAATATGTACTCTGTGATACAAACGTGCAGAATATGAGCTGTATACATCAACCAATCAGGACAAAATGCGACCCAGGAGAACTCAACTAAAACTGAATCAATGGACAGGTGTCACCATCATCTGCATATTCTAAAAAAGATGATGGGAACATGCAACATGGAGATTTCAACTATCCAGACTATCTAGTAGTTTTGTGTGGTGGTCAACTGCAAGTCAAGAGAAAGTCCTATCAGCTAAACTTTGTTTCAAGGAGGCGCTGGGTCAAAATATTGGTACACTGACAAAACATTGATGACTTTGGAGGATCATGTTATACCTGTTGCCACGGGAATCACCATATCTGCTTTATCAGGAAGACGGCCAACAGTGACAACACTCTGCAGAGTGACCAAAAAAATGACCATTTCACATAGTCCATCACATGAAAATATTATAAGCTGAAAATAGAAAGTACTTACAGATGCTATCTCAAATGCACCTGGCATTGGAACTTGGAAACCGACGTGCCTAGAATCTCCATCTCCTGTACCAAGATAAATAAATTGATGGATTATGAAATATATAAGATTTTCCAAGGAAAAGTAATATGTGCTCAAGTATAGATTCCCCAAGTGCTTGCCCTTCCTCTTGCAGAAGTTCTATTTACTTTCCCTGAATTAACTTTAATTATTAGATTGGACGACCACAAACTCACACATACACAATGAGACAGAAAATAATGCTTTGAAACCCATAACTCTTAATGCTTGCAGAATTTAAGTAGTTTTGAAACAAGCACCTCTTACATAACTTAAATTTTATTTTATTATAAGAAAGGTCCATAACTGTAATGTTATTTATTTAAGAAACTCAAGCATTCGTCAACTGTTGAAGAAACTAAAAATGGGAGAACATCTAATCTTCTGCAAATAAAACCATATTTCATTAAACTATATTTCTCAAGAAAATAGCTACTATATAAAATAAATCAACGTGAACCAAGTCAAACTTGGAACAGATCCCATAAAATATCCATACAACCTTTGTCTATGACCACAACAACCTAAGAAAGTGTAGGAAACTTTGGTATAGGATGCAAGTTCACACACGTCTCATGTTCTACATGCCAAATATGGATCTGATAATGTACAATGTCATGATTATCCAATCCACACGAGTTCTGTATCTAAGGTCCCAACCTGGTTCGACTAATATCCCCTCCCCCTTCCGAGTTTGAATCCCATCTAAAGCTTGGCATATTTTCATTTCATTAAACTAACGAAACAGACAATAGAGTAGATGTGAACACCTTACCATAATTCAGTATCATATGCTGGAATGTTCCCATGAAGGAACAAATTATCGTGTGGAAGGAAATTATAGACACGTTCTTCACTAATAAGTAACAACTCAGAACAGTCTTTAACTACAAACATGGTCTGAAATATCATTTTCAGTGTAGGCGTCAGTCCTTTTGCATATTGAAAATGGCGATGATTGCACTGAAACTTATCAAAACAGGGAAATAATGCAGAAATTTTGGGGATTTTTGTGAAACTTTATGAAAATGGTAAAAGTATGCTTTGATATTCCATGAAACAATATGAAAGGCATGACTACAGCACACCCATATATCAATTTATCCTACATATGTGAAAAATACAAAGGTAAAAATCGCATGTTTATATTCTCAAATATTCAATATCCATCCGATAAAAAGATATGCTTCCAAGTTTACAGCCACAATGGAACTGAAACTGCTAATACCATTTGCTACTAATGCCATAAGAGATCAAAAACACAAAAGGAGTCAGATATTATTCTGGGAAAAAAATATATATCAGAGTAAAAATGCATTAAAAATCTGGGGATTTACTGAATTTAAAATCTTCAACTGTAAAAATTAAGAAAAAAAATATCACTAATGAAATATTATTATAGTTGCACTCAGATTACGGAACCTGTGTTCTTTTTGTAACAGACATTCTTCAATATCCCAATGCTCCCTCCCTCCCTCCCCACTTTCCTCCAGATGGTTCTGGGTAACATTTAACTAAGTAAAATGATTTTGAAAGGAGGGGGGCAATTCAAAGCTACCAAGGCAATCCTTAAAATATTTTCACAAACAG
This sequence comes from Macadamia integrifolia, assembly GCF_013358625.1. Taxonomy (NCBI): domain Eukaryota; kingdom Viridiplantae; phylum Streptophyta; class Magnoliopsida; order Proteales; family Proteaceae; genus Macadamia; species Macadamia integrifolia. Next base: position 5,977,898 of record NC_056570.1, read on the forward strand.
ACTTCAACCTCCCACATTGGTTCTAAAGCAAAAGGGAAAGCTCAGAAGCCCAAATGGAATTCGACCTTGAATTCAGGATATAACTTACCTAACCAAAAAAAACAAAACAAAAGAAGAAAAAAAAAATGCAGCAAACATTCATATAATCCAACCAGTTTGCAATTTTTGGTGAAACATAAGATACTAACACACCTACAGGTTCAAGAAGCCATCTCTCCACGTTATCTGATGAAGGACTTTCTGCATCCGACGCATTTAAAGATGTGAGGTTCCTCCGTTGTCTTTCTATAGGCTGGAATTGCAACATCTTTCTTGAAGAGCACTTGAAGACCAAAGAAGTGGGTAGTGAATGAGAAGCAAAGATAGAATTCTGAGAATGGAAGAAAGCTGAAGATGGAAAATTTGAGAAGCAAAGTGGCTTTGTAAGCTTGAGAAAAGACCCAGACTGAACAGCTGTTGCCTCCATTTGTGAACTGTTTGAAGGAACTAGAAAAATCAGCCACGAAAGCGGCCATTTCTCCTCTTCTTCTTTATGGGTTTGTGTGGATAAAAAAGGGTTTTATTGTACATGTCAGCATAGAGGTGGAAAATTAAGTGGCAACCATTGGAGTGTGCTTCAGAAGGGATTGAGATTTCTAGATAAGTGCTATGACGATTCCCAACTGTTTTTCATGGCCAGAATCGCCCGAACCCTAGTAAAAACTGTACAAACCCTCAAATCGATTCCGATTCCGATTCCGATTCCGGTTGCTTGAACCCTGTAATCGCAACTCGATTAGGTTAAGGGCCGTTCTGGTTTGTGGGCAATTTGCCTCGACCTTACTCAACCCCCACCATTGAACCTATGGAAGTTTTCATCTCCCACCCCCACTTTCCTTTTTTATCCTTCTCTTGGTAGGCTGCTCTCTTTGACTCGTTAATCAGGTTTTGATGTTCCTACGGTCTTCAAATCATAACTTGACTCGGAGAGTTAAAAACTTGACTCAGAAAAATATAAAAAGATTTATTATTATTATTATTATTATTATTATTATTATTATTTAAGGAAAAATGGTGCTCCATGGTAGTGATCATAACCCCACCAGGTCAAAGCCTCTATACAGCAAGCAGTGCTTCTGTAGGACTAGCGAGCAAGGGTTTAGTTATTAGTATTGGTCTCGACTGACTGATATCGATACAATACTGATATGGGATCAGCTGTATAGGTCCGGATTTGATCAATGTTAAACCTATTTTTCATTAAAAAAATTAGGTTTCTTTGACAATTTTACTCCTTATATATGATACCCGATCTCAAATCGACCAAATTTCAGGATCGATCTCAGCCAATATTGATATGGCCAACGAATGACCACATTGCCCAGGCCCAGTGGGCCATTTAGAGTTTTCCATTTACGAACCCGTACAAGCATAAATTAATCAGGGACCTTTGGACCTGGGCTTGTCAAGAACCAGTCCAGACTTCAGAGTTCACACACATCCCTTCTTCAGGCATCTAAGTGCTGCAGGGCAACAGGCTTGGGCTGCTCCGAAGTGAGAGACATCATCTCAATATGATAGTAAAGGCACAAGACCCGTTATTAGATTACCCTAGGCTTTAAACCCGAAGCCCATCCAATACTGATATGGATCCCCGTTATTAGATTAAGCCTAGGCTTTCAAACCCGAGGCCCATCAAATACTGATATGGATCAGGGACCAACCCGTCATGAGTACTCAAATCCGATCAACTAGTCTAAAATCTTTTAGTTTAGGGGTTTTACTTTTTACCTTTTTTAGTTTTTATTTTATTTTATTTTATTTATTATTATTTTTTTTAATGGGTCGAAGGAAATGTAATTATTTAATGAAAAAAAGAAGCGTCAAGGCAGCGTGGCTTTTATACCTAGACACAAAATAGGGTGAAACCCCTTATGAAGGATGGAAATTCCACCCCTATTGATGTTTCCATGTACAGTCCCATTGACTCTTGCACTGATGTAGAAGCCACATTGCCTTTCATGGAACCCTCTCCCTTATTTAATTATATACGAAAGCGGATACAAACCCAAATGGGCGAAAAAAATATAAAACCCTAACATGCCAGAAAAATAAAACCAGATGAGCCAGAGCAGATATAACCCAACTTTAGGCTAGGAGTAGATGAGGGAGCAAAAAATCTCAACTTGCTTGCGCAAGGCCTTGAAAACCAAGCCTCAACAAATGGGCTACAGACAAACAGAATCAAGCCCATGAGTGATAGAAAGTTTACATTAGCCTAAGTTTGAGGCACGTCAAAGTTTACGGGCACAAAATAGAAGCCCAACCCTAGCCCATATCCTTCTGACTTGCCCAATCAGATATTAAAACCTCCACAGACCATCTTTACCGAGCATCTGTTTTCATGTAGAACACAAATTCATGTTAAGCTGGTCTCCAAGCCCATTTGAAGCCCAAGCCCATTTTTAGCATGTTGCCTTTCATCTTAATTAAAAAGAGACCACCTGTGCAAAAAAAAAAATATTGGTGCTTTTTTGTTTTACCATGTTAACAGGATCTTGTTTCTTACACTTTTTAGGTTCATACTCTTAATAAATAAAGGATTAGTGATCACTAAAAGGAACAAATACAACTTAATATTCAATATCATCCCTAGTGAATTAGGTCGTAGTGGCTTTGAATTCTATTTGTCCCATGTTCTTCACGACATTTGTCATATGCCCACTCGCAGCAGCAATATGTATTTATGATCTCCCTAGTTTACCAAAAAAAAAATTGTTTAATGGGGGTCATTTATTTTTTTAATGGTCAGATCTTTCACGGGAAAATAAGTAAGTTTAGAAACCTCTTTGATATTTCTTGAACAAATTCAACATTTCCCATGCAAGATCTCAATTAAAATAATATGCATCTAATGAAAAACATTAAAAAATCCAATATTTTTTACATTACTTGCATAAAGATATGATTGATCAATATTACCAAAATAAATGATTAGTCATCACAATACTTGAAATAATTATAAGATTATGTAATTGATTTGTAATATTTGATAGATACAGTTTTTGTTTTTTCATCTTAGGAACTATATATCACTTACATGTTTAGCTTTGGATTTTAGAAAACTCAAAACTTATCAAGCAAGAAATTTAAAGTCAATGGATTAATATAAGTAATATAATTAGGATGTTGCTAAAACAGTTGCATGGGTATTTTCATTTATTGGTCTAGTTAGTTAAGCACCACAAGTATTGTTTTGGGTATTTGTATGATTTATATGTTTTACCTAACAATGCTTATTCATATCTCAAAAAAAAAAAATTTTTTTTTTTTGACGTATCCATATTCTCCAATACGCATTCATAATCATTTTGTATAAAACGAATGAAAGATACTCCTACTGATTGTCAAAATTGATAAGGAAATCCTTAATAAATAAAATAATAACCTCCTATTTAAATATAGAGATTTCTTTCTGATAACTAAGGATGTACTAGAGCTAGGCATTGGAAAATTTGTTAATTAGATTTAGTGATAGTGGTTACTAGTTATGCACTTTATAGAATTAAATGGGTTAAGGAATAGAGATTATAATGAATCCCACTAAATGGCACAATTGGGTATCTGAGGGAGTAGATCACTACTGTACTGTGGTAATGCAGTTGTTGACACATCTACTTCAATGTCCAATCATTCTCAGATTGTAAGGCTATTCATAACTGTAAAGTCTGCAACCCTTTTGATAAGAAATTGTGGCACCTGATGTCTTGATGTGGAATTCTGCAGTACCAGTAGAACATTAATCAAATTATCTTGAAGAAACTGTTATGTGGTACTCTTTTTCCTGTTTCAACTTTCAGTGACCCCAAAACTCTCTCTCTCTCTCACACTTTCAATATATATATATATATATATATATATATATTGTTCTATGTCATCCCTTCAATTGAGTACACTCAATTGCAAATTCAATGAATGCAATCCAACAACCCCTAAGGATGTTCAACAAAAAAAAAAAAAAAAAGATGTTCAACATATTTAGACTAAACAACATACACTAGCCCAAGAGTCCCCAAAACAAGGGAATAATTCAGATATAATTTAAACAATTCTTCTTAAAAAAAAATATAATAAAAAATGAAAAGAAAAACACATAATTATTATTATTTTTTTATTCCTAAACTGCTAAACCACTACCCCTTTGGCCCTCACCCACCCCAATTAAGGAAAATCATCTAGCTGGATGGTAGCAAGGTTAATATAAATAAGAGATAGATAGATACAAAGGTGCTAGCATACCGTACTCCAGCAACTTAGAGAGCCTCTTTCTTTTGAATATATATTATTTTAATCTTCTAGATACCAAACGGATGGATATTTACTTGAAAAACTAAACCTTCTCAACAAATCAATAACCAAATAAACAGATGACGTGGGGCAATCTTAAATGAATATTTTCTATATACAAGTAGAGAAGCCATGTCAATTATTTAATCACGTTCTTTGTTATGAAGATAATGACTATGTTACAGTCTAATAAAGGAATCTTTAAGTCATTTTTTTTTTATCTCTCGGATGCGGAAAAAGTAAGTGCATATCAATTTGTTTGTTATGCTTTGAAGCTCATTATATATAATCTCGTTCTTAAGTACTTGATCAAGATCTCAAAATCACAAACAACTTCCCTGACAATGACCCATTCGGCGTAAACATAAGATTATATAATATTAGCCGACATTATTGAGAATTGAATTTTGGTCATTATAAAATGAGGTCGGAATATAATAGATTAGAGGAATTAATATAAACAATGATGCATGGTTATGAATTTAATATTGCTATTATTATCTTAATGTCTCTATCTAAGACATAAGCAAGTGTAGTTATAGGTATCTTCAAGTGACCTCATGGAAAGAGTAGACTACTTGAGGGTATGGGGAATGTACATTAATTAAGAAAGATAATTCTTTTCTCGACATCAACATAATCTTCTTTTTCCACTTAAATTTGAAAGTTTGTTTACTAATTTTGTCGATTATATTGAGTTAGGAGAAAGTTTGGAATCTTGAAAATGTGAATTGGGATTTGATAGGAACATGACTCAAGAATAAGACATTCGGTTGTTAGCTAACCGTATAACCTTAAGTATTAAAAAAATGGATTAAGATAATAATTAACTTGTATTTAACTAATCAATAGTTTAAGGGTAGGCAGGTTTGCCACATTACTTGATTCTCTTTGTCCATTCACGGGTTTTCAAACCTTCCACAATACTTTATATGACTCAAACTCCCAAAACACACGTATGTGGTTAAATAATAATAAACATCTTTGTCTAAAACACACATGAAGCATCTTGGTTAATTGGGTTTTTAAAATTTTTTTGGTAGAAGCATCTCTTGATAATTAACTATTAAATAAGCTCAAAATGTTATTAATTAAGCACAAAATCTTGACAAGTTTTCAAAGGAGATCACCGGCAAATGCAAAATAAAATTTAAACTAATACAACAGAAAGGGGGTGGAAGGTATGCATCTTACTTGGATAGGGATGTTGAAGTTTATAATTTAAAAAAATTGTTAATAGAACTGTTAGTTCCATGTTAACTAAATGAAGTAATGTTTAAAACTAATAATATAGTCTCCCTCTATCTGTTAGATGAAGAGAATTCAACTTGGTTTATCTCCATATCAGAAGTCAAAATTAATACTTAGACGACCATGTTGAGGGTACGATGTCTTGTTTTCCATCACTTACATCTAAAGGGTCAAAGACCTCCAGGCACACCCCGCACATTATCATTGTTGTTGCTGGGTCCTTATGAGTAGGGGTGTCAATGGGTCAGTTTGGCTCAGTTTTGGTCCGGATTGAATCGATTTCGGTGTTAATTATGCTGAAACCAAAATTGTACCAATAAGGAAATTTTGGTTTTGGTTTAGTTTCAGTTTCGGTGAGGTTAGGTTTCGGTTTGTCTTAAATTTCTTGTATCGGTTTGTAATCGAGTTGATTTTGGTTTTTGGTCCGATTTGGATTCGACTTTCCATACATATGTATACAAAACTATGCAAAATTTGATATTTTTAACAAATTGTGGACTGTTTTCCGTTTCTTAGCGGTTTGGTTCCAATTTCGATATGGGTTTTGAGCTGGTTTTTGTTTGGTTTCAGGTTCATCCAATTTTCAGTTTGATTTTGTTTTGGGTTTGCAATACTTCAAACCGAAATGACGCGATAAAGCTTCGATTTGATTTGGTCTAATCTATTATCGATTCAGTCCAACTGATTTTACCAGTTCGGTTTAGAGTTTGACACCCTTACTTACGAGGGTTCGAAGGCGATAGTCTACAAATTTATTTTGTTTAGGGATTATATGGATATTTTGTTAAATTTTATATGTATAGTTCATATAAATTTATAGGGAGGATTCTTTCTCTGTAAACAATTTCAGAGAGATGAGAACGAATACTCTTTATTCTTCATTGATAGTAGAACTGGATTTATCAAAATGCTTAACGCGCATATACTTTTTTCAAAGCTTCAAGAACCTAAGAGAGAGAGAGAGAGAGACAACAGCAAGTCTCTTATTTTCCAGGGGAAAAAGAAAACCACACTTTAAAAATTAAAATCCACAGGGTCGGCAAAAAGAAAGTCATTTTGATGTTGTGGCTGAACCTTGTTCATGCGATGACTCAAACAGTGATGGCTTTTGAAGTGGTTAGCCGCCATTTTCACAGGCGTGTCTGACCATCTAAGTATCTAACCATATCATAAGAACCTTGTCCACCTTCGGTCTTTCTAGTTTCTTGTGTTCCAAAGCATGTGCGTTGGACAAAGTATGGACGAGAGGCCAAGAAGAAGAGGACTCAGACTTCAGACCTGCCCACAAGCTTTTAGAGTACCGGCCGCCTGCCTTGATACCAATGAAAAAGATTTTTAAGTCAGATAGAGGACCCATATGGGGCTAGGAAGAGACTCGCTGGGCCACAGTCAATACTCAATACTCAACTCAACTATTACTTTATTTCAAATGGGCTAAAGGGTGAACGAGTGATTTTTCTAGGTTTACATTAGAACCCAACTTTCTAAGTGTCTATCACTGAATTAGAAGCTCATCCCCTTGTTCTTACTAGTCATTTGCCTAGTCATAGGATATATATATATATATATATATCTCTAAAGGCGATTCTCCACCTCTCGTCATCAGAACTTTTATATTCTTTAGATCATGTAACTAATTATTCAATTATGTATTTATTACGTTGATTTTTTTTTTTATTTATGGTTGAAGGTTATTATTGTCTTTTTGAACAAGTGGCATAGAGAAACACACGTGCGACAAAACAATATCATAAGTCATTTGGAGAGAGAAGGAGAGTGATAGATACAAAAAATGCTGGTGTACCCAGTTCTAGCAGCTAAAAGAATTTTCCCTTCTTTTATAGAAAAGTATGGGTATAGATAACAGTTCAACCAATGGGATCATACGGATTTACCCCATGTTTCTTTAAAAAAAAAAAAAAATGAAATCATCTTGGATTATTTTACACTTATATCTTACTAGTGGATTGATATTGGATCGATCAGGATCAGGGATCAATCTTAATCAAATCAATCCGATGTGATCAGGAGATTCTGACTTATTCAATATAACTTTTAAAACCATGGCTAGAGGACTTTTTCAAATAAAAAAAAAAGAGGAAGGTAGACGCAAGGTACAACGCTAGTATTATTATGCAATTTGTTTTTCTAAAAGGTTGGCCAGAGTCTAGTGGGGTATTCAGATTGGGACAATGAGAGACAAAAATAAGAGCAGCATAAGTAGTTCATTTCTATTTAAATGCAACCTAGACAGTAGGGTAGGGAGGTGGGTCTTCCAAATTATGTTAAAGATATGGGTCCGTTTGTATTTATCATACTTCATCATTTATTATATGTAGTAAAGATGATGTGAGGAAGAAAACAATATAGTACCACAAGAATATGTGATGATGTGAAGAAAAAAATAATATAGATGTGAGGAAGAAAGAAGAACAGAGGAAAAGAAAAAAACAGAGGAAAGTTGGTTGTTGTTTGGGGGAAAGAGAGGTGTTTGTTTCTAGATGGGCTTGCAAAGGGTCTAGTCAAAATAAAGCAGAATAAGTACTTGTGCCTTATGGGGGGGTGTGGGGTTGTGGGGCTGTGGGGCTGTGGGGCTGTGGGGCTCTGGGTCTGTAGGGCTGATGCCCTAAGCTAAGATGACCTCTTATTCAACAAAGGCTGCCTTTCATGTCTTTTAGTAGGAAAAAGGGACAACCCCAACCAACTCAGTCTTACAAATTGTGTAAAGGAGTTTGGATGTCTCCCTCTTTAACTCCTCTCCTTACACTAACAAATACCATGTTAGCTTTAGTGTGGTCACCCCCTCATCCTTGTTTCTCCCTTGATACTATGGGATTCATGTGGCTTGTGTGGTGGCCGACACTTCTTATGGGTCACTCTCAGGTAACAGTGATGTGGGAAGTTCCATGTACCAAATTTTTTGTAGGACCAAGACCTAGAGTTTCATTTATCTTTTTTCAAGATCTTATTTTGCTTTAGATCCATAGTTAGGTATTTTGACTCAATATACTTCCCGGTAATTTCATTTCCCTTTACAAATAATGAAGTTTGTCTATATCTTAAGCATGTTTAATATTTATTTAATTTTCAACAGTTACATAATAAAAATAATAGTGATAAAGTTTGATCCGTACTTCACTTTATAGATAGTTGGCATTAGCTTATAAATGCATGATGGTGAAATTCTAAAGCTTCAGAAATAAGAAGAGGATAGCATTCTTTAGTCATGAATCTAGATATGCTTACTTATGTTTTAGTATTCGATATTATATGTTCATATGATCTTCATGTCGTATTGTATATTTGATTTCTTTCAACGTTATCAAAACCTTCAAAGAGACTCAATGAGTTACAATGTTTATTTATTTATTTATTTATTTATTTATTTATTTATTTATTTATTATTTACATGGTGGATTCGTGTATTTAATTAAATTTAAACCAACTATCATCAACTCCCACCCTTGTTGATGGGGTTAAGAGACACTGAAATGATTAGAAATATGAGAATCTTAACTAATATCATCATCAACTTCGACTCTATTATGCAAGGTCTGAAATACCTTCTCATTCAGTCCAATCTCATTTATCTCCAAATTCTATAGCTAAAGATTGTTGGAGATTGACTACCATTTGCATATAACATGGGACCATAGAGAAAAGGCACTTTAGAGGTATATATATATATATAGGGGTTCAAGGTCTCATTAATGGACGTCTCCTATAATAAAGGTATTTAATTTTCTATGATCTTGATTAAATAAATGATATAGATTATGATCACACCTTAACCCACCTATTGTTGGCATGAGTCCATCCAATACCAAATTTAAAGTAACCCATCAAGTGCTACTTGCAAACCTTCGAAGTATCAAATTATGGTTATTATATATATACTTTGTTTGCACAATTCAATCACACAAACCCACATATCAACTCTTTTTTATAAAAGGAAATAATTATATTAATATGAAAATACATAAAATGCTAATTACATCCTTTGATGCCAACATCCTAAAGTATCATTCTCTTTAAACTATGGAACACTTGGGAAAGGCACTCTATATGAAAAAATAAATAAATAAACAACAATGATTATTCTTGCAAATTGAGATGATAAGCAACTTTGTTCAAAGTTTAATTCAAGTGCTCATGAAGTTGCAAAAATTGTGTTTGACACTTATATTGGAATGTTATGTGTTAAATTATTTAATAAAGTTGATTGTTTCTTAACTGTTGAAAAATCAATAATTCTTTCTCTTGTATGATAAGGGGCTCCAATATACTTATCCTTTAATCAACGTTTGTTGAATAAAAAACTTTAAAAGAGTTTTAAGATATAACATTAGGGAAAGGATTGAGAATTGTGCTACTTTTCTTGGAACGATTAGTGGCTTAACTGACCAGGGGGAGAGGGTGGGATGCAATGGACATGTGGATCATTTCTTAAAAGAGGGAGAAAGAGTGACCTAGGCTAAGCACCTCCTTACCGCGTCTAATCTTTTCATAAACAATAATGTTATTAGGTCTTTGTCAGGAGAAAAGATTCAACATCTCTTTAAGAGGATTTCAAAAATAGAAAAATATTGTTGTAACCAATGTTTGGTGAAAGCTAAATTGTAATTTTATTTTTACCATTTTTATGTAAAATATGAAAAATAAAAAATTAATTTTTTTTCTTTAAACAATAATAAGAAAACAAGAAATAGGATAAGGTATTTATAAAAGTCTTTTTATGCATCACTATGCCTAATGAAGTAAACGGCTTCATTATTTATCATTTGGTGATACATGAGTTAATCTGATCATTATGCAATGACACGCGCAGGGGATGAGCCCACTACACAGTGAGTCATTCTGATTCGATTCGGTTCATGCAGTGGTTCGACCACACACCCTTAAATTAAGTTCTTAAAGATATAAATATAAAAAAATAAATAAATTATGCATGTGCGGCTTAGGAGTGAGAGCCTGGAGGAGGCTTCTAGCTGTTGCAGGAGAAGAGGGGGAAGAGCGAGGAGGGGCGTGGGGAATGGGGATCCGTAAAACAAACATCTTCAAACTTCAAACTGATGTGCGTGCGTGCGTGCGTGCGCAGTGCATGTCTTCCATCTTGTTTATTATAGTAATTTTTTTATTATTTGGTAAATAAATAGTCTTCTTTGGTGATGGGGTTGGTGTTGTGTCGTCTAGGATACCGTGGACGTCCAACGTGATTTTATTCTTCTGGTCGGCTGCCCACACTCGTGTTCTGTAGAAGAAAACACGTGAGGGGGGGGGGGGATGGGCAGCATAAGAGGGCGGAGATGGAGCAAGCAGGGCTGTCGTAGGTGGTATATCTTTATTTTTATTTTTATTTTTATTTTTTTAAATATTGAATGTAATTAAGCGTAAATAATTTTCTAATATTTTTGATGATTTAATAAAATATATTAATTTTTTTCTAAAATTTGAGCAATTAAAGCTCCTTTAAGGCTTTAACGGTGCACTAGTCGTTAATGGCTTGACTAAAGCACGATTATGGCACGTTTAGCTCGATTGGTAGAAGCTCGGTTAAACCCTGAGCTCGACTTAGCCTGATTGAGTCTGACTAATTTCTTAAATAGGCAATTCACGATGCAAGCCTTTTGGCCCACCAGGCCAGACTGAGCTCGACTAGTTGACAACCCTTAATTGGCCTCTACACTCAAACACAAAAGGGGTGAAATGAATGCCCACCTCTCCTGAAAGGAGAAAATCTCGTACCCTGTTGATGCTTTTTGCATGCTCTCCCATTAGTCGTTGCGTGGTAACCCACATAGTAGTTTAATTGCTTAGCACGCGCAACATTACTCATAGATCAACTTATTCAAATAGGGATGAAAGCGATCCTTTAGTTCGCCTTATTTTGGCGTACTAATGCCCCACCCCTTTATAGAGTAAATCATAGAATACTCCCCACACTGATGTAGGAGACACATAATCAATCAAACGATCCTTCAATTCTACCAAAAAATAATATCAATCCAAACAATCTAAATAACCAGAACATCTAGCTCCCAGTGTAAGAAAATTTCCAACAATCGATGTGTGAAAATATTTTTTTTCCATTATAAAATATAGTGGAAAAGTTTTCCGAGCCTAAAGTATACAACAACCTTCTCCTTAAAAAATAAAAAAAAAAAAAATTAAAGAAAAAAAAACAATAGAAAAAGGAGAAGAATCGAACTTGAGACCTCTCTTCTTGGGGTTGAAATCGTCTGCAGTTCCGATCTCGTACAATTCCGTGCAATACCACCTTCAGGCGGTGACACGTATATTGATACCAATACAATGGTCCAGATCTGGTACAACTAATAAAATATTAATTCAGTGAAGAGATATTTAAATCAGATCTGAACCATTGTATTGATATCAATACACATATCACCGCTTGAAGATGATATTACACGAAATTATACGAGATTAAAATTACAGACGATTTTTTTTCCTCTTCTTGAGGCTCGTACCACAACTTCATATATATATTTTCTTCCTTTCTTTTTATGATCGTACCACAACTTCACCCACCCCCCATAAAGGTAATTGGGCAGAAAAAGCTAATCTCAAGTCTCAACAGACCATGTATTTTTCTCGTTTCTCTTTAGTTACACTGGGTCCCACACCGGATCTTCGGCGATTCCCCATCTCTCCATTTTTCCCGCTTCCTCCTGACAGACTTTTGCCTTTTCTTCTGAAAAAAAGAAAAAAAAAAAACTAAAACCCAATCCGTAACTACGGTTTTATAGGACTGGGCCAACAACGTGATGACCGTACACGTGGCATTGCTCGACACAAATGCACGTGCAACGTATTTCTCTCCATGCAAAAAGACAGAGGAATACAAGGAACGCGAAACGGTTTCTCAGACGCTAGCAAACAAAATGAGGGTCTTTGTTGCATTATTCCCTTCACTTCCCACCCCCCGTTTTCCAAAAGGTGGATGGGAAACGGAAAGAAAATTACAAATAAAGTCGGTAAAATTGGGGGAAATGAGAGAGAAAAAGTAGGCTTGGGTCTGTGTTCAACTCTCCAAATGCGTGACTTCGAGAGAGAGAGAGAGAGAGAGAGAGAGGGGGGAAAGACAAACCAAACTACGAAGTTGAAACGGTCAGGGAATATACGACAGACCTTACGTTTCCTTACTTTTTCTCACGCGTGTGGTAATGCTACATACCAATCCTCTCTCTCTCTCTCTCTCCCTAAGGGCTCTGTGTCAGGGATTTGCAGGTGATAAGACGAGAGGTCACGAGAAATTTCCTTCTCCTTATTTTTTAATTTTGTTATTTTTAGGGTGGTAATAACAATAGCAATAATCCTAATAATAATTACGTGTAAAAGGCGTTAAAAAACTGACGAGCGAGGCTGGCTGGGGTGTCCCTCTGACGAGGTGCAGTGTTCTTTGCAGAGAGCAGCAGATTTAGTACTATTACAGTGTTTACCTACTTTGCTTTTACTACGCAGTCAAAGTAGAAAACCATCATTACCGTTGAACACCACTTATCTTAAAGGGTATTTTCGTCATTTAACATGTACGAGGAATTATATGGAGGATATTTATGTCATTTTCATCATGTGTAGGATCAAAAAAAAAAAAAAAAAATAGTGATGATTTTATCTGTCTTTGTATTAAATGTGTTGCGTAGTTAAGAGAAGAAAAAAAAAATAATAATAATAAATTAAATATTTGATTAAATAGAAAAAAAAATTCTTATATTTTCTTATACAAGAAATTCAACATCTTTGAAATTCAATATAACCTAAGAAGCAAGGATAAGAGATTCAACATTATCCAAACTTGTCAAAATTTTTGAAACTGTTTTCATTAAAAGACTCAAATCTGATCAAATATCATCGAAACCAATAGAAATTAATAACATTTCCCTGAAATTGCAAGTTTGGACTGACATTTAGAAGTATCTGTTAAGAAAGCATTAGCATTTTGACTTTAGTCAAACATGGAGAGAGCGGATCTTGGATCATACCGAGATCCATTTAATGGAATAGTCAAACACGGTCAACAATCCATAGAGGGGAGAAGAATAGGAAAGACCGAAGACGGCCTTATCCAATTAAGTCTCTTCATGGAAACATAGTGTAGTGACTAAACTGCCCTTTAAAAATCAAATTTTACCTCTCGAATACAGACAAAGATTTTTTCTTAGGACAGTGAAAGTAACCCCCAACGGGAACCGTTGAGTTCGTGGCCAAACCATAGGATGGACCGTTACATAAAGTACAGCTGTCTTCTTTGTTTTTACCAAAATACCCTTTATCGGAAACGGCTGATTCTGTTTTACTTTTGTCAGATCACCGCTGCTATGTACGTCCTCATGACATGTCTGGTGTGTCAGAGGAGGGCAAATCTGGAAACTGAGCAACCACCGTTTCATGGGCTGTGGGACCCACTTGTTTAATGCTTTTTAACCAAATCTTAAGAAATCTGTACTTCTTAGGTGGCAATGAGATTTACATTAAATGGAATTAATTTTTCTTTTACCAAAAAAATGAGAAAACAAAAAACAGAACATAATAAATCTGGTTTATGATTACGAATGAGAGAACTCCAAATAGAAATAAAAAATTGTTTTAAATATTTTATACCATAACGGATCCAGTTTAAGATTATAAGGGGGAAGAAGCTTATCTGTAATCATTTTGGAAGGACTTAATTTTTCCGACCTTGGTGTGATTCTTAATTTTTTTGATTTTGGTGTGATTTTTTTCTTCTTTGGAGTGATTTGTTGATTTTGTTTGCAATAGAAAATAGCATCGGATTCCATCCTCACAAACAAAGAATATGGATTTTTATTTGTAAAAAGTAACTTACATTATCGTGTGGTTAGGGTTTTTTTTGTGTTACATAACTAAAAGTAAAATAAGTTTCTATATGGACCTTGTTAGATAACCGAAAAACTTGTTAGCACTTCATATATTGATTATTATTACGATAGAAGTTTCCAGGATGTTAGAGTGAAAAATCATACCAATAATAAGACGGGAAATAGATTATTTTAGGAAGGGGTCCACATTTTGTCTAATTATACTCCGATGTCGTGGGGATCTTTTTCATTACGTATTTTAAGCACTAAATTTCAGTTTAGATCATAAAAAATCAGCCAAAAGTAGGTCATCATATAACATTATTATTCAATTAATCCGACTTTTAAATCCTATTCCTAACGAAGAATGACATATAGGCTGATGAATTACTATTAAAATTAAACAATTGAATAGGGCTAAATGGAACCTTTAATTTTAAAGTAACATCAAATGCATCGGAGCTTAACATCATCAATGGAAGATTATTTGGGTCATGGGTCATATCCCATGAAAGCAAACAGAAGGGTCAGACCCCTCCTCCCATGGTTTTGAGTGGCATCCAATATCATAACTTAGATTAATAATTGTTATTAATGATTTAGTAGTCAGTTAATTATTATATTTAGTTTTAAATTTAAAAGAGTGGGGTTTTAGAAATTATATTAAATAATAAATGAAACTCCTTGAAGGTGACAAATTTGAGTAATAGGAATGTGGAGTCAAAAGAAAGTGGGACAATGATTTCAGCAGTCAAAAGGCTTATAAAGAGAAATAAGAGGTGTTAGGAGGGTGGGGAAGGAGAATGAGGAACTGATTTACTTGGAGTCTGATGAGGTTTAACAGAACTGGGTTGTCAAATCAAAAGATTAAACCAAATTAAGAAAGCTACAATGACACCAAAAAAAGAGAGATTGAGAAGAATACCAACTCCAGAAAGGAAATTATTTTAAAGGGTTAAGGGGAGGTGGGTCTTAGTTAATCCCAGACTTAAAGTAAAAAAGAAATGAAAAAGTTATTCTCCAAAGTAGGTTAGATTATTTAAGTCTTTGATTATGAAAAACTGGTCAAGCACTTGGTTTTAATGATAGGTTAAGAATTGGTCGTTGGGTAAAGTCTTCAGGATCCGACCCGGGTTCTCCTCCTAATCATACAAGGGAAATGATAAGAGTATTTCGTAGGACTTTGATAGCACATGATATTCATAAGCAGTTATTAAGACCATAGCCGTAAAATGTGTTATCTAACTGACTCTAATTCCTACAAGCATGTCATTACACGTAATCTAATGGGTCTTGATTTGTAATAGATTCACAATGAGATCACGTAGAATTAAAATGACCTACAATCGGGTATCAAATAGTATTGTAATTTATTATAACGTAAGGGATCTTCAAATGACGACATGAGATGAGAAACGGTCGGTATATAATAGAAAGAACGTCAAAGAGGAGAAAGAATGTAAAATGTCGCATGACACCCTATAGCGTGAGAGGACGTGTGACGCCATGGGTGTGGGAATCATTTTTCTTTATTATATAATATAAAATAAAATTATTTTTACCTTTATCCAAACAAAGAATTTGATTCTCTGACTTAATATAATGAGAAATAGGAGAAGATGAATGAGTTTAATGTTCACTATGGTTTTCATTCCATTGAAAATGGGGAAATGGGCCACACTTTTCTTTTTTCCTAGTGATACTTAGCCGAAAATCACAAGGAAAAGGATATAGATAAGGATAATCAAAGAAGTAAGAAAACAAAACAAGCTAAACTTTCCAAGCTAGTTAAATTAGTCTATTCTTTGTGGTTTAACTTAAAAGCTAAATTAGAATCTGTTTTCTCTTTAAATTTTTTTCCTCTTTCAGCAAAACTTCTTAAACAAACGACAATCAAATTCTCGTTTTCCTTTTACTTTCTTACCTTTTATTTATTTTTTTTTTTCCATTTTTACCCTTTAATGGTCCGTTTGCCAACATCAAGATGGAAGAGAGCCAATATAGAGAGAGAGAGAGAGAGAGCTCCTACCCACACGAGTGGTTTTTGAGTTGCATGCAAGAGTGGGGAGAGACTAGAGAGAGACGGTGAGAGAGAGAGAGAGAGGGATCAGTCTCAAAGTAAGGACCCTGACCTCAGATAGAGAGAGAGAGAGAGATCTTGCTGCTTCTTTTTGTTTTTCTTTGTTTTTGGTTTGCTTTTACAGTGAGCCCATCTCGCTTTCTTGTTCCCTGCAATTTTTAAATACTCGTTTCCTAAAAGTCCTCTCAGGGATAACAGAACCCACTGAGAGGAAACTCTCCCCCCATTGTTTCCTGCTCCATAAAACTAACCCCACAAGGGGAAAGCGAGAGGAGATTAAAAAATGGGGGGAGGTTAAAGTTCTTAGTTTTCTGTTTTTCTGATCAACATCTAACCTTTTTACGACTCTCTCAGGGGTTTCAGATTGGAAATCCCCTGTTGGGTATTGTGTTTTCCAATCAAAAACTCCTATGTTTTCTAAATCTTTTGCCGTGATTCAGAGGGAAAACCAATCGGGATTCCTTCGTATAGCTTATTTTAGTTTTTTAAACTCAATCTGTTTGGCTTCTTTCTTTGTAGTTTCTGGGTTCAATGGAGGAGAAGAGTTTACAGAAGCGCCCCCAACCCAGTGAACCCACCATGTGTCAGCGCAAAGGTGGGGAAGGGTCCAAAGGGTTTGCAGGGGTGAGCTTTCGCTCTCCCGCTACTCCATCATCTTCATCTTCTCTTTCTCCCTGTTTCGGCGTTTCGGTTTCTCCTGCGCGAATGGAGTTTGACATCGCTGAGTTGGCCGGCCAGTATGTGGGCCCTGCATTGGAGCGGCAGATGAAAGCTTGGGGTGTCCAGTACACGGAAGTCAAGCGCATGAAGGTGAATGATCGAGGCGAAGAAGGCAAGCGCATGAAGGTGACTGATCGAGAGGAAGAAGGCAAGCGAATGAAGCTGACTGATGGAGAGGAAGAGGCGTATTCTGGGAAAGAGAAGAATGTGTTGGATTTAAACAAAGCTCCGGAAGAAGAAGAAGAAGAAGAAGAAGAAGAAGAAGATGGAAGTTCAGGGAATGAAAACGAGAATGGTCAATCTTCTAAGCTCTGCGCAAGAGGCCATTGGAGACCAGCTGAAGATGACAGGCTCAAAGAGCTTGTCTCTCAGTATGGTCCTCAAAACTGGAACTTGATTGCTGAGAACCTCGAAGGAAGATCAGGTAAATTAAAAATGAAAAAAAATATTTGCCAAAGTTATTAGATAGAAAGTTCTACAGAAAGATCAATCTAAAAAGGATCCATAATTCTCAAAGATGAGATTTTTTTAGATCGTAGATTGATCGTTTTGGAAGAACCCAGAAGCGATGTTGTAAAATCTAATGGTTCTGTTTCTTTAATCTCATCGGGATGATGAGGAAATGGATTACGGGAATTAATAGATTTCTACGCTCTTCACTTAATTTTTTTTTTCTCCTTTTTGGCTCTGTTTATTGTTCGATGTATTTTTTTTTTTTAAGGATACTCATGATCCCCCACCCTCCCCTCCATGGTTTTCTGCTGCCTATTTACAGGGAAAAGTTGCAGATTGAGATGGTTTAACCAGTTGGATCCTAGGATTAACAGGAGAGCTTTCAGTGAGGAAGAAGAGGAGAGGCTTTTAGCTGCACACAGACTGTACGGTAACAAATGGGCGATGATAGCGAGGCTTTTCCCTGGAAGAACCGATAATGCAGTCAAGAACCATTGGCATGTGATCATGGCTAGGAAACTTAGAGAGCAATCCAGTGTTTACAGGAGGAGGAAGCCTTCATCTTCTCAGGCAGGCCATACTAGGACTGGGACTTCTCAAAAGAACAATGCATGCAGTGATTCTACCATTTCAAGCAACAGGGATGAATCGGCCTCAACCTGCACAGATCTCTCCCTGAATTCCTCTTCAGCCAGAGTTCGCCTTCCTTTCTTGGCCAGTTTCAGTCCACCCCAACAGCACCAACCCCTTCAGCTCCAAATGGGTATGTTTGTTTTCCCTTCCAATTTTTAAATCACATTTCCGTTATTGAAAATCAAAGATCATTTAATTGATTCAGTTACCAATTCAATTCTCATATGTTTCTTCTGTTCTGTTCTTACAGGCTCATCTGAAGAGGAGGAGGTGGTTGTGAAAATGAGAAACAGGTGTTTTGAAAAGGTCCCTGATTCTGGAAGTGGCGTATGCCGACATGAACCCATGGTGATGGCTATGGGAGTGGATCAATCTGGCTTTTCAGATTCATACTCTGAAGTATCAGCAACTGAGTCAGTGGCCAACAATAGTACAAATCTCCATATGCATGTGGATGTGGAGACTGATAATGCCAATGAGAAGGAGAAGACCAATTTGCCTTTCTTTGATTTCCTTGGTGTGGGATCCACCTAGAGAGTGGATTTTGAGGGGTGCATGGAACAGGGAGACAGGAACAGCACTTTGTGCTTTGGGGAGATGTTTGGGGAAGAGTGTTTGCTTTTGAGCTTTCCTCCTTCCTCCAATCAGAGGGTAAAAAGGGTTAGGATGGTAATTTTACTGTTGATGTACAGTTTTTTTTTTTTTTTCCTTTTTTTCTTTTCTTAGAAAAATGAAAACAAGGCAGTGAAAAGGATTAAGGGGGGCATGGGGTGTTTGGGGGGTGGGTGAAGAGGTGAAATTCAAAAGTTATATTCTTGGGGAAACAAAGAAAAACAAAAAGGGGGATGAATAGTTGCCTTTTTTTATAGTCTTCCAAAGGCTTTTGTTTGGATTTTGTCTTCCTCCAGGATCTTATGATCTCATGATGTGAAACCCATATGTTATCTCAGTTATGAATCTGCCATCTTATGGCTCTTCAATAAAAACAAGATCAGTTTAGGTATCTCATCCGGGGAAACAACCCAAGCTTTGATATGTTTGACCATGGCCTCATCATGTGTGTGTGCTTTGATGACCAAACAATAAATGCATGATCTTTAACCTAAACAGAAAAAGAGGTTTGGAAAGCTAATCCATCTTTATATGTTGGGTTGCTTTCCTATGTTGTTATTGTTGTTGCTTTCATAAATCCTACTGTTACATTAGATGCATAACTGAATGAGGCATGGATTGTGTCATTTCTTTGATAATTGAGTTGCAGCAATTGATGCTTCATCGACCTAAAAGGGTATATAAGGTACCCAAAAGAAATAAATAAATAAAAAGAGTTGATGCTTTTTTGGTTCACAAAATGAAAATGGCATTGATCATAATATACACAGTCTTATAATGTACGCAGTCTTACCCCCGTTGTAATGAAGTAACTTTACTGTTACGTCGAGGATCCTTGAATTACGTAAATTATTTTTTTAAACGAGGATCCTTGAATTACGTAAATTATTTTTTAAAACTAAGAGTGACATTGGTCACAATTTATTTAGCCTTACCCCGTTGAAATGAAACAACTTTACCGTTATGTCGAGGATCCTTGAATTACATAAATTATTTTTTAAACCATAAGTGACATTGGTCATAATATACACAGACTTACCCTTTTGCAATGAAGTAACTTTACCGTTACATCGAAGATTCTTGAATTATATAATTTCTATTTTTTTTAAACTAAAAGTGATTGGTCATAATGCACACAGCCTTACCTCAATTACAATGAAGCAACTTTACCATTACGTCAAGTGTCCTTGAATTACATAAATTATTTTCTTAAATAACTTAATTACGACCTTCATTGATCATGAATATGAGTTCTAGAGTCATCAGAGCTTCATTTCTTTCGTCCCCTATTTTTACTTGTTCTACCTTAAGGTATACTTCCTTTATATTGCACCATATTTTTACTTCTATCATAACGTAAGATACTACCTTTATATCACATGTTTTTCCATTTATATTGATGCTTAAGAGTGTTACTCATTCAAGTGAAATAACTACATTTTTTTTTTTATCTATTTATAAAAATAAAAAGATGTACCTAGTGTATGTGGCTCCTGCCATTGCGAATTTTGAGGAGTTATCCATTTATAAAAATGATTAACTTAAATTTAGAAAGTTAGCTATTTATCATATTTGTCATCAACTAAACAAAGCAATTATTTTTTCTACACGCATCAATCCTATTACTAAAATTGACTTTAAAGCTGATCTACAAGTACCATTGTGCTAATTCATGTGCTATAGTTTTTCAGCTAGAGTATGGGAGAAGGTTACGCGTTGGATAGTGTAGCACAGTTGTTTCGGGTACTGATCATACTACAATAATTCATATTTTTTAAAAAAACATTTTTTTATTATTCTTCAAAGGAAAAACAAAATCAAAACAAACAGAATAGCAGTAGGGCCCTTAACAAAGTGAATGAAAGCAAGATTTGTTCAGTTGATTACTAGCTATATATAGTTGGAATAAGTTTTTTTGAGTAGAGCTGACATAATTGACGGAAAAATACATATTTAATGGAAAAAGTTCACCACGTGATCCTAGGATCGGAAGATGGAAATCCTACATCCCCCCTCCCTCGAGTGCCCTGGTGCAATGTGGTGAACAGATTCCCATTCACCGTGAACTTTGGGAAACTCAA
Organism: Macadamia integrifolia; assembly: GCF_013358625.1. Lineage (NCBI taxonomy): Eukaryota > Viridiplantae > Streptophyta > Magnoliopsida > Proteales > Proteaceae > Macadamia > Macadamia integrifolia. Next base: position 5,998,894 of record NC_056570.1, read on the forward strand.
TCCTTTTTTAGTTTGGCAAAAATTAATTAGGATGATCAGTTATGATGAGCTTATTAGATAGTTCACCAATTTGAACCACATAGATAGTTGGTTTTGGCCGGTTGATCGTTTGATTAGTTGCCTTAGGAGGGGCTCATAAATGGAAGGAAAATTGGTGAGCAATTTGTTTTCAAAGTAAGTATAGGAAAAAACTAGGACAGATTTCCCTACTCATGAATTATTAGGGCACCCTAAAAAAGAAGCCTAGATGGAGTTCTCTATGGTTTCATTAGCTTCTCTATATTAATGTCTCTAAATACTAATTATTCTTAATATATCAGCATATTCATGAGGGAGAACCTAGGTGCAACAATAAAGTTGCTTCTTCACTACCTAGTGGTCATGAGTGCGTAACATTCTATCACTTCATTTAATATTCTATCACAACATTTATCACGAAATCTCTTTGTCTAATGTGTTAGGGACTTAAGATTCCTGTTATGGGTAAAATAAATATTTTATCATAGGCAAGAACTATTTTACCATTAGTAATTCATATCTCCTTTATTATTTTTTTTATTTATAAAATCTCTCCTATATTTCACCATATGGACTTCATTTTAAGAAATTTGTTGGCATAGAAAATGGAGCTTTGATCCCAAAACTAACAAAAACAACAATGGCATGGTCATTCTCTTCTGTTATTTTATCATCATAATAACAGTAGTAGTTGTAATAGTATGTCCAAAATTTAAAAAATAAACTAGTATGAAAAGTAACAATAAAAGTAATTATATATTTTCCCTTCCACATCCATTGACCAACTTACCAAGATATTTTTACACAACTCAAGTTTAGAACCTTATTAGATTTTAGGCAATACTTGTTAGCTTGAAAGAAAAAATAATAATAATGATAATAAAAAGGAGAGATGAAGAGACAAACTCACAATATACGAAATGAGAGATGAAAGGTTAGTTTATCACATATTACCCATAAAAATTTATAAAAAAATACAATTGAGCCTCTTATTAATATTAGAAGGTGGTATATAAATGATTTGACTAATTGATCTAGAAAACTTGGTGATGTTACAATATTTAAGTTCTACTTAGAATAGGAGATTTTGATTGATTACTTTTAACTATATATATATATATATTAAAAATCCAATGTCACTAGAATTAGATTAAAATATTATTGGGGAAACAACGTATCATGAGTAGTTAAAGTAAACTTAATCATTTCATTGGAGAAAAGGATACATAACCACCAAGAGAGAGAGAGAGAGAGAGAGAGAGAGAGAGAGAGAGAGAGAGAGAGAGGGGAAAATGCATTGAAGCCACCAGATATGGCTGATTCCGATTAACCCTAATTCTTTGCTTATTGTCTTGATAGGACGATTTCAACGAAGTCCAGTTGATTCTAGGAAAAAAAAAATTGAATTGAAATTGATGGAGATCAATCCCATGTTTGATTCCAAGTTTATAAACCTTGATATTGGTTGCGATATGGAGAGAAATTAGAAACTTGCATCGACTAGATCATAAAAATAGATAGGCTTTAATATCTTGACAGTTTCCCCATAATACTCTTGACCTTGTTTTTAGGTATCACTATTGGATTGATCGTATCGTATCGATATTAGTTGAGATCGATCTTAATACTAGATCAATTTTTTTTTTATATGAAAAGCTAGGGTAAAATTGATCAATCCAACCAAAATAGCCGATCCTTGATCAATATCATATGTACCAAGACCGATATCAAGACTGATACCAATAACTAAATCCATGCTCTTGACAGCTGAGAGCCTGAGACAACTAGTAAAAACAATTCTATTCACATAACAAACATGGATTACACAAGGCTGCAAGCCAAGGAGTGGAACTCGGTCCAACTGTCTTACATATCTTCAATTTTTTTTTTGGGTAAACTCTTACATATCTTTGACACGATTATATATAATAGAGAAAATAAATGATATTTACTTTTGTAATTGATAAATAAATGTCATTTACTTTTGTAACCACAAAAATTTGTAGTTGTCAATCAAAGAGCAATTACTTTGGTAACGATCAAGGAAATAACATTTACTTTTGGTCCCAACTTTCTATAGTGACCACTTGAGGTTTGTGGTTGTCTGGTTGACAAGCAAATAGAAATATTAGTGAGTTCAAACAAAATATTTATATATATATATATATATACTTGTTACATGAATTTATCCAAGCAAAGGTTTGATTAAAAAAAAGAAAAAAAAACTCCACAATTCTTTTAGAGAAACACCTTGAAATCCCAATTTTTGAGGTTTTATGCATTACACTACTCAATCTTTTGAAGTCTTTTTGAAGTCTTGAAGCTCTTACAAAGTAGAGGCCAGCTCCCTAACTTTTAAACTTTAAAACCTTGAAGATAATTTTTACTGTGAGTTCACATTCAAACTTAGGTATTTACCATGTTTTTTCCATTTTATTTTGTAATTCATATTTTCATTCCTAGCCCTATCTCCTCTTTTTTAGTTTTCTAGTTATTGTTTCAAACCTTCTAGTTTTCTGCTTAGGCTCCATTTGTTTCAACAGAAATAATGTTTTTGAGAATCAATTTTTATCTATCAAAATTTTTGGCCACAAGTACCATGGTTCTAAAACTTGGATCGAATTGATCAGTATTAGATAGAATGGATCGGTATCGGCCTTCACCGATCTCTAATCCTAGTTGATCTGATCCCGATACATAGGTAAAGCCCAACGATAAAAACTAATAAAAAACTAAATTTTATTAAATAGCACAGAGAAATCTATCCGATATATACCGATCTAGGCCAATACCAATCGATCCTGAGACTATCACGAGATTTAGAACCTTGACCTAGACTAATGGACTAGAAACAAATTCTAGATTTGAATGCTTAGGTTGCAGTTGGTAACGTTCCAAAAAAATGTTTCTAGAGTTTTTTCGTTTTATGGGAATGAAAAACGGAACAAAACGATTGGTATATTTATGTTGTG